>NC_135736.1:24577083-24907500 GCF_041903045.1 Epinephelus lanceolatus
TTGCCAACGACCACACTAATGAACGAATTGGATAATCACATCCACCTGGTGTGGAAGCACACAGGTGCTTACGGTAAACCAAGTGGACCACATGCAGTACATTGTCATTTGGGACAATGTATCTTTCCATTGATCTGCTCTGGTCCACAATTGGTTCCATGAGCACCCTGAATTTGCAGTCTTATACCTTCCACCATACTCCCCATTCCTAAACCCAATAGAGGAATTTTTATTTGTCTACACTTTACAGTAGTAAGAAAAACTACTATTTTGTTCTGATTTTCATTGTTGATCTGTTACTGTAACTGAGTATGGTAAGAAATAAATATTTTCAGTCTGCAGCAGTCTGCAATCAGTGTTGTGTTTGTTTGTTGTATTTGTGTACTTTCTCTGTATACCTCAAAGTAATCATGAAGAATGTTGTGGGTTTGTCAATATCTTTTTGTCATCTAAATTATCCCTTACATAAAAGTGTCTGGCAAAAAAGTCTAGCACTAGACCAGCTATTTCCTAAAATAGGGGTTTTTACAAATGTATTTTGTATTGATCACTGTAGTGTGTAACTGACTGCAACAGTGTCTGATCATTTGAAGACTGTTAGTGAGATGAAAACAAAACAGCATTTTTATAAATATGTGTATATGTTTTGACTGAAGTGTGTCATTTTGCAAACAATCTAGGAGTTATGCAAAGTGAGTGTGGTGTTTGGATAATTGTGTGAATATTTTGAAAAACGGAGCCCTGTTTTCAAAATTGCGTATAAACAATTGAGAAAAACTGTAACTCAACCAATCAACTTGCTTGGTTGGCTTCTCTGCAAGCCAACTGTGACTTACATACTGTAACAAGCCATATTCCATCTTACATTTTGGTGACTGTAACAATCTCTGTTCCCAGGACCGTTTGTGTTTTTTTTAACCCCAAAGTCAGAAATTAACTGGAAAAAAGGCTTTCATGGTTTTCTGCACGTACTGTGTGGAACAGTCTACAGACTGAGTTTGACCTTCAAAACATGGTGACCCTGAATAAGTTTGAAACCATACTGAAATCAACTGAATCCATGCAATCTGTGTGAACACATTTCATTAAACCATTTATCTTATCACTGACTGTACATTAGGTGATTTTTAGGTTAATTGTTGAAACTCTATGTTGTTGCTGTCCTTATCCATGGACCTCCTTTGTAAAAAGAGCTATTTGATCTCAGTGGAACAAACCTGGTTATATAAAAAATAAATAAAGTTAAGCAAGTTAAAATCATCTTTACTGCAGTCAATGAAACAGGCAAAGTTTGAGTCCAGACAGGCTGTTAGAACAGTCAAACTTATCCAAGGAGGCAGACAGAACAAAGGATGGAAAGCCAGGGTGGATGCAGACTAGACAATCTGGCAGGGACTGAGTCGAGTTGGATTGGTTTATGTACTCTGAGACTGATTAGGGAAATGGGAAGGAGGTTACTATGTGGGTGGGGAAAGTTAGATGACGAGGTAGGGTTAACCGCAGGGCAGGAGGGAGTGGCTGTATCTGAAAGGACAGAGAAACTGTGTGTTCCAACACCCATATTACCATACTGTATTGTATGCAGGTAAAAATTTAGTGTGCCCCAATACATAGTATGTCAAATGCAGTATGCCACAACTACCAGGATGTCCTGCTACATGCTATTGTGGCTGCTCTGACCCACAATCCTCTGTGCAGCGGACGATACGTAACATCGCAGAGCCACAAAATGATAAAAGCTGTTTGACATCTGATTGACAGCTATCAGAGGTCAAAATGAAGGATGACAGCGCATTCAAGTAACTTATTACCAGTCAAATAGTAATAATATGAATACTGATTGTTTCAGTGAACAAAATAATCATAAATATTGCAAACAAAAGGACATAACTATTAAAATGACAATGACAGAGAACTGCAGATATAATTTCACTATCGCAAATACAATATAATATAATAGAATCTACAATCTGTGCAGTTACAATTTAAGAGTGACATTAAATACGTCACAAAGTAACAACAGATGAGCTCTCTGGGTTGATCTCCGTCTCTGGCGAACTTGGTGAGTGGCATTTATTTTATCTCCATAGTGACAGATATGAAAGCAAGAAGGCCAAAGTTCAGGGTGTGATGTAATGAGAAAGTAGTATGTCCAGATTGTGTGCATACAACATGCAAAAGTACATACTTTTTAGGGCAGGTGCAGTACTTACTACAGGTAAAAAGAAAAAGTATGCCATTTGGAATGAACCTTCAGACAGAGTACGGTGGGGCAGGCAACCTCTGTTGGAGGGATGAACACCATTCCTCTACAACATATACCCTCACTGACATACAACCTGTATTTAAGCATGAAATCTCATTTAGATAAAGTTCTATTTTGCAAGAGAGACCTGGGTACAACAGATAGAAAGAAAAACAAACATAGCCAGACATAACAAAATGACATATAGCATTAGAGGCAATCATAGACATCACTTGCTTTATAACAATAAGTTTATATCATTTAGTCTTATGGAGATGGTGGTGGAAAGCGTTGGTGTACGCATAAATAATAAAGTCTTCTACAGGTGTTCAACTGGGATGAGATCTAGGGACTGTAAAGGCCATAGCATTTTACTGACATCATTTTTATATTCACCATACCATTCAGTGAGCCCTGCTGCATGGAGCCATCTGCATTTGATATGTTCCTCCAATTTGTCACATTTAATTGCAGCTCAGCAGGATTTAGGAACACTGAAAGCTAAGTGCACAATAACTACTGTAGAAATAAATTCACCTGTCTTTTAGCAGTGCATGATTAACACTGCAGGTACACTCAATTCGAGCAAACAGTACATAAACAAAATACATTCAACCACAAATAACAGGTAAGTGTAGGCCACCTGAGTGGTACAGTATCAGCAGTGTTGCTGCTAACTGGTTAGTCACTACATGAGCGAGCCTAGCACTGGCAGTATCACCTGCTGGGACATTGTCAGTTGTTTGTCCTCTGCAGCAGCCTCCTCTTCTTGTCCTTGTTCTCTACTGGAATCAGCCCATCGGTTCAGACTCCCTCCGTCTCCACTTCTTTTGGTACTGGCACACTGTTACTGCAGCTTGGAGGACTTTGCATGGCACTGAACTGTAACATTATTTTTGAATAATAACAAGCTATAAACAGCTTTCATTCATCATCATAATTTTGCAGCAGCAGCCTCTGGGTTTCTTTTTTCCTTTTCTATCTGACCTTGTCTGCTCCACCTTTTCACATTTTCAGCCCTTTATCCATTTTATTTGTATTTGCAATTCAAACTCTGCTCTCTCTTTTTCAATTTCATTTGATTATTAGGGTCCGGGCAGCTAAGCTGCCAGGACACTATTGTAATCCTATGTGTTCTTCTTCTTCTTCTTCTTCTTCTTCTTCTTCTTCTTCTTCTTCTTCTTCTTCCGAGGAAATCATACTTCCCATGGGTGAAAACTCACCAAACTTTGCACAAAGGTCCAGTCTCATGCCAGATATCCTCAGCTGTAAACTCAAGCCAATAGTCCTGATGGTGGCGCTACAGCAAGCGTCTAAAGTTCAAAACTCATCTAACTGTAGCCCCAATACTGAAGAAACTTTTGTATTTAAACCTATTAAAAATTAAGAAGCTCATCATTCTGTTTTTTTTCCAAAAACTGTAAAACTTCTTAAACCTATCTCCTCCCACAATTTTTGCTCAGTTGACACCAAACTTGCTACAGAGCATCTTCAGACTGTCCTACAAAAACTATGTTTCTCAGATTTTTGATTTATCAAAAATTGAGCCTACAGTGCATCAAAATGTTTGACTATAAACTATAAACATATACATGCAAATTCTTGCTAAATAAATCTTCAATGTTCATGAAAAAAATGAAAAAATTCTAGAGTCATGGTAGATGATGTGTGGCAAATTTCAGAATTTTATCTCAAAAACTGAATTTTTGACAGCATTTTGAATTTTGCTCTAATGTGAACAATTGGAGTCAATGTAAAAATGGCAATTTTAAACATCCGTTTTTCACTTATGGAGCAAATCAGTCATTGTTACAAACAAATTAACAACATCTCCATGCTGTCTAGATGCAATATGTGTATTTTCAGATTTTTGTCTTAATAACTGAATTTTTTACAGTGGTTTCAAATCTGCCTTTCCATGCACGGATGGCTGCTTTCCTACACAACAGTGAATGGCTTACTCAATTCGTGAAGCCACTGTTGAGTTGCTACTTGCCAATTAGCTCAGAGTGGTAGATGACCGTCTTAGGTTCCAGAGGTTGCGGATTTGAGCCTCAACTGGTGCATAATCCACATTGTAATGTAAACATCTTCTTGTGCTCCAGCTTATTGCTTAAAATTGCCTGAGCGTGACTGATCACTGTGCAGCATCTTCAAGTCTTTTTTCTGCTAGAAAATCTGCCTTCTCATGCTTGAAAATAAACCAAACTTTGCACAAAGATCCAGTGTCAATACTTCAGTGTGAAACCATCTCAGGCTTCTCACTTTGCACATAGCTCAACTAGTTAAACATCAGTTTTTCACTTATGAAGCATATCAATCATTGTTAAAATAAATTACCAACATCTCCATGCTGTCTAGATGCAGTATGTGTATTTTCAGATTTTTGTTTCAATAACTGAATTTTTTACAGTGGTTTGAAATCTGCTTTTCCATGCATGGATGGCTGCTAAACCTGCACGTCTGGCTTAGTCAATTTGTGAAGCTACACATGAATTGTCACTGACTAATTAGCTCAGTGAGTTAGAAATTGATTCTTAGTCTCAGAGGTTGTGAGTAGGGGTGTCAAATTATCGCGTTAATTACGAATAATTAATTACAGCCATATTTAACGTGCTATGTTTTTTGATCGCGTTAATCTCATTTTTAATGTCTAACTTTACTGTTTCTGTATGCCACAGAGTTGTCTTATATAAAATCCGTCTGTAGGCGTACGATTGGGCTTCTTTGTGCTTGAGTTGTGGGAGAGCTGCAGCGCTACAGAGCAGAGCCCAGCATCAGCATTGATGGCTGTACCCGCAGTGGCGGTCTGCTCACTCAGGAGCCTATGAAAAGCTGTCTGCCCTAGCACGCAAGTATCTGACCTCCCCGGCAACCTCCGTGTAATTTTCGGGACAATCAGGGCAGGAGTCAGGATTCAGGACAACTGCTTGGATTTCGGAACTGTGCCGAAAAATTCAGGACAGTCCCGAAATCCAAGCAGTTGTCCTGAATCCTGAATCCTGCCCTGATTGTCCGAAAATTACACTAGAGCAGAGTCTGGAGTAGTTATTGCCCGATAAAACATTAAAAACTGATCATGGTGGTTGAGTTGTCATGCAGCTCCCACCGGCTGCACATTGGCTGCAGCAGTTCCTACATGAATTATGGGTGTTGTAGTTTGAAGAAGAGAAGACAAATTGCAGCCACAAGGACAGGGAAAGCGCAGGCAGCCACGAGGAGTGATTTGCACGTTGCAGTGCGGCCTCTTGTTCTAACTGTTCAAAACTGTTCTATAAACTGATACAGCTGTAACGAATGTACCAGTTGTCTTTTATTTTGTTAGCCTTTATTTTTTTTATTAAGTTTAAAGGAAAAGTGCACTTACATTGATCACTTCCATGAAATAAAACCAAAAAACTGAAAAGAGGAAAATAATTTAGAAAATTGTTAAAATAAAATTAGGGAACTGATCACAGATGTATTGTTTCTGTGTGTTCTTACATCTATTGTTGCATTAATCTGCAGCTATGCTTTTAATGAAGCTGACATGTCATGAGAGTCAAGCACCCCCTGGTGGTCGAGACTGAAGGTTGCAGCCTTCTTATTGGGACTAATCTCAAAAACAATAGAATGTAATGGCTAGGTGTACTGCATCTGTGTTCAAGTGTGTTATTGTTGAAAACAATAATTATGACTTTATAAAACCACTTTTTGTAATATATATCAATCTTTTAATCATGTGCCACAATAATGTAATGAATTTAAATGAAAATATCTCAAGTTGAGGGCTTTTCTCAGCAATTTTGAGATGAGATTAAAAAATAGATTAATTAGATCAATTGATTACAGATCATAATTAATCTCTTGACAGCACTAGTTGTGAATTCAAGCTTCAGCTGATGAAAAAGGCAGATTGTGTTGCTAAATTCCTAAATGTCTTCCAATTCTTCTGCTTGTTGCTCAGAATTGCCTAAAAATGCCCGGACCCGACCCATCGCTGCACAGCAGCTATAATTCCCACTTGACCTTTGATATCACATGGACAGTTCCACTTGAAGAGGTGGAGGGAGCTGGGGATGGATGGTACCACTGCACCTGCCCTATAGTGGGACAGTGTAACCTATAATCAGATGGGCTGTCCCAACATTTGTATGTCTTCTTAGCTGACTCACTAATGTAAAACACCAGTGGTGGGCGACATTCAGAAACCACCTCTTGCTGGACGGTATCTGAACCCTGCAGCTTCACTGCAGGGACTTCTGGAGTGCTCTGTGTCTTTCAAGTCTGTCTCAAAACAATACTTGCATGAAGACTGAGAGACTTTGTTTGCTGTAATCGTTTCCCCTGACCACCAAAAAATCCCCTCTGAGAGCGATTTCACTGTAAGTGAGGGAAGACAAAATTCATTTTTGTTGTTGTTGTTGTCACTGGCAATATCGCAAGTGTTTTGTCAGGCCTATCTCGTGGAACATCTAAAGGGTCCCATTTATGAACAGGAAGTCAAATGTTTTCTTTTTTCTTCTTATCTGCAGTCAGATCGACACTGTCTCTGTTTATCTATATTGGCCTGATAAACCCACTAGCTTGATTTAGAGCCTGTGTAGAAACGAATGAGCAGCTAGATCAGTCTCACTTCCTTTTAGTGTTTCTCTTTCCCCGTGGGTTCTGACTGTGACAAACCACTTTATCGTCTTATTGTGACCTCCATCAATACCCAACTCACCCTATTAGCAAGTGCACAATCACTGTGGGGGACGAGAGGGCACAAAACACACACACACACACACACACACACACACACACACACACACACACAAAACTATGTTGTTGTGAACCGATCAGGCTATCATTGTGTTGGTGGTCAAAACGCTCCCACGAGCATTTAGTGTTTCACAGTTTTTACAAAGTGTGCCCATATACAGACCAGGTCTGTGCACACTGGAAAAAAATAGGAGCAAGTACAGGCAAGATCATTACCCAGATTAGCCACATGATCATTAACCTTAGTGCTACTAACCCACCCCAACAGAGGGTGTTTATAGGAGTAACACTGAGGCCATCACACAACTTCCTCTACAAAACAGGTGTGACATTTTTGTGATTGCAGTGTCTCTACAATTTGACTATCTATACTTGATCAGGGGTTTGTTCACACCCCTTCACTCTGTTCACACATCATGTGATCAGCCGTCTAAAAGTGTAATAACCTGCCCATCTGTGAATGAATTGATACTGGAAGATGAACTGAAGTGACAGAAGACCAGAATCATGATGAGATATCTTATTTTAGCAAGCTTGATAATGACTTTTATGGTGGAAGGTGGACTGTTTCAATGCTGGCGTTTGTTTCTTGCTTTTTTTGTAGACATGAACTATACAGCATAGACAAAAAATGAGATGTGTCAGCTGCTTGAACAAAATTGTTTTATATGATGGTATAACCCAGAAAACCAGAACACAAAAACACTATCTACAGCATCCTGAATTGTATCATCAAAGTGGAACCAATTTTGTTGGTGAATGTGACTGTGAAAACTTCTTGGGATTCCCTCACTTTCACCTGATTGTGTGCCAGTGGATGCTCTTAGAACAGGAGTTGGAGGACAGGCTTATTCAACCTTTACACTGTCACAACTATTATGTGTCCATTACTGTACTGCTCTCATTGCACGCTGTTGTTTGTAAATGGCTCGTGATTCACCTGATGTAGTAAGTGGACCTTGGCATAATACCCCTGTCTTTTCTCTTCCCTCTCTGCTATGTCACTAATGCTGAAAACAACATGGATTCACCTTCTGAGGACAGCCTGATGTACCTGGCTCGTGTCCTATTGGCTTATCCTCAGTCTCCTCTCCTTATCCATCATTGTTCAAAGATCTTTAAATACATTAGCTTATTCAACAATTTTTGAATGTTTTTGCAGTTTAAACATTGGTAGTTGTAACACTAATTGTTAAAATTATGGATGACCACAATATTTAACATATGGGATTCAATTATTTTTTGTCTCATCTTTAGAATACAAAATGGTTCTTCGTAGAACTCTCAGAGGACAAGAGGGTTATAGAAGAAACCCTCATAAAATGTCTATTTTTAGAGCCCTCCCAGCTGGGTTCTAGGAGAAATGCTTGGAATATAAAAGGGTTCATGGTTGGGTTGTAGATAAAACCCTTAAAATATAAATGGGCTCCTAGTAGATCCCCGTGGGTGGGTTTTAGATGAAATCCTTGGAATATAATGCCCTCTTCCCAACAAGCAGTCTGGTACAGTTCAGTTCAGTTCGGTACATTTTTTTCTGTCCCCATTTTCAGTCACCCTTCTGTTGGGGTACTAAAAGGTGGAGCTTGAAACACTGCAGTCCATCAGTTGGTCAGTAGAGAACCGTCACTCTTGCTCAGGGCTGAGTTGTGGCTGGTTTTGTAACCACTGTTCATACTGTGGCAAGTTTTACAAAACACAACTTTAAAATAAACAGATGTTTTGCTGCCTCTAGCAGCAGCTGTAGACTGAGAAAAAACTCACTGAGCCAATGTTACTCAAGGCAAGAGATGACGATGTGAATCTATCAACACACCATTCCAATATGATAACCTTTACCATTTCATTAGTTTTTATTGTCTACGGTACGACATACACTTTTAGCAACAAGTGCATGTTCAGATGTTTAAAAATGATATATTAATTTTAACCGGATTAAGTGAACTTCATATATTCTAATCCTCACTTGGAGAGAAAAAAAACACTGCCGACTGTCATTCTGGTGCCCTGCAGCGAGAGACTCTCACTCTAGCTTGTACTTTTTTGTTCTGAAAACGTTGGCATGCTGTCTGTGGAAGATAAATGTGGTGCAGATGATCCTCTGTGTCACTGGTGAAGAGAAAGTACAGTGAGTGCTGTGAATGACAACAACCCTGCCCTCATATAATAGTAGCCTACTGTATGTGGTGGATACGCTAAACTGATCCAGGTTCTTGGTAGGGGTTACTTTGGGTTCTAAAGGTGCTATACAGTTTTTGGTGGAAACGGGGTTTAAAAGAGTTCTCAATAGAACCCCTTGACTGGGTTGTAGATGAAACCCCTGGGATTAAAAAGGGTTCCTGTTAGCACCCTAAGAAGGTGGAAAGGTTCTTGATAGAATCAGCAGAGAGGGTTCTGGATGAAACCCTATGGCTCTAGACGGGTTCTGTGTAGAAATTTTTAGAGGCTTCTGGGTGAAACCATTCACAAATGACCCTAGGTCAATCAATCAATCAATTTTATTTATAAAGCCCGATATCACAAATCACAATTTGCCTCACAGGGCTTTACAGCATACGACATCCCTCTGTCCTTATGACCCTCGCAGCGGATAAGGAAAAACTCCCCAAAAAAAACCCTTTAACGGGGAAAAAAAAACCGGTAGAAACCTCAGGAAGAGCAACTGAGGAGGGATCCCTCTTCCAGGACGGACAGACGTGCAATAGATGTCGTACAGAACAGATCAGCATAATAAATTAACAGTAATCCGCATGACACAATGAGACAGAAAGAGAGACAGAGAGAGAGAGAGACAGAGAGAGAGAGAGAGAGAGAGAGAGAGAGAGAGAGAGAGAGAGAGAGAGAGAGAGAGAGAGATGCAGGTAATGACAGTAGCTTACAACAACATTAATGAAAGTAATAATATTATAGTTATAGTTCTGGCTACTGTGGTACAATATGTTGAAAGTATGTATTAATATCTGGCAGTATACATGCGTGACAATAGTCATATGTGTATAATAACAGTAGAAGTATGACTAATGACTAATGATGGCAGCAGCAGCAGGAGGCATCTGGCAGGACCACGGCAGCAGCACAACCACACACGTCACGCTGTCCAGGCACCGCTGCGATATGAGTTAATCTGAGAGACAGTGGAGCACAAAGGCTCCGGAGAAGAAGCCGAGTTAGTGACATCCAGAATGGCCAAGTTAGCAAGATGCAGTAATAGAATACGAGAGAGAAGGAGAGAAGGTGCCCGGTGTATTATAGGGGGGGGGGGGGGGGTCCTCCGGCAGACTAGGCCTAAGTCAGCCTAACTAGGGGCTGGTACAGGGCAAGCCTGAGCCAGCCCTAACTATAAGCTTTATCAAAGAGGAAAGTCTTAAGTCTAGTCTTAAATGTGGAGACGGTGTCTGCCTCCCGGACCGTAACAGGAAGATGATTCCACAGGAGAGGAGCCTGATAGCTGAAGGCTCTAGCTCCTGATCTACTTTTGGAGACTTTAGGGACCACGAGTAACCCTGTGTTCTCAGAGCGCAGTGTTCTGGTGGGATAATAAGGCACTATGAGCTCACTAAGATATGACGGAGCTTGACCATTTAGAGCTTTATAAGTTAACAGTAGGATTTTAAATTCAATTCTGGATTTTACAGGGAGCCAGTGCAGAGGAGCTAAAACAGGAGAAATATGATCTTGTTTCTTAGTTCCTGTTAGTACACGTGCTGCTGCATTCTGAATTAGCTGGAGAGTTTTTAAGGACTTACTAGAGCTACCTGATAATAGAGAGTTACAGTAATCCAGCCTAGAGGTAACAAAAGCGTGGACCAATTTTTCTGCATCTTTTCGGGTCAGGATAGGCCTAATTTTCGCAATATTACGCAGATGAAAAAATGCAGTCTGTGAGGTTTGTTTTAAATGAGAATTAAAAGACAAATCTTGATCAAATATTACTCCGAGGTTTCTTACGGTAGTGCTAGAGGCCAGAGCAATGCCATCTAGAGAAACTATGTCATCAGATAAAGAGTCTCTGAGTTGTTTGGGGCCAAGAACAATAACTTCAGTTTTGTCTGAATTTAACATCAGGAAATTGGTGCTCATCCAAGTTTTTATGTCTTTAAGGCAGTTATGGAGTTTAGTTAATTGATTACTTTCTTCTGGCTTCATCGATAAATACAACTGAGTATCATCCGCATAACAATGGAAATTTATAGAGTGATTTCTAATGATGTTACCTAAAGGAAGCATATATAGAGTAAATAGGATTGGTTCGAGCACAGAACCTTGCGGGACTCCAAAACAAACTTTGGTACGTAAGGATGATTCATTATGAACGTCAACAAACTGAAAACTGAAAATGATCAGATAAATAAGATTTAAACCAGCTTAGTGCAGAACCTTTTAGGCCAATTAAGTGATCCAGTCTCTGCAGTAGAATTTGATGGTCAATAGTGTCAAACGCCGCACTAAGATCTAATAAAACAAGTACAGAGACAAGTCCTTTGTCTGAAGCAATCAGAAGGTCATCTGTAATTTTAACTAGTGCTGTCTCAGTGCTATGATGCACTCTAAATCCTGACTGAAATTCCTCAAATAAATTATTATCCTGGAGAAAATCACACAGCTGGTCTGCGACTACTTTCTCAAGGATCTTTGACATAAAGGGAAGATTAGATATTGGTCTATAGTTGGCTAACACCTCTGGATCCAGGGTGGGCTTTTTTACTAGAGGTTTAATTACAGCTACCTTAAAAGACCGTGGTACATAGCCTGCTAATAAGGATATATTGATCATATCTAATATATGAGTGTTAACTAAAGGAAAGACCTCCTTAAGTAGCCTAGTTGGGATGGGGTCTAAGAGACACGTTGATGATTTAGATGAAGAAATCACTGCTGTCAATTCTTGAAGAGAAATTGGGGAGAAGCAATCTAAATATATATTAGGTCTTACAGCTGTGTTTGAGGTTAGATAGGTACTATCTGAGGACAGGAGGTCATGAATTTTGCCTCTAATAGTTAGAATTTTAGTCATTAAAAAAGCTCATAAAATCATTACTGCTAAGGGCTAAAGGAATACAAGGCTCAATAGAGCTTTGACTCTCAGTCAGCCTGGCTACAGTGCTGAAAAGAAACCTGGGGTTGTTCTTGTTTTCTTCTATTAATGCTGAGTAATAGTTTGCTCTGGCATTGCGGAGGCCCCTCTTATAAGTTTTGAGACTGTCTGTCCAGATTAAACGAGATTCTTCCAGTTTGGTCAATCGCCAATTCCTTTCAAATTTTCGCAATATTTGTTTTAACTTACGGGTTTGAGAGTTATACCAAGGAGCGAACTTTCTTTGCTTTTTTAACTTCTTTTTAAGAGGAGCTACAGAGTCAAGTGTTGTTCGCAGCGAGCCTACGGCGCTATCGACAAAATGATCAAAGTCGGTACAGGAAACCTCTGTTACTGAGGGACTTGGTATTGAATTTAACGACGGAGTAATCTTTTCCTTAAATTTTGCGACAGCACTATCTGATAAACATCTAGTATAGTAACTGTTGCTGAGTGGCGTGTAATCGGGTAAAAAGAAATCAAAAGTAATCAGATAATGATCCGATAGCGAGGGATTCTGTGGAAAGACTTTTAGGTTATCAATTTCAATTCCATACGTCAGAACTAGATCGAGGGTATGGTTAAAACAATGAGTGGGTTCATGTACACCCTGACTGAAGCCAATGGAGTCTAATAATGAGATAAACGCGGTAGCCAGGGAGTCATTATCAACGTTGACATGAATGTTAAAATCACCTACAATAATAACTTTATCTGATTTAAGAACTAAACTGGATAAAAACTCTGAGAATTCAGATACAAATTCAGAATACGGGCCAGGAGCACGGTACACTATAACAAATAAAAGTGGCTGCGAGGTTTTCCAGGTCGGATGTAAAAGACTACGAGGCTTTCAAATGAATTATAATCTAGTTTAGGTTTAGGGCTGATTAACAGACTAGAGTTAAAAATGGCTGCAACTCCCCCTCCTTGGCCGCTGCCCCGAGGAATGTGGGTATTATTATGACTGGGAGGAGTGGATTCATTGAGACTGACATATTCAACAACAACCCTTTATGTTGAGTTCTAAATAGGAAAGTGTAAAAAAGATACACACATCCCAACATCCAATGGAGTGAGTGATGGACTAAAGCAACACCTGACAATGTAAAAAACAAACACGTCCGCGCACCTAGTAGCTCCCGTTTAGAAGGATTTAGATGCAGATTGTTGTTTCGAGCCACACGGCTCTTCGTCAGACTTCTGATACATGATAGAAAGTAACCATTTTAAATACCCATAGTGCTGCCTGAGCCAGTCATGTGACATGCCACACCTGTAGCCCAAACTCATAGTAAAAATTAATTAAGACTATACGTACATACCTCAATATCTGGCTTCTCGATAAAACCCTCAGAAAGGGTCCCAGATGGAACCTTTATGAAAGGTTCAGAGACAGAAATTGACTAGAGATTTTGCCCTTGCCTATGACTCAATGATATCACCTCGCAATGCCAGTGTCACGCCACAGTGACTACACTTAAAGGACAAAGAAGGGCTTTCCTGTGTCATTACTGGCGGGAGACAGTTAACCGGAATTGTATCATTTCTGTCCTGGGAGATTACCGGCAGTTAAATCCTTGACCTCCTGCAGGACTTCTCACAGGAACAGCCCTTTAATAGTTAAGTCAGGTTGAGGGTGAAACATTGATGGAATTGGTGTTAAAGGCTTGTGTGTGTGTGTGTGTGTGTGTGTGTGTGTGCCTTGGGTCATTCTGAGACTGATTTTCATTCCATAAATCCCCTTATTTGATGGATATGTCTCATATAATCTCAGACTAGTGAAAGGCAATGAATGTAAAATGCGGACCTCAATTTCTTTATCATTTTGCTGAGATAACAAGCTAATATTGATTTTCTTTTGTATTACTTCAACTTATTTTTATATTATTTCACTAAACTCAGCTAGTCCTATCTCAGCACTACAGGCTTTCTCCCCACGTGGAATCAGTGTGCTTTGAGGTGTAGCAAAATACGATTAAACACCTGGTTTGCATACTCCAACCTGCAAACATTAACATAACTTGCTACCAGTCTTACAGTTAGGACAGAGGCATTTTATAATAGATTATCTTGTAAGGTTACAGGTTATGTTGTAGCTATCAAGCTCATATTCAAGTCATTTTACACCATGTCTCTATCTTAGCAACAAATCAGCTAGAACTATTAACAAGTTAGCTAGAGATGGCTTTTTTTAATCCAACCCATTAAGCTAATGTTAACTTATACTGTAGCGACATCTCAAAAAGTGTCATTTAGCTGACAAAATTTATTTAAGATTATTTCAAAACTAACAAAGAATTTCCAGGGTAGATCTGCCCCCATTCTCATTGTAATCTGTGTAATGCTCTGCAAGAATGGAAACCATGACACTATCAGTTTTCATTCAAGGTGTTTCCCTTGATTGAAAAGAAAGAAAAAGCTCTCTCATCAACCAAGTCGTAACAATTACATGTTTCAATGGGCCAGAGTTCCCTGTTTCTGTTTTATAATCCAGACTCTGTGGGGTGCCTGGAGTTTCAACAACTCAGGGTGGGAGTTTACAGGGGCCCCTGAGACATACAATAATCTGTAGATTTATATCTAATATAGCTTTACACCCACCATAAGCACAGACGTGCAGTAGCTATCACCACTATCGTAAAGGTGAGGGGTCACTAATTGCATTTTTTCAATAAAAAGCCTTTTACATGACCTAAGAATTACGATCATCATCAAAGTACTGACAAAATAGAAAGAAAAAAGAGGAACTGAGGGAAAAAAATCCAGTCAGGCATTTAATTACAAGCACATGACACCAAACTCAGACTCTTGAAAAAGACTCGTGTATTCAAAGAAACCATTGTTATTACGCCAACAAATGGGTCTTTCTCAGAATTCCCCTTAATCCCATGTGAGAAATTAGGTGTGAACTGAATCACTTTGATTTCAGTTTGCTCTGTTGATTTCAGTTTTCTTTGTTTGCCATTCTTTGTTGTCTCCAATTTTCCACCACCGTGACTATGAGCTGCATTGTCCTAATGAAGACGTGGATTTGCCTCCCCTCTTGTGATATTTCCTTCGAATACATTTGCTTTTATCATTAGGTAATATGACATCAGCTCAATGTGACCAAATGTGTTTCACCCGCTGGGCCCAAGCTAGTTATATGATTTGACAGCCGCTGGTTCTGTAGCAGGGTTTATACTAGACCTTTCACCCACATGTGCATATGTAGAACTAGAGTTACATCAAAGTAACTTTTATATTGACTTGTCTCTTTACTGAATAGAATACTATTGCATGATTTTGTTAGTGAGAAGGAGAAGCCTTGCTTCAACGTTGTCACATTGTTGATGTTTTCTTAATCATCATCAATACACGAGCATCAGAAAACTTGTCGGAGAAAACATAAACGCCCAAGTTGACCAATCAATGTTTATGCAAACTCCACTTGGTATTTTCATAGTGATTGCAGACCTGATGTTGGTTAAATTTTTGTTAAGGTACATGTTAGCTTTGGCCAGGGGTTGGTAGTAAGGCATTACAAGCATAGGCGTCATTTAGGTATGGCGAGGTATGGCAGCTGCCATACCTTGGAATCGGGAGAAAAAAAAGAGAGAGGTTCTGTAGTCATTACTCGAGGCGCACTGGCTGGTTGTTGTCATTGTATTGCACTTAAATAGGTCAATAACATGCTCATCAGTGAATACGAGTGTTAGTGAATCAAATTGTTCGCCACTTTGCTCCTTCGCGAGTTATGAGTTATGTGAGTTACCGTATATGTTTCCAAATAGTCGCCCGGTGGCAAATAGCCGCCGGGCACCTAATCGCCACTGGGGGTTTGACGGCCCGGTACTCATTGTAGCCCACTCTTATAAGACCCAATAATAATAATAATAATAATAATAATAATACTAAGTTACTGTGGACCTACAGTACAGGCCAAAAGTTTGGACACACCTTCTCATTCAATGCGTTTTCTTTATTTTCATGACTATTTACATTGTAGATTCTCACTGAAGGCATCAAAACTATGAATGAACACGTGGAGTTATGTACTTAACAAAAAAAGGTGAAATAACTGAAAACATGTTTTATATTCTAGTTTCTTCAAAATAGCCACCCTTTGCTCTGATTACTGCTTTGCACACTCTTGGCATTCTCTCCATGAGCTTCAAGAGGTAGCCTTCCTGTAAAACATACTGGACAGGAACTGTAACCAAATAACGGCCTGTTGCAGGTCGGTGGAAAAATACGCTATCTGTGTGTTGTAAAAGCATTTTGCTCTGCTGCTGTAGACAGCCTGTCTAAATGATGTCTTGAAGCCTGTCTGATTGTATGTGGGGTTTTTTTCTTCATGTCGGCATGTTAAGCTTGTATTTTCGGTCTCTGGAGACACTCCAGTAAATTTGCCTATACAGTATTGTACCAAATTGGCCTTTGTTTTACTGTGTTTCATACACCGGACCCCTTGGTTATCTTCTAGAAATGAGCTTGTAATTAATTTATTTTCTTTATTTTCTGTGAAGTTAAACATATGACTAATGATAATTAAATGTCCGCTCGCTGTCCGTGGTGCTGAAATATGCGCCGAAATAGGTCCAATGTTTTCACTGCTCTCACCAAGTCGTGCATTACATGCAGACATGAGGTATTATGAATGTGAGAAACAGCTTCATGTCCTTTGAAACAGTTTTTAATAGCATAGTATGTACTTCTGACAGGTCAAAGACCAAAGTGAAGTTTTATATAAGTTCATATTTTTGAAACTCCATCATCAGTAGCTCTGTGATGTCATGTCATATTACCATACCTTAGCTTTTGCTGAAACAATGCCCCTGATTACAAGTAACACACCTGAATAAGAAGGTCAATTTTTAAAGAAACATGTATATTTTGAACCAGTAATCTACTTTTAATTTCACTACATTCAGCAATTGTACCTTTGTTACGACTTGTCTGTTCCTAATGCAGGGATTGACTGTCGGGGGGACATTGCGAGGAGCACCCTTTACTACAAATGCCAAGTTGCCGGTTGGCTGCGAGAAAAAGAAGTGACACCTGTCTTTTGACCATGACGCAATGATGACCGAGCAAAATCCAGAGCAAGACGCAGCTTCCAGTGTCCACATCTGGCTACACTTTTTATACCAGAAATCTAAAAAAGACAACAGTTACACGATGAAGTGTTTGTTCTTCCTCCAAAAAAGACTGAGATCTCAGCTCGTCTAGCCTCAGCAAATACAATGAAGATGCACATACTGTTGGTAAAAATGCAATTAGCTAGCTAACATTACCTATGTTAATTTGTCATGTTTAACGTTATTTGGTGTTGTATCGATATTAGCTTATCTTGTAGCTATGGTATGTTGGGCTTTTATTTTTTCCCATTATATTCTATTAAAATAGAAAAATAACTTGTACTTTGAGTATCAACTAACCAGGTACTTTTTACTTTTACTTGAGTATTTTTTAATTTTATTTATTTATTTTTATTATTTTTTTTATGGGAGCAGGCTTAACTCTACTTTACTTTACTGGTCATTTAAATACACAAACCACATAAACCTTAAGGTTGTGTCCAAATGGCCTGGCTCTTCCCATGACTCAAAGATACACAGTGAGAGAAATTTAATTAAATGGAGCACAACTATGTCCATCTGGGGTGCCTCTTCATAATAAATGACATCCCTGAAAATGACCGGCAGATTGCTGGTGAGTGTCTTAATTATAACAGATAAAATCTAACACAAATTAATACTCTAATTAATACTGATGAGATTTGGGGTCTTCATGGAATTTTTGACGGACAGATAAATGTTCATCTGAGGGCCAACTGTCTTTACACTGCAGAGGTAAATTAAACATCGAGCTGTCTTCATGAGATCTGTGATTTTTCAGCGGCTGTCTGGCAGACAAATGAAAAAGAATTGAAAAGGGACTTGGATAGTGAAGAAGATTTAATGCTTTCCTTGGAGAGGTGCACCAAAGCATGTAACTGCGTCTGCAGCATCATCACTGCGGTGCGTTACGACACAACAGATTCACCACTTTGTGCCTCCCAGGGAGGCAGAACCAGAGGGTCATGAATGTCAAATTTTAGCTTTAAAGGAAAATGTTCACATTTTGGGATCAATACCAAATTTATGAGTCTGCATTATGGAACCTGAGCCAGGAGGCCACTCACTTCGTTTTGTTCAGCAGAAGATCTGGAAGCAATAGCAAACAGCATGGCTGCAAAGTTAAAACATATGCTTACACCAAACACCCTCACTGAGTAACATATTGTGTCTTATTTGATTCATCCAAATGCAAAAAGAAATGTAAAACGGTCCACAGTCTTGTTGGCTGTTGTTCATCGAGAAAAAGTAATAGCAGTTACTCCCACTAAAACAACAAACTGTCATTTTTACATTTCTGTGTACAAGTTTAACAAATGAATTAATTAGTGACCAGTAGATGAAATTTCCTTTGGAGGAGAACAGCACATGTGCATTTGCAAGTGGTCTTTTGATGATTGAATTATACCACCCTTCACGACAGTTTCAATGTCATTAAAAACACTTCCTGCCTCCATTTCAAATTAATTGCCTCTGACAGTAACTGGGTTTCCATCCAAATGTATCGCAAATTTTAAGCAAATTTTGTGAAAATGCACAAAAGAAAATGCAAATTTATACACATTTCCATTCATTATTATTTTGCAAGTATTGGGAGTCAACAGGTCAAGCAATAGGTGGCGCTTCTCGTGGAAAATAAAAATAAAAATGTGAAAGAAGAGGGCGCCGTGAGATGACATCATTGAGAGCGTCTCATGTCCACAACTGATGTAAACAATTACCGGCACATCCATGACTACAATGAAATGGAGAGATTCCTTGGGAACTTCTTGGCTATTGTGAGAACTCTCATCACACTCATATCAGCGTTGTCAGCGTAGCCTACATAATGCTGTGATATCTGTGTTGGTACACCAGGCAGCACACATGATGCAGCGGTATTCAACACGTCCAGTCTATTCAGGTAAGTTGTGAAATACACTCACCTGACACTGGAGTAATTACCTCTCTCTAAGTTCACACAGGTGTGTGTGTGTGAAGTAGGAAGTAGGATCCGGAAGCCTACGTCATCGTCATTGCCAAAAGTCGCATTTTCCTAATATCCATATGCTGACTTTTCCACCCCCTCCAAGCGTAAAAACGTTTTTGTGATATTTCGGCCTTTTTTCGAATTTCTGGCGTTGCCATTCAAGTTTTTTTTTTTCGCAAAAATAGGTGGATGGAAACCCGACTAGTGCGTCTAAGGACAGAATCCCTCCATTTGTTAACACCAGGCTTTTTATTGTGAAATGTTTGCAGGAACGTGTCGTTGACAATGTTGTGACTTGCACAGCTCCATAACTGAGTGGAGTATATTTTAATTGTAGAAATACAGTAGTTAGAGCAGCATGCGGCTCTGCAGCAGTGCTGCAACAACAACGCTGTCTGTGTGAACATTGCATTTTTGCAGCTCAGCAAGGTTGCCATCAGGCACTGCTCACATAGGCAGTGTGTTCCTGGGGTACGGCTAGCTTTCTCTACCTGCTTAAACTGTAGTATTTAGTCCCTTGGGCCTACTAAGCACAGGCTCAGGGGCAAAAAGTGCCAGAGGTCCCATGGCCTTCACTCACAAAATCTCACTCAAATTAATATGTACCAATCGGGAAGAATGACGACAATAAGACACAAAAATTAAACATTATTAACTTCAATGAGACACAAAACAACAAAAAAAAAAGCCACCACAAAGTCCGTGTCTTGCTCCGATGAAGAAGAGGTGGTGGGGCCTTCTGCATATCTGAGTCTTCATGCTAAAAACCTGAACACCCCCTGGCACCAGCTCCACACTTGATGTACAGACATTAGAGTGGCATCATGTGTTGAACTGTTCTTTTGATTTGAAAGTGTTTACACCCACATCAGATTGAGCATGTTGGTGTTGTAGCCCTTTCGTATGTCTCAGTTTTAATGAAGCAAAATTAATTGGGCAAATTGGCATTAATCATTTAAAATTTGTTAATTAGACTCTCACAGTTGAAAACTGCCAGAAAACTACACACAGATATCAGCACACACTTTGTTTCTTTCTTGGTGGTGCTCTGCCAGGTCTGTGCTGCAGCCGCCTTCACTCCCTGCTTGTTTTTTCTTTACTTAGACACTCAGTTGTCTTGAGGTCAGGTGATTGACGAGCCCAGTCAAGAGCATTCCACTGTTTGGCCCTAAAAAAACCTGCAACCTTAAAGCACCCTTAAATACCCTTATAAGTAAAAGTGAGCTCTTCAACCTCAATAATGGTGTAATTTCCAATCTACCGTGCTGGGTTTGACCCATTTCTTCACCCCATTTTCTTCCTGTACATGAAACTGGTTTCTGATCTTGGCCTTTGGAGGCTCACAGCAGGCAGTTACAGAGAGCAGCTTCTCATCTGCCTCGTGCTGCTCACAACTGAAGCTCACAAAGGCATCTCACTGGGGATGGACCTGACGAGCACTGGATTACTCCCAAAATGGCAAAGCAGAGAAATCTAATCTGGAAGACAATGATAATACATTGACTGTGCCTCTGAAGTCATTGTGCATTCTCTGCAGTACATATGCAAATTTTCACCTCCTTATATTTGAGTATAAAAAGGCTCAGTGCAACCAGTTGGTCACCAAATAACATTTCATTTTGTCAAAATGTATTCTTTTTAAGGAGAGTCTTCACAGTAAATTTGCTTTGAGAACTGCTGCAATCATAAGAGCACAGGCTTTTTCTGGTGGCAGGTGCTTTTCCAAACTTTGTGTGCAAAACTCTTTCTTAAACAGCATAATGTAGAGTGTAAATTTTAATTAGTTATCTGAATTTGCTTCTGCATGTATTGAAATTGAAGTTGTGGTTAAGTTTAGTTCTTAATTCTTGGTAATTAATGGCAGTAAATAAAATGCAATGTATTGTATATCAAAGCTGCCATGCCTGAAGCATCCCAGCCTCCCTACCCACTGCATTACGCTTTAAAACCATTGCCTTTCTCATCCCGATAAGAAACTCAATTTTTATACATGTACATTCATTTCCTGAACTGTTAGAGCCATTTCTAGCAACTTTAATGCATCACCTGACCTGGTATCTCAGTAACCTTTAATTAAAGGCAGGTGTGCTGAAATGAGTGAGGAGTGGTGGAGTGTGGAAGACACCACGGGGTTACAGTCTTCAACCGCCGTGTGGTTGGTTAATCTTAAGTTACTCTCTGATGAATTTGTTCATTACCCCATTGATATGGCCTTTGTTTTTTTGTAAAGGCCTTTTTATTTTGGGGAATGTATGCTTGGGTTTTCATTTTGTTTCGATATGGCAGTAAAGGCAATCAGTTTATAGCTTCATCCCGCAAAGCATTCAACTCTTCAACCAACCAAAGCACTCTGGATCATCAAACAGTGAGTATCAACAAACCAAAGACAGCGAGTTAATCCTATGGCATCTCTGCGTTGCTATGTTGAACTTATTTGGAAGCCACAATAGTCATTTTAGAAATGTATATGGATGCCTATAAAATGCACAAGTGTGTAACATATCTGTGGTTTGCAGAAATGTATAATGGTTATTGTAATCTGGTTAATATTGGCTTTCATTTTCATATTATTGTTGCATTCATTCATTAATTCACTCATTTATTTATTCATTCATCCATTCATCTCCTAATATGCCAGGTTTAGCAGGATTGGTTTTCTTTCTCATACTATTTTACAGTTGTATTGATTAAATCCTTTACCTCCCAGTAAGTCAGGTCTGGGCCTCTGTACCTCTTCAAATTAAATGTGTTTTCAGTTATCTTTGTGCCAAATTCACCTCAAATCTCTCCTCCTGCACTGGAAGCATGTTTTTAATTTACCCGTTAACAACCGTATAGTTTCACAGGGGGTGGCCGATCAATGGAGTGATTGCTGGTAGATTAGTACAACAGGCAGGCAAGCTCAGCCTGACAGGTTCACAGAAAAATCAAAGAAAACACAGGCAGGTGGCTTCCTTAATCCGACAGTAGCTTGACGAATCCATTATCATTCTGGTGAACGCTGTCAGGCGAGGCATATTATTCTTAAGCCTACGTTTACCTCGATCTAAGGATATCTAGGTTATAGTCTGTGTGTGCATGTGCATGTGCACAGAACTAGAACACAATTGGCTTTCATCAGACGTAAGCTGTTTGGTGGTAATCTTTTGAAGCTACTTTTTTAGTGAGATTCATGATCTGATACTTTTTCATCCTTTAAAAAAAATGTGTTGACCCACAAATGACAATAATACATTTTATTTATAGAGCACATTATTGGACAGAAATCATAAAGTGAGTTACAGCCATGCTTGAATTAGAATAGTGCCCCAAACCAGCAGCCAGCACAGCATGCATATGCGGCTTTTGCAGAGGACTGTTTTGATGAGCTATAAATGTCTAACTGGTGGGCTTATGTTTACACTAGCTGATCATTTCCAGGTACAAACCTTTGAAATAAGAACAATCAAATAAAGATCAAAAACAAAAACGCATTCATAGAGGCAAAGAATGAAGGCACATAACACAGAGTTGGTGAATTTGCTCCACATTGTTAACTGAATTTTTTGTTATCGCAGTTTTCTTGTGTTCATTCAGTGTGATATCTGGGATAATTTTGTTTTAACCACAGTAAAAAAAAATACTAAAAAAATACATTTTTACTATGCATCTGATCTGACTAATTAAAAAGAAGCACAAACTGTGCTGTGTGATCTGTCGTGCCATAGACCTGAAGGTTTGAACCAGAAGAAGTGAATCAATGCTTTGCAGCTTCTTTTTAAAGGACTAGTTCAACATGCATTTTTCCTAAATGAGAAGACAGATACCACTCTCATGTCTGAGCATGAACTCTGGAGCTAGAGCCAGAGGGGGTTATTAGTCTAGGTTAGCATAAAGACTGGAAGCAGGGGGAAATAAGCTATCAACTATAACAAGCTTACCTTTAGGTTTGATCATCTGCCATCAAGGCCTTAGCTACCACTGCTATACCTACACCCAGCTGTACCTCAGCACAAGACCATCCACTCAGCGTCCTCCTCAGTCCCTTGTCAACTGCCTGCATAACATTAAAAAACTGGATTTCATCCAACTAAACAGCAACAAGACAGCAAGCAAGCATTCGAATCTTATATGACCCCATTCACTTTTACATAAGCCCTTTTTAAATAGGAATAGTGCAAATTTGCAGGAAAGCCCAATCAGTCTTTTTTCAGCATTGGCAGTATAAAAACAAATCGGGGAGTGCAGCAAAATACCGCCTGCCTACTTTTGTTTATACAGAATGTGCCTTTTTCGGGGCAATAGGGGGCTTGAGCAAGTAACAAAACATGTAGCTCAGCATGTGACGTAAACAGTGATGTACTCTGAGGGAAGCGGCAACTGGTCAGTCCTTCGGTGATTCTCTCATAAGTCGGCCCATCCTTCACCGTCCCCGTTGCCCCTGTAGTGGCCTCTTAGTTTGCGAACGCAAGGAAGGCACACAATTCCTTGTCTCCCCAGTTGCTCATCTTTACAGTGTCTGTCAGGTTTGTGTTTCCCTCTTGCTACTAGCTGCTCATTCCTGCTATCAGCTGTTTCCTGTTTATCCACCGCCAGGGGGTCGCATATGCAGCGTCATCAACAGCCCCTCTCATGGCGGAAGGCCGCCTCGTTCTTTTTAAACCAAAAATGTTTCGCCAGTGACTTCCCTACGAGGTGGAAAATTGAGCACCTCGAATCAACTCGCCAATCCGGCTCTGTGTGTCTAAACGCTTGCAGCTTGCTGGCAAAACGGCCCAACATTCGCCAAAAATCTGGCAGTGTAAAAGGGGCTTAAGACAGCATGTGTTCTCAGTATTGACCGACATCATAGTTAGTTTTTACTTCACTCTGCCCCACCCTTGAAACCCTGACAAAACCAGTATGCTCCAAACAGTATGGACTTAAAATGATGTTAGATTCATGCAGGTACGTTGGTCATTAGTGATTGGTTGGGACAAAAATGGAATCTCCATCCCCCACGGAAGTTGGTTAGAGTGGACGCAATGTCACATCATGTCTTCCTCCTCACCAACAACTCACTCTGTGCCCTCGCCCCACAGTGATTCTCTGACCTCCTCCACCTTAGGGTTGGAGGCAGTCCTCCTCAACACTCCCACTCCAGCCTGCAGACATTTGGGGACAGAGCCTTCAGTGTAGCAGCCTCCACCCTTTGAAACACTTTCACAGTAGAAATAAAAAGTGCGGCAAGTATAGACACTTAAAAAAACGACTTAAAATTTGCCTGTTTGCCAAGGCCTCTGGACCAAGATAACTGTTATCCATTATTACATGTTCTTGTGTGACTTGTTCTGCCTCTGCATAAACGACCTTGGGTCTCCTGAAAGGCACTTTAAAAATGCAAGTTATTTTTTCAGTTACTGTTATTACTGTAATTATCAAGCATTTTTTACTTGTTCTGTTGGTTTGAGGGGTGTTACATGCTGTAGTCCTTTTTCGGCGAACAACAGCTGGGTGCAGGGACTTGGAGTCATGTTGTCACAGTGAGGTTGCCAAGCAACCAGCAGAGATGCTGCACAGAAATACTGGTAAAATGGATAAAATGTTGAAATCAATCTGCTCATATAGATTGAAAATATTTCCCATAATGACAAAGGGGACAGCTGGACATCAATAAAAAGGAATTTAACCTCCTTAACTACATGTAAGTTGAAAAAAAAAAAAGTGAAGGCACAATGATGAACGTGGAAAACGCAGTAATGAGGTTGTTATCCTTCTACTTTTCAATATCAATTCAAGAACAAACGCAAAGGTAGGCAACTTTTTCACAACATGTGAATATAATTAATCAGTATTGATTTTCTGTAATCACTGTGACTCTGACTCAGTGTGAAACATCATAAGCATTCTGTCAGAAATCAATGTGGATCATTATCACTGTAAGTGTTCCAATAGTGCACGTTTGATGACACTTAAAGTAAAATATGTGCAGTCATGTTTAGTGTCCTACATAGCATTCATATGTGCCTATAATTCCTCCTTCTGGAAAGTACTACAGATCCAATTTTTTCATCATTTTCACTTGTAAATTTTTTTTTTTTTTTTGTGGGCCATTGCTATTTATCTAAGTTAACTTCCAATTCTTTTCAAGGGGTTTAATAGACACGCAACATCAAACAAGTAGGGCACATAAAGTATAAAAACTAATTTGTTATCTGATATAAGGGGATCAGCTAGTCCATCTTAGAATCAGGAGTGTCCTCTACAGCATATCCCTACTTCATCTCATCGTCCGACACTAATGAGTCGCAGTCAAAAAAAAAAAAAAACAGTGAATAATAGATTGTGTAGTGCAACAAAATGGGTCAGAAGCCAAGGTTGATATTGTTGCTTTTATCAGAGAGTGTATTACCCACGTCCTAGTGTGGCTTTAACTGAATTGCATGCTAATAAGTAAGTTGGAGGGGGGAAAACCTGTTAGTAAAAATGACACCAATTGCAACTGTAGCACAAATTTGACAGGCTCGGAGGTCGATCAGCCTGAGTCACATCGGTCAAGAACACAGCCAAGTGTCCCTACATTCATATTGATCTGCAGTGCATGATTTACATCCAGTAAACGATTAGTTTCTATGTAGGAAGTAGTGTGATATGGCCTTATGTAACAAAGTAACAAAGAGTAACCTGCCACCTGCATCTTAGCCTCATGCAGGAGAGCTGAGTTCACATTACACAACCTTATATAAGTGGTTCAGTTGCTCAGTCTTAAAGGGATACTTTGCCAATTTTCAACCAGCTTTGTATCATAACAATGTGGGTAGTATGTGAAAATGAACTGTGGTAAACTTCCCTCCATCTTACCAGTGCCATGAGCTCCCTGCTCATTTGACAAGCTCAAATCTGCCGGATGATGTGGATTTCCTCTGGCTCTGGGGATGCTGCTCAAACTACAGATTGTACTTCCCCATTTTCGTATGCCCCTGTATTGTTTGTTTTTCACCTATAGTAAAATGTTTTCAGAGACATATTTCAGTGCACTGTTTGGCTGTAGTATGAGAGTTTGTGAGTAGGAAGTGGGTGCCACACTACTTTCTGTGGATAAATGTCCAAACTCATATTAGGTCACCCCACAGAGGGAGCATTTATCAATCCCATGCAGCACAGTGCATTCTGGTAGTTGCAGATTTTCTACCTTTTGAGTAAAAGCAAATGCCACAGCCCTTTGTTTTCTCTGGTCATGCAGCACCAATATCAAATGTCAAAGAAAAGTTTATTTTTATTTCCAGTATCCTATTATATTTGGCAGTATGGCTTTGTTCTGGTGCCAATCTGCCTTTCGTCTGGCCTACACAGAAAGCCTCTTCCACGTGCGTAGATGGAAAGCCTACGGCGGAGAAAGCACACCTCTCCACCCATCCACGCACTTATGTGGAAAGCCTTAAGGCAGAGAGAGCAAACCTCCCTGCCCTTCCATGCGCCTACATGAGCAGCAGCAAAGACCCCCAGGAAAAGAACAGAGGAGCATCACTGACAAACAGAAATGACATTGATAAGTCAGACACAGCATGAAAAGGAGGAGCTGGGGTGGAGACGGGTTGCAAAACGGCTTGCAGAGGAAGCAGCAACAGTAGGCAGGCCAGAGCAGTTTAAATAGGGCGCCCTGAATGAGATTCACCAATTCGTTGCATAGAAAGGAATCATGTGATCTATCAGCTGACTCCCTTCCATCAATC
Source organism: Epinephelus lanceolatus (assembly GCF_041903045.1). Taxonomy (NCBI): domain Eukaryota; kingdom Metazoa; phylum Chordata; class Actinopteri; order Perciformes; family Serranidae; genus Epinephelus; species Epinephelus lanceolatus. The sequence goes on from NC_135736.1 coordinate 24,603,905, forward strand.
AGCTGCTCCATCAGTTGATTGGCTGTTTGAGATCAGCTGATGTAGCTGAGATGTGAGCTGAGCTCGACATCGTGTCCTGCCCGAACTAACACTATGCTCAATCTTACTAGTCATAATCACCATGTTTCCCGAACATGACCATAGATATTGTACAAAAAAGTACTTGCTTGCATTTGACATTAAAAAACCTCATCGAAAGTAATCAAGGGTTTTGCAGAATTCTCTAATATCAATGTTTTTTCGTAGCGACAGGGTTCAAATTCAACCTTAAAGAATGTAGTCACGTGTTGCAGGGGGATTGGTTGCACAAGCAGTGTGTTTACATTATATGTTCATTCACTTCATTTAATATTTATATCAAAAACATCACTGAATGGGGCTTTGAAACGCTTCTTTGGTTTTTAAAATGAGTGACGCTAAAGGAAAATTACTGATGGAAAAATCCTTGCTATATAATTTGTCGAGTCAGTTTATGGTTTAATGTCATCATCCACTGGTAGTAGCAGAAGACAGGTATCATAAATAACAGAGACACAAACATAAACTACCTTTCACTTATGAGTAATGGTGCAATAGTCCATGTTCTATCAACCCTGCAAAACATTTAAGCAGGAGGGTTTTTGCCCCTTTCAGCAATTAAGAGAAGGTGTATTTCGTAAACACAAACTGTTGCAGGATCTGGTCCACCTGAGCTTGTTGGGACCATCCTCATTCAGCCTCTGAGATGACAGACGACCTTTATATAGGAAGGCTTGGTAAAGCTATACTCAGAATGTGTTCATTGATCTCCTATGCTCTTGCTGAGCGCTTTCTATTTCTTCGTGCCATGTCGGTATTTGTGAAAGATGTAATGCACTTGCTAGACCTCTGTTCGCCTAATTCCCTTAACATCCTCCTGTCCTGCAGAGCCAGATACCATTTGTGCAGTAAATATACAGTCTACTGGCTAATGGCATAAAACAGGACCCAAGGTGCTGCTGTAGCACTGTGCGGGAATAAGGCACAGCAACTAAAAACCTTCAGCATCCACCAAAGAGACTCGGCTTGTTGTGCTAAGACCAGCTTCACTGCTCGATTTTAGGGATGGTTGGAGGCGGTTGCATAAAAAGATAAGTCTTCATTTTCCACTCTGTTACCGATCTCAGCATGTCTATATTCAGCCCCACAACAGAATGTAGCCTGGCAACAGTTTGAATAAGTCTACCTCAGATAACTTGATGCTGTTTGACAAGCACAACACCACAAAGAACAGTGTGCTGACCTGAAACGACTCGTAAAACGTTCTCTGGCATGCAAACTGAAGGATTTTGTGAGCTTAACATCAACAGTCTATTATAAACTAAGATAATGTAAAGACTAGCCTTCATTTATTGGATATACCTTACATCTTTCTTTAGGATAAATATGTATTATATTTATTAATGGATTCCATTACATTTCTATTGATCTTTATGCATCTTTACATCTTTTACAGTTGGTGGATACTCAGAACATTTACTAAAGTACTATACTTATGTAAAAAGTTTAAGTATTTTTACTTTATGCCACTTCTGCCTTTAACATATTTGTATTGGTCCTTCTACTTCTTATCTACACTGATAACTGTACTCTGAGATGGCCTATGTTGTGATTCGGGCATAATACTATTACTAATACAACTAAATAGACCTTTATGGGGCCGACGTCACAATAACGTCATTTCATAAGCTGGAGGCAAAACACTACTCACCACCACAGGGCTGTAGGCTACACAGGAGTCTTAAAATGTCATCTTGTTGTGTTATTGGGAGCCAGAATAGAAGGAGTCATGGCTCAAAACTTTATCACATACCAGCCGCCACTGCCTGTCAACAAAAACAAAGATGGTTAAATGTGATAAGACGAAAGGACTGGACGGAGGCGATCATCAGAAATGCTCGCACATGGAGCACACACTTAGTATCAGGTTAGGGAAAAAGCATTTACTGTTGTAGGGATGAATAACGTTATGTGTATGAAGGGTTATCATGTCCTAATCAGAAATTGGGGAGGTATTAAGAGGAATATTGGATTTCACCATAATGCTAACTGTTTAGTGCATTAGCTAATGTTAGCTTTGATAGCAAAACAAACTGGAAGAAACCGTTCAAGTGTTGTCCTCCTTTGTAAGATTGGCTATCCCACCTTTGGCAATCCTGTCAGATTATCCATCCACTGAGTGAGAGCATACGGGTCGGCCAGTGTTTACTTTTTCAAGTAACACTTGCAATCCTACAGAGTGAGTGACCTGACCTGACGATCTACTCTAAAATGAGAGCCCTGTGGGTCGAAGAAACGAAACGTTACATCTCTATTACGTTAATCACACATTCACTCCGCTTGGTGCTCTGCTGCTCAGAGGGCCCAGAGAGCGCTCTGCCACTCCAAGAGTGCGGTGCTCTGGATAATCAAACACTCTGAATTTACGAACAGTCCAGTTTGGGCTAGAGTGCGCTCTTGGACTTGGAGTGATTATATTTGTGAATGCACCACTCGCATCGTCTTCCTCCACTGTCTAAAACAAGCCAACAGATGTGTTTTGCCTCCAGCTAAGCCCCGCCTACCAAAAAATGTCATACTGCTTACCAACAGTAAAAGGAGGAGAAAAAGAAGAAGAAGACGAAGAAGAAAGAATCATTTGAACTGGGAAAATGACTGTTAACTTGATGAAAGCATACATTCACGTAAAGTGTGTTGTTACTTTTATTACTACCAGCAGTAATAACAGTGATAGAAGTACTGTTACAGTGGCTAGTCTGAGACAGCCAATTGTCCAAAAGGCCCCTTGGTGATACAGCTTTTAGTCAAGAAGCCCGGGCTCAGATGGAAGAACTCAATGACCACCTGGGGTGCACCAGGCAGAATGTATATCAATGTAAAACACATCAACTCCCATTTTCTGCTCATGCATTCCCATCTTTCACCACACCTAATTTATTCTCATGGGCATCAGCTTGGCAATGACACAGACTTTCCATTAGCTGCAAGCTAACACTGTTGTCAGGTTACTGCGTTGCTACTTTGCTACCAGCACCAAACTTGTCTTAACACACTTAGAAGGCACTGACAGCAGCTGGAGTTATCTCTGCTCTTCATATGGGCAGCTAAAGGTCCAGCTCCTCTGAAGCTATAGCACAGGGGTGATGATGTAAAAGCAGTGTTCATTTTTACAGCTATCTGAGATATAATCTTAGTCTTAAAATGAAAATGCTCATTAGTTTTAGTCATATTTTATTCAGCTTTATTCTTCATTGTTTTAGTCGATGAAAATTGAAAACAGTTTAGTCAACAATAAATGAATGACTCAACTTTTAGTTATGTTTTCTAAATGTTTGTTACTCTTTAAGCTAATCCAGTTAAGCTAATTCATGTGTCAGAAATGAGAATCATGACAGGTTGCATAAAAGTTTCATTTAGACAATTTGTCTCTACATCTGTAAATGATTTCCACACACTTACAAACTTGCATTCCTCCAGCAGTTTTTGACAGGTTTAAGGGATTTACAAGCACACACTTACTGATCATCATTTGAAAACCTAAACATCTATTTATAGTCTCAAAAACTTTGACACTCACAGTCACTCTAAAGAAGCAGAGACATAACTTAATTAAAGTCTAAATTCTGTCTTAATCTGCAACATGACAGCCTGGAGCTTTAAAGTTGGTCATTAAAACTAAACTTTAAGCTGTCAAGAAAACTCTGCTGAGTTCAGACTGTTTACTGACAGCACAGCTACACTTAGATAACCGAGCCTCCTTCCTGCCTGTCAAACAGTAATCAGCCCATAAACCTTCTCAGGTCTGGGCTGAGTGGAGTCCTACGGGGATCAGCTGTGACGTCCAGCTGCCGTACATCAGCTGACGAACAGAGCTCAGCTAACTAACAAACCCCACAAATCCATTCAGCAGTTCCACCATCCACAGTCAGACACATACGGCTGATTATTTACTGCTGAATCACTGCTCACAGTTCACACCAACAAACATCCTGGCAGAGACTATTTACTGGAGTTTACCAGCCTGTCACTCGTGTGGCATTTGAAGGTAATTGCAAGTACAGCCACTCTCTGCTTTCAATGTCCAATAGTCCACCACTAACAGGTTTTGTCTTTTCTTGCCAACAAAAATGAAACATAGATTTCAAACATAGATTTGGCGTAAGGTAGTTAAAGTGGCCATTTATAGAAAATTTCCAGGTGGCAATCAGGCCCCAGTGCTGTCTATATCTATGCCCCTGGATTTTATCTTTTTATTTTTAACTCATCGTCTCGTTTTCGTCATGGAAAAAAAGGTTGTTGACAAAAATTTCCGTGATGGTTTTCATCAGCGAAATTAACACTGTGTAAAAGATGTTTTCATGAGTAGAATTGTGACAGTGAATCGTTTGCTGAGGTGTTATTACATAGCAGAATTATGTGTTTGCAAAATAATGTTTTTTAAGATGTGTTGCATTATGGGATGTGTCCTGTCATTTTCTGTGTACGTGGGTACATTTATCTTTCCTGTCCTAATACTTACATAGACCACAATAATGAAATTTTGAGAGAAAAAAAAAGAAAGAAATTAAGTATCTTGAATTTTTAACTAACATTAGTAGCGTTAGCAGCTGTCAGTAACAACAGACAAAGTGACAAGAAGGCAGAATGACCCCCCTTTTTTTTTCCTCCAAGAACTTTTATGTCTGACTTTATGTTTGAATGAGTGATAAAACCCTCTGGCCATTGCATAACACTGTGTTGGTTCACGCATACTGCAGTAATCTAAGGGGTCACTATGGCTACTGCCTCTGTTAGCATCTCCCACTGCCATATTCAAAACTGATCCACTGACAAAATTGCATCCATTTCTTGTAGAGCAGCATTTATTTAACAATGGCACCCCCAATGCACTGCTAATCCCTGTGACAAATTCATTGCATTTCCTTTCGCTGCTTCACAATAAAAGACCCCTGCTAGTTTGTAAGTGGAAAGCTTTCAGTGTGAGCAGCAGGGGAATCCGTTTGTAAAAGCACAAAGTTAACACAGGAAAAATACAGTTCTGATACCAACCAGTTGAAAAATAAATCTGTTTCATGATTTAATGCTATGGCTGGGGTTTAGGTACAAATAAATAAACAATAATAATGACTTGGTTAGGTCAAGGGTAAGATCATGTAGGTTAAAATGAATACTTTGTTCAGATTAAGGAGAAACATTGTGGTCATTCAGAAACCACAAACAAATTAAAGTCTTCCAAGTTAAAGTCGGATGCTGTATTGACCCATTTTTCCATCCAAACCTCCTCCCAACGCAGACTTTGCCACTCTATAACAACGTCAACTCACCCTCCACTTTGCTCTGAATTACTACGCTCATAAATGTGCCATTTTGGGGCACTTGCCGAAATGATTGATGTCGTTACTGTTCTTGGAAGGAAAGCCTCGCTGATACAGTTGTAGGAAAGCAATCAGTTAACAGTGAGCCACATGTCTATTAGATAAAGTTATGAACAGGAGGACAGGAGTGGAAGAAAACTCCAAACCACAGTGGCTCAATACACTACGAAGATACTTAGAGCTGCATGCTGTACAGTTATAAACAGTGCTTTCTTTCCTGTCACCAGCTTGACCACTTGCGTTAAGCCAATGCCTGGCTAAGAAGGAGATGACTGTGGGATGTTGTTGTTGTGGCAAGGACTACGAGGGTTAGATTTATTTTTGCTAGTTAACAAGTGTCCGACAATGCCACCTAGGGGAATTTCACCCCCAGGAAATCTGGTAGAGGGGACCACCACTCTAACGCTGACAAAAAGGTCACACAGGTACGAATGACATGGGAGACAGAGGTGATTCCAAGAAAATTATAAAAATAAAGTTTATTAATAACAATTTAAAATCTCAAAATCTGAATAAAGTCTCTGGGTGATGAGGTAAGAGATAATATGACAAGTGGCCAGATATGGCACAATCCTTGGGGCCTACTTAATGGGTTGGTTAGGTTTGCTATAAAAGTGCAAACACTAGGCACAGGGCTGAGGGCTTACCAGGCGGAGATGACCAACTGAGTGGAAGGGGAAGGGTCCTGATACTACACACCACACATGAGAAAAAAAAAAAAACGTTGAATGACACCCAAGTGCACGACTATACAGGGAGTGAAGGGACCACCACCACAGGGATCAGTCAGCCACTCGCCGCACCGGCCCAACAGCTCCTGTCCAAAGAAAAGAAGCAAATATTAGTCAGGGCAAAGGGCAACACATATAAAACAACTGCCCTGACACCACACTATGCTAGGCCCAAAATGTCACCACCAAGGTTGATTGTGCTGTTAATTGCCACTCGCACACACACACACACCCACCCACACACACACACACTCCCAGTTAACCCAGTAAAGCAAAAGAAAGAAAGAAAAAGAACAAAATCTACCAACAAAGGTAACTATATAACTAAACAAAATCTACAGAAAAAAAAAAAAGAATAACCACAAAATCTGTAAACAATAACAATGAATAACTAATCATAATACAAAAAGAAAACAAAACAATAATTAACCCAAAATTAATAGGTTAGCTGATGAGGATCAGTGTGAGTGCAGCTTTAAAATCCTACACCACATTAATTTCCTCTACAGAGACAGTACGACATGCGGTGCCACCAACACTCGATTTCGTCCAAATGAATTTACTCCAGGCGTGCAAGGCAGCAAGCCCGCGCTCACCATAAACCAATAGCAAAAAGAAAAAAAAACAAAAGCTACTAAGAAGAATAACTCAATAATTAAACACAGAATGTTCAGAAAAATAACAATAAATGATCATAAAATCTGTAAGCAATAACAATGAATAACTGATTACAATACGAAAAGAAAACAAAAAAACAATAATTAACCAAAGATTGATAGGTTAATTGACGAGGATCAGTGCACCGGGTGCAGCTTTAAATCCTACACTGCATTAATTTCCTCTACAGAGACAGCGCCACATGCGGTGCAACCAACACTCACTTTCATCCAAATAAATTTACTCTAGGCGTGCAAGGCAGCAAGCCCGTGCTCACACCCGGATTAGTAAATAAAGAAAAAAAAACAAAACAAAACAAACGAAACGATAGTAATAAAAAAAAAACGGGAGACGAGCAGTGAGCCTGCCGCAGCGAACCCACAGACAGAACAGCAGTAGCGCAGCGGCCCGCTTCAGAGGTGGAGCCACCTGCGGTGATATACAATAGGTTAAAATTACTACACCGAATTACATTTAGATAGATTAAACCATGTAAATGCACACATACATACCCATCAGTAAAGGCGCAGCTTCCCAGGCCACAGGGGAGGTAGCCGCGAAGGGATGCAGCCTAATAACTGCCAACAACAATCAGAGACCAAAGTCACATTTTGTGTGCAGCTCGACAAAAGCGCAAAAACGCCAGGCAGAAATGAGCCAGCCTACCTCAGGGATCCAACGCAGAGCGTGGATTATTACGCACAGCTCCGAGGCCGCACACGCCCAATTCCCAAACCTCCGGCCGGAATACAAGCCAACTCTGCTAGAAAGCAGAGAGCGCATCAGACACACCACTAATATAACCAAGAGATGCAGCGATAGCGGCGGAACATACCTGACAGAAGTGAACGGAGGAAGCTCAGTAACCATCGTCTCAAGACAGCCACGTGGAGCAGACACAGCCACGCCAAACCACGCTGCCGACGCACAGCCCAGGCTTCAGGAAGAGGTAGGAGGACGCACATCCGAGACGCGCAGCCCTCCCCCAGATATAACTTGGCACAGCACCGCCCAGTACGCAAGGTGTAATAGGATAATTGCTGCCAACCCATCAGTATTCAATGGGCGGGGAGCAAAGGAGCGAGTTTACACCACGATTCCCACTGATCCAATACGCACACAACAACATGGGTGGAGACGGGCTGTGCCGTCCTACCACATTACCAAGCTGTTCTCCTGCACTGTTCGTATGAACACCTATGAAAAGTAATTCATGTATAACCCATGTAATCATGGGCTGGTTATTTCTGTATAACTCATGTAATTGGAAAGGCTGTGATCATGTGTCCAATGAGCTGATGAGAGTAAAGATGGAAGTAATAGAAAGACAATAAGTCTGAATAAGGGGACAGGTTGGGAGGTGGGTGGGTCAAACAATACAGGACTTTTCCTCAGGAGACCTGTGTTTGTCTCCGGTGTGAAACCAAGCAAGTTATTTTTCGGAATGCCATCACCATGTTTCTTTACCTAAACCTAACCTATCCAAGTGTTAGCAGTGTCAGCAGCCGGAGTCAGGCCAGCTGATTCGGCCCAATTCTGGGGCGTCATTCATGCCGAGTCTCAGCCAAGTCGGGCAACCACACCTGACCCAGCTAACTTCATCTGGGATGCTGAGTTTGGGCCGATGCTGGGCCAGGTCTTTCTGATAACGACCCAGTGATGGAAGTGTCGGCAGCCGGAATCGGGTTTGCTGATTTGGCCCATTTCTAGGGCGTCATTCATGCCAACTCTCAGCCAAGTTGGGAAACCGGACTTTTTTCCAGCATGCCTAGGTCATGCCGATTCTGGGCCAGGTCATTTTGGCTACCTGGGATGTAACTTTACCCTCTTAAACATAACATATGTAACTAGTACATAGCTTTATGTTAGGTACATAACATAACTGGTGGGGCACTAATTTGTTAGATACAGTATGAACAGTTGTGTTGAGCAGAACCACAATAATGCAGATCAGCACAGGTATCTCTTGCCATGAGGCCACAAAGTGAAAAAGCATGTCATCACAGCTCAGTTTACAAAAGTGTAACTAACGGGACAATATCAGGCCCCAACGCTTCTACAGCATGCTGACTTTTTGATGATGACATTCCTTTGCAGCTGCCCTCAAAACAAGCTCTGTTGTCATGTAAACTCTGAGCAACCAGTCTCAACACAAGGTCATCTTAAAGTTTTTCTTTTTAAAAAATGACATGCTTGGTCAATACAGGCATCCCTCCCATCCATTTGCAGTACATAATCTGGGTTTTGTAATTTGCTGCTTGTGGAGTTGTGTACTTCCTCATATGTAGAGCACATTATGAGAGTAATCAGTTGAGTGCACCTCTCTCCTTATTGCATATGCATTTAAGGGATCATACAAATACCAAGAAGAGTGGATACGTTTGGGGGAGTGCACATTTTGCTGGTTTCCTGGATTTATTAAGGTTCACGCAATTTAAGAGGGTCGGTTTTGCAGTGAAAAATCTTTGGTTCTGAGGAACAGCGGCACGTTTGCATAGGTATTTTAAAGGATGGTTGTGGTTGGGAAGAGAAAATTTAATTAACCTATTCAATAGAAATCAACATGACAGCAGAAAAAAGGGCGAGCACATCATAAAAAAATATATGCGGTAGATCTGCACTGAATTAGTTCAAATATGAAATAACAGCTTTTTTAGGAAGGAGGGAAGAGCAGTAATAACAAAGAGAGCTGTAATAATAACTCAATACAAAAAGTGACTATTTTTATACCACATAACAAAGAGCCAACAGGACAATGTGGCTTTCTGGTCATTAAGTTTGAGTTTGACCTGCTAATGTGCAATGGCCACTGCACTCCTGCAGCGTCTAATTTTTTTTTTTTTTATAAGCAGTCTCTTTATGTCTTTCTATATCTTTTTCTTTATTCCCTCATAGATTTGTGTTGAGAACACTGGGGGAACCCACACGCAGGACACACACAGTTGGGGGAAAAAATAAGGATTTATTCCAACAAAAGGAAAAAATGGTGAATGGTGGGGAGTGGGGTCCAAGGGTCAAGTGAGAAGGGTGAGGGAAATGATGAGCAGGGCTGGCTGGGGAGCAGATGGGTGGATGGCTGGCAGGTTGGTTGAAGAACGGAGAGGCAGATGAATACTGGTCCTGGAACAGTTAATCAGGGTTAACAAAAGGCGGAAACAACACGGGGAATCACAGTAATAAATTGTCTTTTTTTAAAGTCTGGCCTGAGAGAACTACCACAGAGGGCTGAACAACATTCTGGCGATGAGTGGGTGAGAACCAGGGGTAGATATAGACTTGAGGTGATGAACTTGATGGAAGGCAGGTGTGTGTAATCAGCCAGGTGTGTGTAATCAGCCAGGAGCCAGGGAAGGGAAGCCACAAGACACAGGCCCAATCCCAAACCGGCCCCTATCCCCTCGCCCTATTCACTCCCCCTCCGTTTGCGCGGTCACGCGGAGCTCTGCCATATTAAGGACCGTCCCAAACCAATTATCGCTGAGTGCGAGTGGACTGCTCAGCCCTTAGATAGCTAGTGTGCATCAGTGCAGGCTTCTGATGAGCCCAGCAGGAAGCGCAACATCACAATGGAGGAAACAACGTACAAATGTAAGAGTTCCGTCTTTCTACTTTGTAAAATATTTTAGATCAAACACACACATTTGTTTTCCTCACACTGACTTTACAGGCTCAAACAAACTCACAGAATGTTTGGTGTCAAAAGATGAAAACCTCCACGTCCATATGCTTAAATGAACTATTTAAAACTGTCTAAAAAATTCCTCATCCCATTCTCATGATTTTTAAAAATATATAATTATGTGTTCACAGGGACAGAAGAAAAAACAAAGCAGTTAATCGATCTGCGGATTAAAAATGAGTCTCTTTACTAAAAAAAGGAATGCTGCAAAGCAGGGATGGAGGTAAGATTGCCCAGATTAATTAATAAAGTTCATCTGTGAATGTGTAAACTGTGTCTATAAAATATGAACAAGTTAATTACTTTGATTACACTGCACTGTATCTCTTATCTGACTTAGTAAAGTTTTTTTTTTAATTTAACTCATTTTAATTAATATTTAAATGTTTTTTTTAATAGCCCGTTGCTCTATTTTGCTTTCACAAAGCATCTGTCTGTATCCATGGTTACATCTGCTTCCTTCTTCCGGTAGAGTGGCGAGGGCGTCCCATGGTTTGGCTTCTCTTTCATACACTTCCCCTTAATCAGGAGTGCCCTCCGCAGCTGCGAGTGTAACTTGATTTGGAGTGACACTCGGTAGTGAAGTGGTAGTGGGTAGGGAGTGGTTTGGGATTGGGCCACAGACAGACACTGGGGAAAGGGGCGGGGAAAACACAGGAGAACACTGGGAAATGCAGTCCAACAGCACACAGCTGCAACAGATTTGTTTAATGACTCCCATCTCTTTAGTTTAACAAACCTCTTTATACATACAGACACAGCTGCAGTAACTCTCTGTGTAATCAGCCCCTGCCTCAGTAAATCAGATGCTAATTTCACACACCAACTGCAAACAGAATGAAAGGCCCATATCTGCACTGCCCTTTAACATGTCCTGTAAATCTGTTCCCACTTATCTCAAATTGTCATTGTTCAGTTCTGTTGATTCAGAAAAACATACAGATGTCTATTTTTTTCCCAGTTTGCTACAGTATAAATAATATCCACAGAGTGCCTCAGATTTTGATTAAACTTGATTATTCTTGATTTTATCAATACTGTATGTGACAGTACAACAGTGTCCTAAACCACAGGTTTCGAAACATTTTTAAAGCAAGATTTTTCTTTTCACAGCCTTTCATGGGAAGTCACATACAAATCTTTTATTGTAAAGTCTGAGTTTGGTTCTTTTGGTCTGTGCTGAGGGCTGAGATGCATCACTTTCTTTAAGCTCTGTTTAGAGTGACAATGTTTCCCGTCACTGCTCTGATGTATTTTTAACTGCCGTGCACCTGGGAAACTCACGTGTCAGAAAGGGTGTTGCGTCACTATGATGATGAGCTGCAAGCTGAACTTTTAACTGTATGTTAAAGTTTTTCACAGAAAGTTTTGTTTACTGCCTAGTTCTTCTGTTTTTCAAAGTTTAAAGATAAGAAGATGATGCAAAGAGAAATGTTTTTAATGTGGAAAATGAAAATGGAAAATTCCGGTGCCTCTAGCCAGTCTTTAAGGCACACCTGGGTGCCACGCGACCTTGGAACCACTTGAAATTGTAAAGGCTTAGTAGGTAAGTAGATTTGAACCCACATGCATGACTCAGAGACAAACAGGTTAGATAAAAGTGCATGTTTACTTGTGGTCAAAAGCAGGCAGGTAGATCAGAACACAAAAATGTATCCAAAAAGGAGTCAGGCAGAAAGGCAAGAACAAAAGGCTGAAAAACTAAGGCGTACAGATTTTTTTCCAGACCGTCTTTTCTCCCAACCCTGCCATCATATATCCTGTGTTCACACCTTATTTTAAAAACTGGACGTAAGCACATGTCTCCTTCAGCTTACTTAGCCAAGCCAGTTGCTAGCTCTCCCTGTTAGCTACATCTGGGTCGTTTTAAATGCTTTTACCACGAGTGTCAGTACATGGGTGCACTGTAGCAGTGGCTACTTTGACTGTGGAGATGCAAGTGACAGCTGGCTTGACCAGAGCTATTTACAGAACATGCCCTGCAGACAACATTGCGGGCATCGTGTTGATAAGGCATATAATATTTGAAGTGTAAATATAGTGTGCTTTGTATGAATGTGTAGTGTCAATATGGTTTGCTCCTGTGGATAGAGTCTTCTGCCGCAAAATTAGTTCTGTGTTTACACACTGTTCACTGTTTTGCAATAGCGTATTCTAAATAAATCAGAAAAGCATGCTGTTACGTCAAAGTAGTTTTGAATTTTTGCTTAATGTAGGCTTCACACAATCATGGAACAGAAAACCTTAGAAAATTAGTTTTAACGTTTTACGTAGTAGCCTACCTAGCCGAACACAAACAATTCAAATACTTTTTTGTTTGTTTGTTTTCTTTGGTTACTTAATGCTTTATTGATTGCCAAACATATTGTGTCAATTTGAAATTGGTGGCTTAGATTGGGGCTGCTTGACAGCAAATTCCAGGGATGCTTTTTGTTGCAAGTCCGCCCCTGGTGGGTGGATCTGAGATGACAGAAGAATTAGTAAGTTGCAGTAGTAGAGCAGACAAAAGAATGAATAACTAGGAGTTGGCTAGAGTTGTGTAAACAATTATATAATACTGATTCACAACAGCAAATATGCTATGAATGAAATGTAATTCTGCCCAAATTATGTTTTTTTTCATCAAAATAGAGAGGAAATATGAACTAAGACACCCAGCAAGTTGCAGAACATTGATACTGAATGTACTGTATCTGCAAAATGTTCTCTGTCTTTGCCACAACATCTGGTTTTGCAGTATACATTAACTCATAGCTACTGAATGCATGATTAAACTTTTTTCGGGGGGGGGGGCTATGTTTAGGCATTTTAAGCACTTTGCTAGATTAGGGAAAGCCTGTAGTCTAAATATTATTGTCATTGTACAACATTAACTTGAATCACAAGACAGGAAGTGTTTTTTTTAATCAATCTTTATTCTCCCTAAACCACAATCTTCCCATAATCTGCATGTTTAACCATGTCATTATGTCCATATAGTGTTTTTTATATGCTACAAGACATATCATGAGCAAAATAAACAGTCAACACCATGGCCGAGTATTTTCCCCCAGAACTGCAGCATACCAATGACGGCCTTAAAAACACGGATTCAGACTTTCATGGTTTGTTACATCTCTTTGTTACAACTCTAGGTCTGAAAGCATCCCAAGTTTCACTTTTACTATAACTTGGCAGAGCTAGCAACTGGGAACAAGGTGTCTCTAGCATTAGCTAAACATTATTAGCTGTTTGATAACGCAGTCAAACTTAAGGCTTATGTTAATCTGTTACTGTTTACAAGCAGGGGTTTCTGTGCTCAAAAAGCAGAGTTGAAGGTGAGCAGGTACACTTGAGGTACACTGCAGGTGAGCAGCTGAGGGGCGGAGTCAATTTGGATATTTACAGATTTGTGCATACTAAATGAAGCAAAGACATAGCACATGAAAGACATGAAGGGGTTGTTTTTATGTGGGAGAATTAATGTGATGATTTTTTTTAGGGGCTTAACCAGTGACCAGAGAGGATCTTTATTTTTTGTTTCCCAAACCTAACCAAATGCATGACTTGGACCCTGGTCTGAAGTGCTAAAATTCTGTGCTTCATATGCCCACCATCCAAACCAACCATGTCCTTCTGCAATGTATCCTCATTTAACAGTTTGTATAATACTTAGGATAATGCGCAGCGGTTCGTATAATATCTAAAGAATGGCATTGTCACATTACATACATAAAGTAGTTACGTAGGTTAGGTTTAGGAAAAAGAAACATTGTGATGACATACCCACGACACTCACGTGTCAGTCACAGACTCATACTATGTCCTTCTTTAGTCATGTCAGTGCATTGGTCACATGATTGCAGCCTTCCTGATTACGTGGGTTACACAAGAATCACTGCTTCATGATTACATTATGTTAAATACCACTTGTGGTGCATAACATTTCGTAGGTATGCATACAAACAGTGCATGAGAACAGCCTGCCCTCTGACTTCTGTGTGACACACACTGTTAAATTAAAATAACATTGCAGCTGAACATAAATCTAGCATCATGTTTACCTAAAAATGTAAGTGTGAGACAAATTAGTATTTACATAAACAGGACATCTAAGAACATCTAAGAGACATGCTTCATACTGCATTTTCCCTTAAAAAGCAACCGTCTTGTATTTATCCATCTCACTACATGAACAAACCTTTAACACAGAGTATGTTTTTGAGCCAACTTTTATTCTGGATCTGGAATACAAATTGCTATTAATGAAAGGCAAATTGAATTGATTTTATTTATGTGTGTGTGTGTGTGTGTGTGTGTGTTTTCAGATAAGGAACACTCCTCCCTGCCCATGCAGCAGAATAAATTAAGTAGCCAACTTAAATGACTGTGTGTTGTGTGGGTATCTGGCTGACAGAGGACTGCAAGAGAATGGAGATGGCGTGCCAGAAGGAGAGACAGGGAGGGAGGGGGGAGAGGGTTAGAGTCTGAGGGAAATAATTCTGAAACGTGCACGGGAAACACCTCTATTTTTAGCACATCTCCTCAGAGAGCAACGCAGAGGCATGAGCTGAATGATTTTGGGAGTGGAGGGGGGGTTGGAGAAAATAAAGAAATAAAGCTAGTTTTATTTTTAGCTCTGCTGCATTCATACATTTATGAATCTATATATGAATTGCACTGTTTCTTGCCTCCAGCAAATCCCATCCTTGCTTTTGTTGCTGCTTGGCTTATTTGTAATCGGCACACAAAACGTCTTGGTATGGTAAAACCCTATCAGTTGTGGCAGGTTAAGGACACGTGTGAAGCGAAAAAGTATGTGCGTGTTTGGGTGTGCATGTCTGTGAGCTGGCTTGTGTGCCCACGTCTCTATGAGAGTGACAGAGTTGGTGTGTTGCTCTGCTGTGAAATATCCTGAAATGGCTTGCCTTCAGGGGTTTGTGAAAGTATGAAGCAAAACGTGACCGTGTAGTCAGTGCTTCACGACTGAATGGAGAGGAGGGGAGAGGGAGAGATGGAGAAGGATTTGAATGAGCGAGCAGGTAAAAGAAGAATGGGGGGAGGAAAATGAGTTCGACATAATGAAAGGGAGAGAGAGGAGAAAAACAACAAACAAACTTCAATGAGACAGAGGAAGGAAGAAAAAAAGACAGATGTATCCAATGCAGAGGAGGCAGGGAACTGCAGAGTCTGTCACGTGTGGCGCTTTTCAATTTGTCAATTTCCGTGGCACCATTGTGGCTAAAAATAGAGTGCATATAAATAGACTCTGGTCTGATTTTTACTCTGAAGGACGGAATGGCCACAGTATATTATATCTATTTCATATCTCTAATAATCTACCATAATAAAAAATAATTCAAATATGACTTAGACAGATTAGATTTCTAGCTTTCATACTGTATTTTCTTTTACACTCCTGCATCCCACAACGCCATCACTGACCCAGGTATGTGAAGATGTGCAACCTTAGGGTGAATAATATTACGTTGACAGGGCATGTTTAAATTGCTTTTTCAGTTTTGACTTTCCCCTGCACAGGTTTATTGTTTGCAGGAAGGGCAGCACAAGGTAAGCACTAACTTATGATAGGAATCAGTGGAAGAACACACTGAAAATATACACACATTACAACCAAAAACACACAACAACCTCTTGCCTACTAAGGGTGTTAACAGTTCACAAAATTCATGGTTGTGTTTGATATGATACAATGGTGTCACAGTGGGTACTGTTTTGATACAGCATAACAGTTGAAATGTCCTTGTTTTTTAATATTTTAGATTTTTTTATTGTTATTTTTTAAATTAAAACTAACATCAGAAAGTATGATCTTTTCAGACTCTGAACAGTGGTGGAGCTCTACCTCAGTGATCCATCTTCTGAGGTGTCTTCTTAGCAGCATATAGAACATAAAATCCTCCTTACAAAACATGAAAGGTAGTACTGTAGTTCTGTATCTGAAAATGCCAGAGAAATGCCTTTGTTATTCCAAAAAAAAAATTGTAATGTATTAAAACTGGCAGCATGGTGGTGCAGTGGTTAGCATTGTCACCTCACAGCAAAAGGGTCCCTGGTTCAAACCTGGGGTGGGGGAGCCCTTCTGTGTGGGGTTTGCATCTTTGCATGTTCTCCCCATGTCAGCGTGGGTTTTCTGTGGGTACTCCGGCTTCCTCCCACAGTCCAAATGCATGCAGGTTAGGCTAAATGGTGACTCTAAATTGTCCGTAGGTGTGAATGGTTGTCTGTCTCTATGTGTCAGCCCTGTGATAGTCTGGCGACCTGTCCAGGGTGTCCAGGACCCCCAACAGGATAAGCTGTTACAGAAAATGAATGAATGAATGTATGAAATATTGTAACAGGGCTCGAATACATTGAGCGTGTTTGTAAAGGTTGTGTTTTCCTCGACAGCAGAGTCTTATATTTGTGGCTTTAAATGTACCTATGGCAGTGCTGATTTCTTTTGCTCTGTTGAATCAGTTGCTATGGGAATAACGTTAGCTAGCAGTGTTTGTGTTGCTCCTTGTTTTCATCTAGTTCCACCAACTGAAAAACTGGGATGATGTCGGCGTAAATGAGTTGACGACACGTTTCAAGTATTCCCACTGATGTAGCCTACTGTCATGTAGCAGATGTCACATACATTTGTTTTTCATTCACCACTCTCTTGCCATCCTCCTCGTAATTCACAGCGAAACCAAAATGGATCCAAACGCCGGACCTGTAGGATATTGGAGGATCTTCTTTTTCTGGTAAAGGGCATTAATAACCATCTTGAACGGAGGTAGCTTAGCACAGTATGCCTCCCAGTATGTCTCACTGGAATAGAATGTTTTGGTTTGGGCAGGGCAGATAGCATGTGGCCTCATAAGTTGTGTGGGCTGCCTTGTTGAGCTAGTGGACCTGATAACATTATGTTTAACACAATTAAAGATGCATGTATCCTTTTTCCCAAATGTAATAAAAGAGTTCAACGTATTGTTGGGTTTGTAATGCGTACTGAAAGCCTCGTACTGAATGGTTCAATACAAACATGTATTGTTACACCCTTATTACTTACCCCTTGGGGCTGTCTAGCAAATAGTTATGGCATTTCCTTGCCCAGGTTTTGAAATGTCACCACCCCAATGCAATGGAGGTAAATAGACCTTCATTTATGGTGCTCAAAATCTGAAGAAATCCAATTTCAAGACACAATATGCCACATATTAGCAATCCACAGAGCTCCGTGTTTTCATTTAAACTACTTTCAGACAAAGAAATAGTTACCATAAAAATGGTTCACTCTTTGGACTTCCTCTGCCACATAATCCAACTGCTTGGTCAGTGGCCCTACACTTCAAACTATGACCCTCTAGGTACCCATCAGTGTCAGCTTTATAATCTATGTAATCATGAGACAGTAACTTGTGTATAACCCACCTAATCGTAAAGGGTATGATCATGTGACAGGGAGTAAATAAAGAAGTAGTATGAAGATCGAAAGTCCTCATAAGGAGGCAGGTTAGGGTGGCAGATGTGTCAAACATACACAGGACTTTCCCCTAGGAGACTGGTATTCAGAACCATGTGAAACCAAGTGAACTTTGAGTGATTTTACCATACATCACCATCTTTTTTCCCCTAAATCTAACCAATATACCTTCACATTAAGTACATACATTATTTATGGGGTGCTAATTCATTAAATATCATCCAAACTGTTGTATGAGGATCCATTGCCTGGTTGTAAGTACTGTGCTTGTTTGACCCATCCACCAACGCTCCCTCCTACCCAGCACAGACCTTCTCAGTCTTTATACTAATTCATTGCCACAGATGGGTTTACACTGTAGTTAGATGGAAGCCCACTGTGGCTCATACAGATGCTAAAGGGTGCCTTGTGTCGCACGCCAAGTGCCACTGACCAAGCTGCCATATTTGATGCCCTAGGGATGTAACAGGTTGGAAAAAATACCTCCTAAAATGGCGTGAAATGTATGCTGATTTTTGTCATTAGGAGGTGGAGGGGTTGGTGGCTGGTGTGACATTTAGGCCTTCCAAGCTGCAGACCACTGTTAAAAATAAACAACACTGCTTGTTGTTGGGTTTTTTTTTGGCAAGCAGCACTTCCAACTGTGTTTGTGGCAACAAGTTTTCTGGAGATGGATTTAGCTTTGGGTAGGGCAAGATTGTGATCACAGCTTAAAGATACCAAATGCTGATTGGCTCTTAGAAGCATGCAGGGATGTGAACTACTGATATTAACACAAGACTATGTCTTGTGTTAATGTCAGACATGCATGACAACTATTCATTTCTTGTCGGGAGAATGTAAACACAAGTCAATGACATAATTTAAACAAACAGCTAATTATAATTTTTCAGGTGAGCACCATCTGAGATGAGAAAGGGTGGGACAGAGATATTGTTTAATGTAGTATGTGTTTGTGTAATAGTCGTCAAGGAGAATTACAGACTACAAGAATTACCAAGACACATTGTCATTGAGGTGTTGGAGGTACTGAGTGAATCCAAAGCTTCTTTTTTTAGCTGAGTGTTCCAGAAAATCATCCAACAGCCTGAGCATCACCAATGTATCTGAAGTTCAAAATCTGTGTTACAAACCACAAAGCCCACAGTAATGAGACGACACAGTGTTTTGATGAAGCTCCTCTGCTTCAAATACAGCACATAATGGAACCATAATGGAGCCTAAATGTTTAAAATTGAAGTGTGTGCCAACTTCTGGATTCTGGGCTCTGATTAGATTTTACTTGGTTCTTTGTCAAAATGTGTTAGGAAGGGGAAAAAAACGGTCTAATTTCATTTTTCACATATTTCAGAAAAACACTGTTCACAATTTGTCCAAATCAGTAATCAAGCTGCTTTGCAAGCTAAATGAGAGCAGAATCAAGTTATACATGAAAGTGGTTTCACAAATTAATGCTAACCCTTTGACATTAATCTGTGTAAGTAAGCGAAACGTTTGTGTGGCAGTAAACACTATAATTGGAGTGCTGTCCTGTACCTTTTGTACACAAAAATTTTTTACATTTTTTTGAGGATTCAGCACCCATTCATACTTCTGAGAGTTGAGCGTGTTTGTTTGGACTTCTGTGTAAGTAAGGAAATGTCATGTCTCCTGTGACCCAGAGGCGCATAAACAAAGACAGAAATTGGTCCAAGGACTGAGCCTTGAGGCACTTCACATGTAAGCAATGATCATTAGGAGACAAACTCAGGAGTAAAAACTGCAGTGCAGTTGCTGACATAGCAACAAACCACCTCAAACTGTCAATACGGACGGTAAATGATGTAGGGAGGGACTAAATAACCTGAAGCCATTACCTTTATCTCAAAAGAATGTTATTAATATCTTAAGCTCTGCATTTGAGAATTCAGTAATTTCAATAATTTTAACAAGAAACTTCACCAGACCAAGTTTAGCAAGTCTTATAGTGCAATTGTATTTAAAATATCAAATATAATCCAATAAATTAACAAAAAAATGGCCCATTTGAAGCTCAAGAGGATTAAAAATGAATCTGGGCAATTTGTGCGGTCTACCAGATTACATTCCCTCTGAAATGACAGACTTCTGGGGCGAAAATTTCAACCAAAGATTGACTGAAGTTTGTTAGGGTCAATAATTAAACAGATGGAAGGGATCTGAGTATCTTATTTTTTGAAAAATTAGTTTAAAAAAGATAAAATTCTTGCCTTGAAACATGTGTTCAACATTTTTATCAGATGAAGAATCACTTCAAAGGCCAAACAAGAATGTTGCTGCAAAATCTTTTTACCATCTGTATCACCTGCACAGCTGATGACTAGGTTACCAATGATGTGATTATCCTATACTTGTTATGTTTGAAAATGTATAAACTGTGTTTGCAACCAGCCATCTTGTTCAACATTACCCATTTATGGGTGAAGAAGATTGTATTCTCTAGAGAAAATTCTGAATAGGTGATTGTAAAATAAAATACTCTGTATCCATGGTCATTTATGTTTTGTAAGATAAGTATGGTGATAATGATGTCCAAATGGGCCATTTTTGTAAACTGGAAACCAGATGCAGCCTAGCATGGTGTACTGTACTTTTATTTGCACATAGTGGATAGAAATTGGTGGATTGCCCCCTCCAGGTTGGGAGAGAGTTACTTCCTCAAGCGAGTTCAAATATCTCGGGGTCTTGTTCAGGTGAAGGTAGAATAGAGTGTGAGATGAATTGCCAGTTTGGTGTGGCATCTGCAGTGATGCGGGTGCTGCGCCAGACCATGGTGGTGAAGAGGGAGCTGAGCTAGAGGGCAAAGCTTTCGATTTACTGGTCCATCTACATCCCAACCCTCACCTATGGTCATGAGCTCTGGGTAATGACCAAAAGAATGAGGTCGTGGATACAAGCAGCCAAAATGAGTTTCCTCCGTGGGGCTGCTAGGCTCAGCCTTGGAGATAGGGTGAGGAGCTTGGACATCCAGAGGGAGCTCAAAGTAGAGCCACTGCTTCTGTGCGTCCAAAGGGTCAGTTGAGGTGGTTCAGGCATCTGATCAGGATGCCTCCTGGATGCCTCCCATTAGAGGTGTTGCAGGCACGTCCCACTGGCAAGAGGTAGACCCAGAACATGCTGGAGGGATTACTTATCTCGTCTGGCCTGGGAATGCCTTGAGGTCCCCCAGGAGGAGCTGGAAAATGTTGTTGGGGAGAGGGACGTCTGGGGTGCTCTGCTTGGCCTGCTGCCCCCGCAATCCAGCCCCTGATAATCGGACGAAAATGGATGGATGGACGAATGTATAGAAGTTTGGTGCCCTTTTGCCCACACTCGATCCCAATTTCAGACTTGATGCAACCAATGCTTTTATTTCTCTAATGGTTTCTCTGTGCTGACAGGTTGCGGAGCACAGATCATCACACCCAATCAACAAGTCATTTATGCTGTAAGACTGAGACAAAGCAGTAACTAGAAGCAGTAACAGTTTGGGCACTTAGACCTTTAAAGATGTGTGAGCAAACAGATTTTTGCTTGAAATGTAGATTTACACAATGCATCTGTGATCAGTTGCACTTCGATCTTCCAAGACCAAAAAAGCGAACATTCAGTTCAAGGGTAAGAGCTAAATTAAGAATGAAAAAGGCTTAGAGACAGTCTGTTTGAAATTAAAAGACCAGAAAATTTTGCTGCCATTCAACACATCATTAGTGGTGGTGAAATCACCACCATGTCTTATGGCAACTGATAATGCAGATCAAATATAGCTTTATACTTTGAGGGAGGATGATTAGGGTCAGAGCAACAGACTTTGACTAGAAGCAACTCAAAGCTTCACAAGTTTTTAGTTGCTAAGGGTGACTTATTAAAAACAACAGCACATTCAAACCCAATACCACTAGTTTTAGAAATAAAACAATCAGCATTTTCTATGCATTGATTTGGTCCAGAATTGCCCAGGGGGTGAATTCTTTGGATCAAGGATCTTATTAAATTCTAGCATCTGGCATGACCTGCTTTTTTGTGAGTGACACTACGAGCACTAATTCAATGTGCAGGGTGTTAAGCGTAGTCAAGTGCACTGTGCTCAGAGGAAGTAGCAGTACATCTGGTATGTTCATGGCTGGAGGCACGGGGTGCAGATGATTCCTAAGTCTGCCTTAATGGAGAAAAACAATTGGCCAACTCAAAACCTCCCTCCATTAGATCAAAACTCATCGTCACTTTGGAAATTAATGCCAACCTAAGTTTTATCAACATCTGAAATCGGTCTGTTCTGTTCTCATGCACTGTTTGTACGTTTTTCAAAGAAAAGTAATGCACCAAAATTGGTACCTATCCTAAGTGATCATGAGCCAGTGATTTATGCACAACCCACGTATTTGGGAAGGCTGCAATCACAAATGCCATGACGGGAGTAAAGAAGTAGGCTGGTGCTCAAAACAGTGTGAACTCTGAGTGAGCTTTATGTAATATTAAGGTATGTCCTCACCATATTTCTTTTTTCTTAAACCACAATAACTTGACTTGCCTAAACCTAACCAATGTAACTACATAAACTACATAATATCATTCACCGGATGCTGCTTCAGAGGATATAAAATGATCTGTTGTGTGTGTATTCGTAGCCATGTACATCAAGCTGGAACGACCATAATTTAACAGAGGGGGTGGCTTACGACACTACTTCTTCCCCTTTTTTTCAGTTGTGCTAAGCTAACATGAGAGTTTATCAATCTCCTCATCTAACTCTCAGCAAGGAATGGAATACACATATTACTCAAAAGTCAAACTATTGCTTTAAGTTTAAACATCAGTGCAGTCAGTGTGGTTTGGTACTGATGCACTACAACTTCAGTAGAATTGTGAATATTTAAAGAGTTTTTGTATATCCAGGGGGAAGGAATGAACAGTTTTTGTGATAGGTAATTAGTTTTGCATTACAGTGTTTTGCCACTTTTGTTCCTTCATTTTCCATTTTCATGCCTAAATGGATTTTCTCCCACAGAGGCATTTGAAAAACTTACTTAATTAGAAAACATAAATATAAATTTGATCTTGCATTAAATTATGTTTAAAAATCCCCCTTTTCCTTTGATTGGTGATCTGTGAAAACAGCACAAACACAACCGTCAGTGTGTAAGGGACTGTACAGCTTTACAAGTGCTACACCTAAAGGAAGAGTTCTATCTAAATGTTATCTACCTGTTGCGATGCAGCTGTGATCTCCTTCATGTGGGCAAAATGATGAGGCCAATCAAAATGTCCTGGTCTGTGCCCTGCCCTTTAGTGTGGTGTTATCTCAGAGGGATTCAGTGTTGTGAACAGGGTTGTGTGATGTCACCAAGTGCTCACCTTTCACCGTCACTACATCCACTACTTTCCTTGGGCAATAAGAATAGGTCTGTTTTTCAGTGCTGGTCTGTTGTTCCTCCCTGGGCTTGCCCCAAGCCTGTTCCATCTAAAATGGCTCTGAGGTGTGTATGTGTGTGTCTTTCTGGGTTTACACTCACACACATGCAGTTTTCACAGTGTGAAAGGGTGCAGAGGGGTGTTGGTAGCTCGATTCCCTCATTTACTGCGGTCAATAACTGCTCGGAGTGTGGCTGTTAGTAACACACAAGGCACAAATCAACCTGGAAAAATTGTGTCAGTGTCAGCTTGTGTGAAATGGACAGAAGGTTACACATTATAACCCCGGCTCTATGAATACAGGCAAACCGTCATGTGCTCAGTGTGCTGCTCCACAGTTGCAGATTGATGCAGCTGTGATTTTTGATAGCTAAACATTGACTCATCCTTAGTGACTCAAGTAATTATATAAATGTCAATGCATTGCTCAGCAGAGGAGTTTGAGCTGCTAATGAAACCGGCACTGTGAGGTAACTATTTGCTAAACTACTGAACCACATATATATAACTTTCAAGTAGCTTCAATAAGACCTAAGGGTGTTTTCTAACCTTTGTTGTTTAGTTCATGTGAATGTTAATTTTTTTCCATTGGAACAATATATTTGGAAGGCCTGTGGTCAAGACCAACTTAACTGGGTCAAATCCAAGTTCAAGACCAGGTCCAACTGAGTCAGAGTCAAGACCAAAGTCCAAGGGCAATCAAGACCAAGTCAAGAACGAATTCAGGGCATATTGAGTCCAAACAGGCAAGACTATCTTTCCACCACAAGTGATTATGGGTAGAGTTAATCTATCTACAAAAAAGACTGATCTATCCTCTGACATCAATCTAATCAATAAAAAGAATTTAGATTTTGAGGACAATTGCAGGTTTCTATAGGTTCATTAATGAAAACCCCTTCAATTCTTTGTTGTGCTTGGGAGAAAAATAAAACAAGCAAGTTAGCAGACTGTGGTGGCTTGTGCTGAGCATCATGTTGGTAAAATCAGACAATGGTCTGCGCAACTGATCCCAAATCAGCAGCCAGGAGCAATATGACCAGCTCTAAATAGCTGAGCAGATTCCGAGTTCAACAAGGTGCGAGATCAAGACAAGCGCAAGACTTCAGGAAAAAATGATCTTGAGACCAGACTCAAGAGTGAGACCAGGCTGGACCATTGCAGCCCTGATATCTGGGCACATCAGATCATGGCAATTAAGACTGTTTCGAAGAAAAGGTTTTGGTCCAGTCACAAATTCTGGAGTGGTTTGGCCTGGACTACCAACCAAATATGATGCCTTCTTGATATTTCAGTTTTTGATTTTGTCTTTTCACTTTTATTTTCTCACTTTTCATTTTAAAAGATTCACTTTAACACATGCTCAATAACAGCTGAATTAATGGCATGGGCCAGATGGCCCTAGATGCACTGACACTTTATGTCCAACACATGGCAAGGTGAAAAGAAGATGCATCTTTAGTAATGTGTCTTTATGTGATCACTGTAGGCTGAGAATTTTTCTCTGCAGCAATCTGTTAGTTGAGATAAAGACACCCACACAGAGACCAATATTCCTCCTTATCTTACAGTCATGTCAATCATTTCTTCAGTCAGCTGTCTAGAGGTAAGAACATACCATGCCAAACATGCTTTGTCATGCCCTTTAGCATCTGATATCGACACACAGGGCACCCTTGAGAGTGTAGGTGACATACTGCTGAAACACATTTTAACACATGATGACGGTTGTGAAATAGTTGAGGTTAGGTTTAGGCAACAAAACAACTTGGTTAAGTTTAGAAAAAAAGATCATGCTTCGGGCAAATATAAGAACATTTGTTATGTAACATAACGTGACATAAACAACTGTGTCTAACTTAAGCAATGTTACATTAAAACAGCAGTGACTTTTGGTTTCACATGGGACACTAACAGTGGTCTCCTAAGTGAAAGTCCGATTTTATTTGACCCATCCACCTCCCCTGCCTCCTGCCCTATATGCATTTTCAAGCTCTTCATATTATGGCAGTTGCTCTCAGTATCAAGTATTGTTGTTGATGGGTTTACAATGGAGTAAGTTCAAAGTGTCTCATAAAGACACTGAAGGCTGCTTTTTGTGTGAATATCGCACGCCAAGGGGTGTGACAAAAGGTTGTTTTTTGATGACTTGGGAATAAGAATGGACTGGTAAGAAACATCAGCTACACTGTTTTGACCATTAGTGTTGGACTCTGACACTGGATGAGTTTGCTAAAATTGCTTTAGGAGGAACAAGTTTGCAGGACAGAGGAGAAGTAGGGGTCAGAGAAAAGAAATGAGAGATATCCTAATGAAGAGGAATAAAGAGAGAGACTGAGTTGACATAAGCCCAGAGGGTGAGAAGGAAAGAGAGAGAGGTGGCAAAAGTCAGATATCCAAATCAGAAAGGAGTATATACTTACAACAATGAATATTGTAAAAAACTGGATGGTAAAAAAAAAACAAAGAAAAAAGGTTTACACAAAATCAGCAGCTTTAAAAAAGATTACTTTACTGCTGGAATTATAGTCTTTTCATAGAAATAGGCTTGCTATGCAGTAGACAGATGCAAATCATTCTGAAATCGGTGCTACATGATCAGAGAAAACAGAGGAAAAGACTCAGAACACTTGCAACTACCTGAATGCACTGCACCACACCAGACCAAGGCTGAATCCAAATGTCTGGACTTCACCTCACTTGGAGACCCGCAAAATTTGCTGGCACATTCTTGGGAAGTCTGGGAGTGCTTAGGGTGTTCCAAATCCACAATTCATCAAGTCCACAAGGGGCCTCAAGCGGACTTTCTGCAGACTTCCAGAGAGTCAGCTGTTTTTTTCAATTGGTGAAAAAAAAAAATACTTATGAATGTGTAAAATAGTTATTGACAGTTAGGCCTATTAAAATGCTACTTGAATTGTGTCAGCTAGAAATATTCAACTACATCATGATACATCCATCCATCCATCCATCCATTTTCATCCACTTATCTGGGGCTGGGTCTCGGGGGCAGCACCCCAGACATCCCTCTCCCTGACAACGCTTTCCAGCTCCTCCTTGGGGACCCCAAAGCGTTCCCAGGCCAGAGGAGATATGTAATCCCTCCAGCATGTTCTGGGTCTGCCCCGGGGCCTCCTACTAGTGGGACTACCCGCGACACCTCCAGCGGGAGGCGCCCAGGATTCATCCTGATCAGATGCCTGAACCACCTCAACTGACCCCTTTTGATGCGAAGGAGCAGCGGCTCTACTCTGAGCTCCCTCCGGATGTCCGAGCTCCTCACTCTATCTGTAAGGCTGAGCCCAGCAACCATTATGATACAGAGTATATGTATTTACCCTGAATATACATATACTTATATGTATAAGCTGTTGAGGGACTGAAAATGCATTTCATCATTGCGGCCTATCGGGCTGCGCAGTGTAATAGGCTGAAAAGAAATGTCCTAAAGACCCAAAAGCAGTCTTCTAATGTAAGTAATGCCCACTTTACTGAGTTATAGTCCTGACCTTATTGACGAGCATTTCTGTTTTTAAACATGTGTAGCCTGTTATATAGAAATGTATCAGTAGCCTACATTTTTGTTTAGTCACAAAAAAGGCTTTACGTGGGATTCATATCTTGTTATCGGTAGGGACAGATGAGTAGGCACTGTTCATCAACTTATATGACATGAATATGACAGGAACGATTCTTGAACTTTCCACGGCAACGGGAAAAACAGTGTCAAGGGCTGTCTATCAGCCACTTGCAGTCTCTGCCCTTGCAGACTTTACGTGATGACAGTATATACATCACACTACATACAACTGAAGTCAGTGAGGGCTCAGTGTGCAAGTCCAATAAACACTCCCACTGGTGGTTTGTGGGGAGATGAGGGCACTGGTAAGATGAAGGGAAGTTTAACATTGTTCATTTACACATAGTACCTATTGTTATGATACAAAGCTGGTTTAAAAATTGGCAAAATATCTCTTTATTATATGCAGTGGACTTCATATCATAAACACCTCATGCAATCCAACATGATGGCTCAATACTGTTATAAATAACATCTATTTTTTGGCTTTTTAAAGACAAGAGAATTGTACAAGTAGGTAGTAGATCAATACAAAATAAAACATCTCTTAAATAATCACGTTTTAAAATGTATTTATTAAATAATACACAGGCAACATGACAAACTAAAAGCCTGCTGGTATTTATCATTCTCAAGAGCCTCTCATCTCAAGAGAATCAGCATTAGCCAGTGGATTAGGGTATTAAGCGAGCATCATCGACCCTCTTGGAAGCAGCTGGTGGAGTGACATCCATCTTCTCTAAAGCAGAGAGAGAGCGTGAGATGAAGAAAGATAGCACACTGCAAGTCTGTCTTCAAGTCTGTGAGCCTAAACAGCAAAATAGTCTCACTTCTTCCCAGAGCTGTTTTCACGGTAAGAATGTGGAAAGCAGAGAGCAGAGAAAGATTTGAGATGATAGTTAGTTAATTAAGTCACATATTATGATTTATGAAGCGTCACTTTGTGGTCACAGACCGGTGACCGTCCCAGAGGAGTGGGGGATAAAAGACAGTTTTAATTATGTGACCAATGAGGATCTATAGTTTTTAATTTTTCATATGCAGTTCTATAATGCACGTTGTACTTCGACCTCCACAGAGTACTTTTTGTTTAGGAGAAGATGAGATCACAATCTACATGAATGTTTCAGACACAGGAAGCCAAAATGCAGACAGTGTGTCTAAAAATGTGTCTCCTTTTTATAAATTAGACGCTCCATTTAGTACCACTTAAAAAGGCACCATCCCCACTTATAACAGTTCTCGACCTTTTACACTCTATTTGATGCCACAACAATAAACAACTTTCTGCATGTATCTCATACATTAGATACCTTAGGTTTCTTACATACTGTCTATCAATCATGTCACTCCTGGTTTGTAGCTGGTAGTCTCTGTGGAAATGCGGCAGGCCTCAAGTTTTGGGCAGACTGCCATATAAGTCTCATCAGATGCAGCCCGCAGTCAAACTTCAAAATCGAAATGCTTAGAGTTTTCCAATGCCCGGATATGCCAGAGTAATGAATGACTTCCTGCATTAGATGCTCTTGTGTACTTTCTCTCTGAGGAGATCTCCTGTCACTGAACTCTTTGTATTCTCTTTATTCCATTTGAGGGAATGGTCAGGTTCTTCAAGACGATGATCCGTGATTGATTTTCATCTCGCTGCCTGATGGATACAGGAGCAAGTAGGAAAGAAGCATAATTAGCTAGATACACCCCCATACTTGACCCCATCTACAAGATGTTTGTGGCCTTATACAAGTGTAAATTAAGTAAAATAGTTTAAAATACTGTATGAGCAGACTGTAGAAAATAATGAACGTAGCTATCATGACATCACCCACTGGTTTGTGGATTGCCATTTTGATGCCTTGAGTGCAGCATTTTGGCCATTGCCATCTTGTTTTTTGTTCTTTTTGTTTGTTTTTTGGGTTTTTGGGTGACCATTATTAGTCGAGAGGGTGGAGCTGTGGAGGAGCAAGGGGTGCATCTGACTCTTATTTATATAACAATCAGCTTACCTTTAAAGCCTAGTTATTAGTTAAATTCGAAAGCTATAGTTATTACTTAGGCCCAATCCCAACATCAGCATCTGAAATCCCTTGCTTGAAAGAGCTAGTTTCATACCCACTACCCGTCGTTATGCCCCCTACCTCTACACACAAAAAGGAATTGGGACACCCCTACCCCTTGCAGGAATGTGCAAATGTAGGGGTAGGGCCAAGGGGGGGTATTGGGTAGAGACGGTAGACAAAAGAAGGGGCCTGACTCCGGCTCCCTACTGACACCAGCAGAAAAATATACTAAAGGAAACTTAAATAGACTCAAACATTATTTATTAATTGTTCCCCTCCCCAAATGAAAATACAGGAGAAAAAAATTGAAAAAAGGTAATCAGAGGAATGTCCCCTTTAATAAGGTAACAAGGTAATCCCAGTGAGAAAAAAGGCCAATGTACTCTTCTCAAATTTAAAAAAACAGCACCAGGAAAAAGCAATGCATTGCACAAAAAGAAAAATATCCCAAAAAAGAGGACTCAAACTCACTGGGGTGGATCAAAAAAAAAGCAATCCAGTTCTGCTTGGTAGTTGGCTCAGCTCCTTTATTGTCCTCCACACACACTCAGTTGAGGAATCACCAAAAGCAAGAGTTCATTGAAGTTCATTTTCCTTCCAAAACAGGCTGTGCGGTCTCCACCACTGCTCTGCTTTCCCCTTTGGCCAACAAAATCAGAAAACCCTCCCTAAACAATTCCCTGCTCCTTTGTTCTCACAGCCACGCCCCTTCACCTGTGTGCAGCAGCACACCTGAACCCAGTTAACTCACAGGTGGCAACAAGATAGGGCAGGGGTGAGAGGGAGACACTGCAAGACACACTGAGATTGTATTCAAAGGGTGTTGTATTTTAAAGCCTTCTAACAATCCTGTACATGTCTCTCCCCTCACCTTTATGGCAGTGTCACACTTAGACTGTGACAGTGTCTCGCAGACAGTCTGCCAATCAAGTGGCTTAATCATGCATAATTTTAAGCCTTAATAAAAATGTAGACAGGTGTGTTATATAAATGTTGCCACCTGTACAGTTGTCATGAACGAGAAAATGAACTGTAGAGTCCAAATCATATTTTGTACCAGGCATTTTAACATTGCTATAGATGGAGATTGACTCACTTCCGGAGCCAGCCTCAAGTGGCCATTCAACAAACTGCAGTTTTTAGCACCTATGCATTGGCTTCATTTTCCAGCCCTGGGGTTGTGGCTTGGAATTAAAAGAATCTGTTACACCATGAATACAGCATGAGATCCATTTCATGCTGCAAAAGAGTTATGCAATCACATAGTTGCCAAGCTATAAAAGGACTGGTTGGAAGGAACCCCTGCAGAACATGTAACTTTGAATCTGTTTGTTAAATAAATGAATAACTGTATGTGTCCTAACTCATTTAATGTGTTAATTTGTACCTAATGTTAGCTCAGACAATCAACATGAACAGATGCAGTCACCGCAGGAAACCGCCCAGATGTAGGGAGCCCAGGCAGCTGTACAGCAGCAGGTACTGTTTCATGTGGCATCTACCCAAAGCATGCATACAAGGGAACTAGAACAACAAGCTACCCCAGCACTGGTTACTCCTTGGTCCTAACTATTCATGCTTTTTAATATTTTCTACATGTGCTGCATTTTGCCTTTTAGCACATGATGACAGTAGGTTCTCAAAAGCCAGAGGGCAGGTCCAAGGACAAGGAAAATGGATTTCAGTATATTATTTGCTCCAGGCCCGAGAACATCAACTGTTCCTGTATAACTGAGGGGCTTACCGCAGGCAGTTGTCACCAGGAGATAAAGTACTTGTATTGCTTTCATCCTCCGGTTACAAATTACTGTATAAATTGCAATGAAACGCGGCCATACACTAAGTGATGGATGTTGACTATGAGGTCACTCCTTTCTGAAAGAGGAGGGGCAAAACAACATCATCACCTTGATCTCCGCAAAGAAGAGGAGGCAGAGTCTGTCTCTGGAAGAGATGAGTTCTCCAGATATTGAAAGTAAAGTTACACTGAATTATAAAACACACAGGGATGTATACAGAGTTGGTAACTTAGTTCAAATGTTAAAAAAATAAATGAAGTGGACCTAAAAGCTCAGTTCACCTTGACACTTTCACACCTGTCAAAGAGCACCAGTTTGACTCAGGTCCAGACACTTTGTACTGAGCTTTTCTTTTTTAAATGGGGCCAAAATTGCCCCCAGCTTTTCCTACAGCAGGAGAGACAGTCCTGACAGACAGAGTATGCTTCAGGGTCCTGACAGGGAAGCACAAACCGTCTACACCAACCAGTGCAGCAGTCTCAAAGCAGATGTCTACTGTCCATCAAGCTAGACTCCTCCAGCAAGACCACAAGCTAAAGGACATATAGTTTTAGGAAATTAAAAGACGACATATACCTACTTTTGCAGTGAAGACCTGGAAACTACCCCCATTGTCCACTACCAATAGCAAAGCCTCACTTTTGTCCTAATGTACTTACCATTCCTCTTTTAAATACACTTCCCTCATTCTGATTATAAAGACAGTGATGTCATCTGTATAAGCAGAAAACACCAGTTGCAAACCCTGAAAAAATGAAGGCAGGCCCAACTAATCTGTCCCAATATCTGCATAACAAAGGTTCAATTACTAAGGAGTAGAACTGTCCAGAAATTGGACAGCCCTATCTCATGCCTCTCCTAACAGCAGAGCTGCCAAGCGTCACGCTTTGAGTGTGACAGTCACGCAATTTGACCCATTCTCACACCACACGCCACACTTGACATCTCTCACGCTTATATTTCCCCATTCAATACCCTATATTTATTTTTTTCGTGATAATAAACTTTGGTCCTCGCGGCTTGCCGTAGTTCGAGTAACTCTGATTGACTGACCGAGATAACCAATCCCAGACCAATCCATCAGTTCTTTGTGCCTAAATCTAACCAACCACGGAAGGCACCACGCAATATAAACCAATCAGAAGCAACGTAAGGCGGGTCTTGGCGTCTCTAACTATCTTTCACACACAACAGCGCCGACATTTAAAACCCACTTGACGTTCTCCTGCTTGCTAGAAGACGGACGGTAGGTAACTACCCAATTTTGTTCACTGCTGATTTGCTGTTTCTCCTTGAGTTTCCTAGTTAATATGTACTGTTTTAAGGCTGCTATAAGTCTATCATTGTCCTGTATTTGTTGCAGAGCTGTGTAATATTTATTTGCCTCTTCTCTTGGCCAGTTCACACTTGAAAAAGAGACTCTAACGTTAGTCTCAATGTGTGTGTGTGTGTGTGTGTGTGTCAGAGTTACAGACTTGTAAATATCAATTTAGACCCCCCTAAAGCAGTGTTTCTCAAAATTCTAAATTTCAAGGTCTATCCTTAACTCTGATAGTGTACAAATGGAACCGAATGGACCCCAATGGGTCCATTTGGTTCCATTTGTACACTATCAGAGTTACAGACCTTGTAAGGGTCAATTTAGACCCCCCTAAAGGAACCCACAGAGTCCCTGGAATCCACTTTGAGAACCACTGTAAAACTAGCATTAGGAGGCCACAGTGCAGGGAGAGCCACTGGCATGGAGGTGAGGACATCAGTCTTAAGGTATAAATTGACGTTAAAACAGGCCAAATCGATGTTTAAAAAGGCCAAATTTTTCACGAACGCATCATGACACTAAAGTCTCACTCTTGTCATTTTCTGAAACTTGGCAGCCCTGTAACAGGAACAATTTCTTGGAGTAATTTCAACTTCATTCCAAAGTAATAAAGGGTGTTGCGTGCCTCTGCCCCTATTTGAATTGCCTGATAATTTGCCTGCAACAAGACTGAGGTTTTGTAATAATTCTCCCATTCACGTGGAAGAGCTGAGCATAAATGTCTGACTACTGAGGCCCACGTCTCCCAGCTTACTTAAAATTCAGTTGTGATTATGCATACAGAGGGAATGTCATTGTGTTCTGTGCCAACAACAGATACACATATCAAGCTGGTGGACACATTTATTAAAAACTGAATTTCAAAAAGTGCTTTGCACAAAAAGGTGTTTGAACAGTTCATTGCCTGTAGATACAAGAAAGAATGTGGAGCTATATGATGCAAAGAATAGGAACGTTTTACACCGTACCACTGATTTTATGGCCTCTGTCCTATTTCTGTGAGAGCCATACTACATAACACTACTCTAAATAAACTGTCCCAAGCCGCCCGTTGCCGGTGACTAACACACTAAACCACAGAATGTTGTATGAGAACTTGCATTAGACCTCAAACGCTAAAACATGCATGTATGCTTTTAAATATGTTATTGAATTATTCATTGTTTGCAGACATGGGGCTATTTTTAAAAAGTATGCCAAAGTTAAGTCGCATGGAGCTCCCATGCTTTAAATATTTACTGTTTATGCTAAGTATATTTCATCCTCCCTCTACAGACAGACATCATCTCTGCAAAGGTAAGATGTCACATAAATGATACAAGGATCTTATTTTTCTCCTTGGGGCCTTGTATGTTTGTATTTGATAATCCTTTGCCCTTTTTATGTTTCCAGTGGTAAACAGAAGCAAACATCCCGGGCAATGTTCCTGCTGTCATGCATATTTTACCCGATTTAGTTTGTTTGCGTAAGAATTCAACACTTAGGATTAAATGACCTTCCTTTTCAATCAGGGGTAGACTATATAAGATGACACTTAATAAAACATTATGCAAAAAGCCTTTGGCATCTCAGTGGTCTGCAGCATTGCTTTGGACTATGTCCCTCATGTGATCGCCCATGTTTTCTTGATGGACAGCTCTGAGACATCACAGTGACAATCAAAAAGAAGATGAAGTGACAGGAACATCCACTTGTGTGCATGCACGCCCCAGAATGAACAACACTGCCTGTGCGTGTCCGTCCATGTCTTTCACACATGCACGCACACGGATCTTTCAGCATGAACTCTTGGGTAGTGTTCATGGCAACAAGAACACAGAGACAGGCAACTGTAAATAGAGCTACTAAAACAGTGACAGGAGTGTAATTTAATTCAGGCAATAATCCACCGGCCAGAGCGAGAACATGTCTGCAGTGCTGCTTAGAGCAATGTCAAGATCACTAAAAGTAAGAATGGAAATGAACACTACGTTCATGACTGCATGGACTGAATATGTCAGCGCTAATTAACTTTACACAGAACAAAAGGATGTTATGAGTGTTGGTGTTGTGGGCAAACAGGTAAGA
The DNA here is from genome assembly GCF_041903045.1 of Epinephelus lanceolatus. Taxonomy (NCBI): domain Eukaryota; kingdom Metazoa; phylum Chordata; class Actinopteri; order Perciformes; family Serranidae; genus Epinephelus; species Epinephelus lanceolatus. Next base: position 24,638,051 of record NC_135736.1, read on the forward strand.
ATAAATCACTGGGGAACCATGTGCCACTTAAACAGTATCTCAACGCTCTATATTGTGTGGGGGAGGGGAAAAAATCACCGCAGCGACCTCCATGGGTGGAAATGTTAAAGCCTCTTGCACATGTAATTATATGTAGATCTTTTCAGGGCATGCAGTAAAGCAGAAATAAATATGTTATGAGCATGTCACATTACGGAAAAAAATGTGTCACCAACCACTCAGCCAAATCTGAATGATTAAAAAATATATGAAATTAGGCCTCAAAGTTGTAAAATAAATAAGCTGTATTCTCTGCTCTGAGACACTGGGTTGTGTCTATTAAAGCCGCTGAACTGAAGAATGAGCTCTGTGAAGCGTCAGACTCTCGTTAGCAGCTAACCCAGTGGCTCAGTAATGTACAAAAACCCAGTGACAGCCTTTCGTCCAGCAGCTAACATGAGCACAAAGCACGATCAAGGATTTAAGCATTGGGAAGGAAAAGGAATAACAGTTTGGTGTGTCCTGGAAAAGAATGAGGGGGCTGTGGAGATTTGAAAATCTGAGAAAAAAATACAAATTGGGAATGCATGAATTTTATACATACCTTCAAGTAAGGGACTACGACAAAAAGAAGACCAAATCAGATTCTTCCAAGGGGATGAATGGTGTTATCCAAGTCATAATTAAAGCATATCAGGAAAGTAACATAAGAAAAATTTCAGCATTATATCAAAGACTGAAAACTAATGACAAACATTTAACTAAATATATCAAGGTTTAAATGGGAGAAAGAACTAGATGAAGATTGGCATAATATGTGGGAGACACACCACTCAACCAGTAATTCACAAATTTGGATGGAATTCTTATGGAGGAATCTGATCCGTTTCTTTATTAATTAGTATCTGAAGTTCTACATGGTACGTGATGTCCTGGGTCTGATGATCAGTTAGGGGCCCAGGGTCAAGAAGGTATTTATGGCCCAGGTCAAGGATTGCTGAAGTCCATCTAGGGTGTCTTTCTGTCATCTGTTTCATTTTGTCTCACATTTCACAAAAACAACCAACCTATATAAGCAGGGTAGTTGGAGCTGTTATTCAGAGCAGTTCATATTGGCTTCGAACCCTCTCTCAGGCAATCCTAGGTGCTTGATTTGATGCTGTACTTCTTGTAATAAACCTTTCTATATACAAGCAAGACGGTGTCAGCAGAGTCTCCTTCATCACCTTCACATCATCGCTATTTAATAAACAACAATTACACCAGAACAGAAAAGTAATCACCTCCATAGCTGCTAGAAATGTTGGTGAGAATGTGGGTCTTTTGATGTAGACCTCATATTTTTGGGCAATGTGAGAAAATACTGGTATTTTGGAAAATGATATGTAAAGAGATTGAGGGCATACTAGGATATGAGGTTCCTCACAGTTGTTTGGTGCTTTATCTATGTGAAGAAGATGTTATTGCAAGTGATAGATATTTGATCAAAATATTGCTAGTAGCAAGCAAGAAAGCTATCACTAGGAACTGGGGTAAGTAAATACCACCAACGAAGAATCAATGGCTAGCAATTGTGGAAGAAATATTCTTAATGGAGAAACTCACACACATATGAAGCACAACTAGAAAGAAAATGACTCTATACAGGACTCAAAATGACGAAAGTGGACTGGAATAATAATTAAAAGGAATCGCTAATTTTTTGTTGGAAAACTGTATCGTATATTTACCCAAGCAGTTTTTGTTTTGTTGGCTCGTATTATTTTTCAACTATTTTATTATTTCATAATGCTGTTTTCACAAAGGTCATGTTAACCCTTTATAACCTGAGCAAATTGGCTTCATTTCTTTCAAAAACATGGGAAGATGGCAATGAGCAACAAAAGAAATGATCCCAAAAATTTGCAAGAAATTCGTAAAAAGAGAAAATCCAAAACATTAAAATTAGTAAAAATAAATAAATAAATAAAAAGGAAAGAAAAGACAGTTAAAAATAAATAAATAAACAAGGGTGTTACGTTCCGACTTGTCTAGGAAGTTCAGGAGTAACTGTAATAATTAAATAAACAATACATACCGGAGAGGGAAAAATGAAGCGCTGGTAGGATTTACGTAAACCAAATATTTTATTAACTAAACAAAAATGTAAACACGAACACAAAACAATCCTCCAAAAACCGAGGATGATAAGAACTAACTATAAACTGGAAACAGTCCACTCAAAAGGAGGGACGATAATGCACAATCAATACAACTCAGAAAACACCGGATCTTAGTCACTAAACGGAAAATCACTACACACTAGTATTACACTAACACACTGCGAGGAGGTATACTAAAACACATGGTGGTGAGATGGTTCCCAGGAGCACTAGCGGTCCACTGACAGCCGGTGGCCTCGGTCCACTCTCCCTTTATCCTCCACCTGATTGGCACCAGCTGCAAAGCACCATTCAGGGAACACACCTGCAACACGCACCTGTAACAAACACAAAGACACCCACACACACACACCACAAACTCTACGGCACGTAACAAAGGGAATGATGAATTATAATAATTATGTACCACGATTTTAAACAAGTAATAATGATAATTATCAATATAGTTTTTCCCTAGCTATTTCTTTTTTTTTTCACTATTTTTAAAAAAGATATTTTTTTATTTATTTATTTATTTTTTATTTTTCTGGCAATTTGTGGGACCTCTCTTACCAAGTTGCTCATTGCCTTTTTTCCCATGTTTTTTTAAAAAAATGCACCAATATGAGTTCAAAGGTTTAAATACTTGCAAAAGGCCTCTGAAAGCAGCACAAGAGAAATGATGTCGCTACAGGTTTCAAAGGGTTAATAAAGATTTAAGTGAAGAGAACATTAGCACAAAGCACACAACCTAATCCGTGAGCAATAACTGTGGGGGGACCGAGTAGATGATACAGGCTGAAAGACCAAAGGCTATTTTGCTTTTGTTTAGATGACTGTGGCATTTTACAGAGTTGTTTAGCATGTATTTATGAGACTAAAAGAGCTTCAACAGCTTGCAGAACACAGCAAAATCGTCACTCACACACAGGGAATGAACGAGACAATGATGCTGTGCGCTCTAACATTAGTTGTAATGTAATCTTTATATAGTGAGGGAGGATTTAATGTAAGGAGGGCTCCAGTGCATCAGGGAGCCATGATGCCAGGCCTGCCAAAAAACATCTTTGACACAGAAATGGTGAAAACCAGTTCAACAATCTAACTCTGCAAGTAAGTGCTGTATAGTTAACAGTCTTTTCACATGCTTGCAACAAGTGTTTTCTAACATATATTTTGTGTTTAGAAAGAATTCTAATTTTACTTTATTCAGACTATAAACAGTAGCAGAAGAGCAAGTTGTGATTTATAACACCAATGCTTTGTTTTTACAATTATTTCATTACCATTTTAATTGAATTTTTTATCTTTGTCTAACCTTTAGTGCTTTTGTTGCCTGAACCACAGACAGGAGTCTGGATGCAAACTGGGTATTATGGCGTCACAGTCCTGCCTTTGTATGTCTGCCATCCACTCCGACCGCCTACCTGCAAATCCAGTGCTGTGCATAAATGTAGTGTTTTATTAACTCAAAGAATGCCATTTAGAGATATACTGTACAAACGTAAGTGCATTGAAAGCATTGCAAAGAAACTGTCAAATTTCTGCTTGGCCAATCAAAGTGATTCTGATTCTGGATCTAATTTTAAAAAGGGATGATAAGAGAGAAACCAGCCCACTGCCCCATGAGATTTTACAGTGAATGCTTCTGGCTGGTTTTCATCGAAACACAACCCACCTCAACATGATCAGACAAACACTGGCTTCTAGAAATGACAGCAACATGCCAGAGTTAGCTCAGAGAAGACATACATACATTTGCTTTCTACTGTTGGTATTGTTTAGTTAGTTTGGCAGAATCATCAGTGCTTTTCAGATTCAGTGAGACGTCTCTCAACCAACAGAGCCTGTGCACAAAATCTAATCTCTGGCTGAAACATTGTCATTGCCTTCCAAACACACACTGGCACAAATAAATGCTGGAAGATGGCTGTGATTTGGGTTAAAAACTGCATTGTTAATGTAAGAAAGCAGCTGTGGTTCATGGATAAGAGATTTGAACACTGACTTTTGAAAAGAAAAAACAAAGCATGTTCCAAATGAAAGCTTTATTTGCTTTCACCACAGTCTCTTTTCTGTGTGGGGCTTTGCTGTTGTAACATCACTCATCTTCTGGCTTTGTTCCTGAGTGACTAGAGTTCACAAAAAAGGTCCTTGTCAAGGTCCTTGTCTGTATTGTAGAAATGAGCACACAGAAATGAGACCCATAAATAAGATTCTCAACAAGCCAAGCGGTCATCAAGCACTCTGAGCTTCTCTCATATGAAAAGGTGCTGCGTAAACAAAGGATTGATTGACATGTGTTCTGTCTTCACCTCAACAAAGGATTGAATGGGAGGTGGATGCTAGTTAAGAGCTGGAGTGCTAATGTAATACTGAGCACACTGTAGAGACTCAATGGGTGGCATATCATCCATGGTAGCATGCTAAAGCATACATTGACCACACATACAATTCATTCAGTATTCAGGCTATTTTTTAGCATGTTGCATCTTGACCTAGATTGATTTAAAATTTAAATATAATATTTCTCCTCATCAGTGTACACTTCATACCTCATAATGACAAAGCAAAAACAGGATTTTAGAATGTTTCGCAATTTTATTAAAAAAAAAATCCCTGAAATATCACATTGACATAAGTTTTCAGACCCTTAACGCAGCACACCTTTGGCAGCGATTACTGCCTCGAGTCTTCTTGCTCAAGCTTTGCACACCTGTATTTGGGGATTTGCTGTCACTGTTCTCTGCAGATCCTCTCAAGCCCTGTCAGGTTGGATAACAACCGTCCGTGGACAGCCATTTTTAGGTCCGGAGATGTTTGATTGGGTTCAAGTCGGGGCTCTTGCTGGACCACTCAAGGACATTTACAGAGCTGTTTCTAAGCCACTTCTGGGTTTTCTTGGCCGTGTGCAAAAGGTCATTGTCCTGTTGGAAGATTAACCTTCAGTTTTCATTCAGGATGTCTCTGACTAGTCAGTCTTCCAGTATCTGCCACAGAAAAACACCCCCACAGCATGATGCTGCCACCACCACCACGCTTCACAGTCAGGATGGTACTGCACAGGTGATGAGCTGTGCCTGGTTTCCTCCTGATATGATGCTTAGAACTGAGAGGATCTTGTTTCTAACAGTCTGAAAGTCCTTTAGGTGCTTGTTTTTTTCTTTTCAAACTCTTCAATCAGTTTTTCATGTGTCTTTCACTGACATGCATGTGCTCAACATATTCTGGTTTTTGGGCCTATTACGATAAAGGCAATAGCCTACTAAGCTGTTTACATGGCTAATGAATATGAATATCCCGCTAATGTTCTCGTTTACATGCATCCATGCATACTCCAGTTAATGTGCCCTAACATGTCGTTTATCACATCAAAATATGGAAAAGTGGAACACCTGGAGCTGCTTGTGCTATTTAGCCTCTTTGCATATAAACAGGATTTTCTGTAAGTTCTCCACCAGTGACGGACTTGCTCTAGCCTCCCTCTTTCCTGCCTTTAGCCATCTTCTGAAGAAGGTCAACGTTGTGATATCTGTGCAAATCCAAAAACCTATTAACATCTAGATCTTTCATAATGTTTAAAAGTAGGTGTATTTCTCCTTCCTACCAGGAATATGGACTTTTCTTCTGGGCATACAGTACAGGCCAAAAGTTTGGACACACCTTCTCATTCCCAAATATAGGACCTGGAAGCTAAAATCAATCGTAATATTTAACACTTTTTCCCACACTATCTTTAATTGTTCTCCAATAATGAGAACACAAGATCTTTGCAGCTTAGCCAGAGTGAATGTCCAATTCTTGGTCACCTTTTTGACCAAGACCCTTCTCTCCGAGTTGCTCAGTTTGGCTGGGCAGCCAGCTCCAGGAAGAGCGCTAGTTCTTTCAAACTTCCTCCATTTGTGAGTTATGGAGGTCATTGTGTTCTTGACCTTCAATGCAGCAGACTGTTTTCATAACCTTCCCCAGATCTGTGCCATCACACAAGCCTTTTCTTGGAGCTCTGGGGGCAGTTCCTTGTGTTTGGTTTCTGCTTGGATATGCATTGTCAGCTGTGAGACCTTGAATAGAGAGGTGTGTGCCTTTCCAAATCATGTCCAGTCATTGAATTGACCACTAATGGACTCCAATCAAGATGCAGAAACACAAAGACGATCAACAAAACTGGGACGCACCTTTATTTTCCATAACCGCTTATCCTGTTAGCGGTCGTTGGTGTGCTGGAGCCTATCCCAGCTGACACTGGGCGAGAGGCGGGGTACACCCTGGACAGGTCACCAGACTATCACAGGGCTGACACATAGAGACAGACAACCATTCACACTCACATTCACACCTACGGACAATTTAGAGTCACCAATTAACCTGCATGTCTTTGGACTGTGGGAGGAAGCCGGAGAAAACCCACGCTGACACGGGGAGAACATGCAAACTCTGCACAGAAGGGTTCCCCCACCCCAGGGTTCATGCCAAGAACCCTCTTGCAGTGAGGTGAGCGTAGACTGATGAGGGTAAAAAATGAATAAAAGCATTTTAGCATAACAAAAGAGATTTTTAACTTGAGTAGACATTTTAGGGAAAAGGAAAATAAAGAAATGGCAAACGGATGCATTCATGCACAATCACACACACACATTGTAATATGGTGGATCACAGCATTTGTATTTTCCTCTTTGTGGCTATGCTGTTTGGGATAATGAACTGGGCTCAGAGCTTGGATCTAAATGCTTAATACATCTTTATCGCTTTCTCACCCACTCTTCTTTTCATCTCCCTGAAACAAACACTGAGATACTTCAACATCCAGCTTTTCAAACAAACCTCCCCTGCCTACCTTTACTTCCAGCCACTAAAAAACAAATGTTTAATTTGTACACTTTGGCTAATTGCACACATGTGGTAGCAGTTATTTGCACAGACACTTTGGTTTTATCACACTGTGATAAACAGGCTTTAGTAATGGACCATTTGTTAAGTTGCGAATGCAGACTGGACAATAATAGTGTAGCACTGGCCATCTTTGACCAGGGTCCGACAGCTATAAGGGATGGAGAGTGAATGGGCAAATAAAACATTAGTTTCCAAGTTCACTAAATGTGTACACATGCTGCTTTTGCTTTTAAATGATTGGAACAGTGAATAAAGATCTTCTCTGCTTAACAGGAGCAATGTTGCTCCTTAATGTATGTATCAACCTCCAGGTGATGTGGTGGTTCACTTTTACTCTGTGATCTGTAGCCTATAGCATCTATCTTAATCTCTATAACTGGTTTTCGCTGCTGAGTCAGGTTGACACCCTGGACCTATCTTCAAACACATGCTGTAGACTTGACTTCCATGATACTTTGCCTCACAGTACCTTGTCTGCTAAGGTTGAGCCGAATACTCGAATTAAACAAGTATCCGGTAAAGATAACGTACTTTAAATGAAGACGAGTACTATATGAGTAAATGTGTCAATATATGGATGTGTGATGGGTAGAAATCCTCAGCTGGGTACCTGTGTTTAATCTCTTACTCTTTTGATCAAAAATTGACCCTTCACTAAGTCCAGCCCCCGGATGCAGAATGGCCAATCATAACGTAGCATCTGGCCGGCTCAGACCAGGGTCATCAACAACACAACTGTGCTCCATTGACTCTAATGCAGTCGTTTAAGACTTCCTTCATTTTCAGGCTGGTTTTGTGGATTTGGAGCTAAATGTTGAGCCTGGGGCACGTCGTGTATTAATGATACTCGTTACCTGGAGACGTTGGAAAAAGATATACATTTCTTCCCTGTTAAAAACCTAAATCAGACCCTGAAAAGTGTAGGGTTAGCTAGCTAGCTACTGAAGATATAACCTACTGAATGTATACACATGCTGCTTTTGCTTTTTAATGATTATAACAGTGAATAAAGGCTGACCCTGCTGTACAGGAACCAGTGAAGGGAAGCAGGGAAACTTTGCTGATATTCAACCAGCTGTGTGTCATCACACTGTGCGCAGATGAACGTTGTATGACTTCCCCTGGAGATCCCTGCACACACTGTGATGCCACACAGCTGGTTCAGTATCGGCAAAGTTTCCCTTTATATTCATTGTCTTCTGTGGCGATCAGCAGTCATGTGGTGGTTCACTTTTACACTGTGATCTGTAGCCTATAGTTCGGCTTTAGCCTCTAACTATCTTTGTCTTTTTAACCTGTTGTTGCTGCTGAATCAGTTTGACATCCTGGATATATCCTTCAAACACAGACTGTAGACCCCTCTGTCTGCTTCTCTCTGGAATTACTGTCTCATTTATCCAAAAATATAATAAGATTTCCTCAGGGAGTGCAGTTAGTCACAGTGTGGGCTCCATGCTTACGCCATCACAAAGGGGCGGGGCTCAGAGAAAGGACAATTACAGACACAGATACAGATAATGGTGTACTCGCTTATCCCTACTATCTGCTTCCAGCTGGATAAATCATAGTCTCCTTGAAGTTTATGGCTGCTGGTTACAGAGACATACAACAATATGCAAGGGGAAACTACCTGTAGTTGAAGCTGATTTCGTCATGTAGATTAATAATGCCCGGTCATGTAATGCCCCTGTAATGAAACAGTTGTACTGTAATTTGAAACAGTCAATAAAATTCAGTAAATAATGAAGCTGTCCAGTTTATTACTTCATATTAATGTAGCTAACAAATATACACATCAGTCAGATAGTCAGCAGCATGAGAAATAAAGAAGAAAAGTCTGTTATAATTAGTTACCAATTTGATCCAGACAGATGTGTTTACTAAAAGCAGTTTCCACTGTATTACATCATTAGTCATAAGGAAGTCATATTTTACTGTTGTCCCCAGTATTTAGAAAAAAGAAGGAAATAAACAAATAAACATCATTCCTGTTAAAATAAATGAACATAGTTTTAATCAAATTGAAATTCAGACACAAATGTGAGAAAACACAGTGATGCTTTTACAGCAGAATATTAATCACCCTCATAATTTAAATTATGTACACATGAAGAAGATTAACTGAATGTCTTTGACATTCATCTCACATACATTCAAGTTAAAACAATGTCCCATGGGTGACAGTCATCTATTTAAGAATAATGATTACAGCTCATTATACCTGTAATTAAAAGTATATTTTCATGTAACATTTATAACATTGCATAACTCTTACAATCATTATTTGATTAGTGCGGGTACTAGTAATGACATTTAACATGCATATGCACTCACAATGAGGCAAAAATAGAAGATGAATGATAACCTTTCATGTTTAAATTATACTTTATCTAAATTGATCTTTTGATTAGCACACTGAACCATCTGTAGGTGGTCTTTTTCAAGACCGGCAACATCTCCACAATGCACAAAACGACGAGTTCGATGGTAAAATATTTTGTTTCCATTTTAAAGGTAACTGCAGGACAAACGTGTTTTTGTTGGAAGTGCAGGCGTCACAAAGAATTAAACCTTTTCTGTACCTACCCGACTGAAATCCTCTGAGCCTGTGCAGAAGATTATGGGATTTTTCTTTGCTATTTGCATGTCTCTTTCATTAGACATTTCTTGCTGTTGGAGTTACCGGTGTGAAGGCTAATGATCCCCGTCCAGGAGCTGTCTTTTAATGTTGTTAAGATACTTTAAGTGCTGAAGATAAGTAAGACATAATGAGACTTTGCAAACAGACTATACGAGCAGCTTCTGGTGATGTGTCACCTGCTTCATATGTTAAACTTGACTGAATGGGTTTTATCAGTGCTTATCCGCCTCATTAATGTGGGGCCTGCTACTTCTGCTAGTAGGTTCAGAATGTTGTTAACAGCCCATTAAAACAGGAACTGCCCATTGGTCCGACATCCCATTGTTCCGACCATATTAAACCCATTGTTCTGAAATCATCATGATGCCCTGTGGTTAAGGTCTGGTTAGGTTTAGGCACAAAAACCACTTGGTTAGGGTCAGGAAAGGATCATGGTGTGGGTTAAAATGAAAAAGAAAGTGGCAAACACATAAGCTGTGAGCCTGCTTCACCTCAAGCCTTTCCCAGCTGACCCAGAGCCGGTCGCGGCGCACCATCAAGGCAGAAATACGCCCGCCGGGAGCCGTTCAGTACCGCGGAGAGCTCCCCACACAACCCGGACCCCAGAGTTAATAACAGGAGGTTAGGGTGTTTCACTCTCTTCTCTCTATGACACTTGTATCTCGACCAGTAGCCTACTTTTGTTGTGTTTGCTGATCCTCTATGGTACACAAATACAGTATAGCCTAGCATAATCACATATCGGAACAACGGGACGTCGGACTAATGGGATGTCGGACCAATGGCATGGACTCATACAGCCATGTTTGTTGTTCAGGTGACCTCCAATGGCTGTAGTAATGAAACGAGTAAAGGCCTCAACGAGCTACTGAATGTAACATTTCACGCTTTCAAATTCAAACATTTCGGGACTTACAAATCTCTTGAGGCCCACCTTCAGGTCACAATTGGAGGGGAGTATGACCTGCAGGTTTTCAGAGTCAGTGACCAGAAAATTGTCATTTGCACTAAAGTAGGTAACTTAATCGTCGCTTACCATGCACACGTCCCTCGGTGTCGCCACGATAAACTAAAGAAAACAACTTTTTCCAAGGCCAACATTGCATCACATTTAGTCATTACAGTTTTTCTTTCACTTAGGCCACATTTTGGTGAACATTAAGTTTGTTATTTAAGGGGAACTATTTTCCAATCTACTTTTGTCTAAATGAGTGACAGGATGTTCAATATTTGACATTTCTCCAGTACGAAGCTCGGGCTGACCTGCCTGCCTTAAATAATAGGGCACTCAGACAGCGTCAAATAACGTCAAAATACTTCCACTAAAAGTGCATTTTTTTCCCACAGATAGGCTTAGATTGTTAGTATAATTGTCCGACAACATAACGGAAAGAAGAAATGAACATCTGTGTTTACCCTTAGCTGGAATCATACATGTTCCTCTGCCTGTTGCTGCTCTTGATTCTCTTATTGATCAGGGACAAATGCATTAAACATTATTTCATATAAAATACAAAACAGATCCAGTTGGTCAAATGAGTAGTGTCCGTGTACGTCCGTGTACTCCGTGTTCAAATAAATACGGGCGGTCATCAAATTTAAATGGCTCATCCAGATCCATTTGGTCAAAATCGTAAAAATTCAGCCATGACTACTCCAAACAGAGTAACTCCCCTCGCGTTTGTAAGGTCACTCCAGCGGTAACTTCCTGCAGCAACTCAAATCTCGCAAGACGTGAGATTTCAGAGCCAGACTTTCACTCTCTGAGTGAGTGTTTTGACTTGCCACAACAGACATGTCTGAATTTTTACCCGATTTTGACCAACTGGATCTGGATGAGCCATTTGAATTTGATGACTGTCCGTATTTATTTGAACACGCAGTACACAGGCGTACAGGGACATACACGGACGCTGAACTCATTCAAACTGAAGAGCAGACGAGGAGAGAGAGGGAGCAGCAACAGGCAGAGGAACATGTCCGAATCCCGCTAAAGGTAAACACAGATGTTCATTTCTCCTTTTCCGTTATGTTGTCGGATAATTATACTAACAATCTGAGCCTATCTGTGTGAAAAAAATGCACGTTTAGTGGACGTATTTTGACGTTGTTTGACGCGGTCTGACTGCCCTATTATTTAATATAGCATGCGCTCACAGGCTGCAGGCAGGTCAGCCCTAGCTTCGTACTGGAGAAATGTCAAATATTGAACATCCTATCACTCATTTAGACAAAAGTAGATCTGAAAATAGGGCCCAGGTTGAAAAAAACATTAGTTCCCCTTTAAGTGTGCCTTTCAGCCAAAGCAGCAGCAGCGTTGTTGTTGTTGATATTGTTGGTGGTGGTGGTGTTGCTGCCGCCGTTCTGCACTGTTTTAGACCAGTTTCCATCGTGGTAATTTACGTCAGCTGTAAACATGGAGGCTGTTTTGACTGTAGTTGTTTTTTTTAATCATTCATTTTAGTCGTCACATATCACCACTTTGTCAGTGGCCTTTCACATCTAAATATTACGCGCTAGGTATCCTGCATCTGCTGTTGACATTCTGGGGGCCCTCAACCAAGGCCAGGACATCAACAAGAGCACATGGTTAGGTTTAGAAATAATCATCGTGGTTTGGGGCCACATTCATACAGGAAGTGAACAACGGGCTCCCAGGCAAAAGCCTGGGGTTTGTTGTATCCATTCACCACCCCTCTTGCCCAGCCTATAGTGACTTTGTAGCTTCTTCTATAACGTTGTTATTGGCACATTTCAACCAGAAAATAACTGGTACTGGTGCCATATGGCTGACTGGTGGTGTATCATAACATCACGAAAGATTTGGTCTGGCTGCGTTACAACTTGATGCCACCCGGCGGCATATCATACTGCCGCAAATGGTGGCTTTTGGCGTCAGGTATCAGACACTAAAATCACTGACAAAGCAGTGGTATTTGATGACTTCAGAATGAGGATGGGCTAAAAGAGAAACAAAGACCATGAAGGGATGTGGTCTGGTGGTGCTTGGCTCAAACAAACACAGACCTTTGACCCAGGAGACTGCTGTTTGTGTCCCGTGTGAAACCAAAAGATAACTTTGACTTATTTTCACTGACGTACATAAGTTCTTTGAACGTAAATGTTGTAGCCCAAACCATAATCGTTTTTAAACCTTACCTCATACAGTTTCTTCCAAACCTAATAAAAATGAAACCTTACAAAACCCAAAGACAACTGATAGCAAGCTAATGATTGGGCTGCATTCCAGACATACTAGTAGATGTAGCAGGTCCCATAACTATGTGGCTGATAACCAAAGATAATGCCAATTCAATCAAGTAATAATATTCCAAATAGATTTGTCTAAAACCTTACACTCGAGAGCTATACACCAACACTCACACTTTCACAGAATAGTGGCGGGCACAATCTAATACTGGGAAACAGTATGGACCTGCTGCACTTTCACAGCTGTGTTTAGACAAGACTGGCCTCCAGAGAAAATGACATTAGTCACTTCAGCAAATGCCCAATAATGACATATGTTTACGTTCAAGTGGCAAAGACCTCTTGTGGTCGCAATAATTATGACTCTTAACCATCAAGAGCAGGTGACATTTTTTTAGAGCCGCTAAGTCCCTAAGAGGTTAAGGGAATAGATGGGTCAACAAACTGCTGGACTTTGCCATGAGAGACTGTGGTTTGATTCTTGTTCCCCACGGCACTCAACACTGGCATATTTTAATCATGACGATGAAGATTCCCTGAGCTCAAGCAAGTAATTGCTTTAACCCAAACCTCAGTCTTTATTAACCTTAATCACTGTTGGACTTAACTTTAATAGGGTTCATAGATTTCAGATCAGAAATCGCTTACATGTGCTGTTTTGGAGGGCAATTCCAACTGCCATATGTTTTTCATTTACTGGATGGACTTGTCTCTTTACAGAATACGGTTTACGAAATTTGATGAGACTTTATATGTGTAATAGGAGGAAATTATAACATTTTATAGCAAGCATAACAAAGCTTCATTTGTGAGGAAATCATTGCTCTGTAGTTTGCCAATTTGAATACAATACAATTCCTCTAAGGAGCCGAACAGCCGACCAATCACATCCACATCAAGGACATAAAGGTTAGAGACAGAGGAGGAGTGTGGCACTGTAGGGATAATAGCCATCAGCCCCTCTTTGACCTCCAGCAAGGTGGGTCTGAGATGATCGACAGACACATGACCTGTCTGAGAAGGTTGGTGCTTTACCTTTCTCATTAGGATGAACAGTGTAATACACACAGGGATGTTCACCGTAAGTGCACATGTAAAATGGCTGGCAGAGGCTGTGGAGTACCCAATCAACTGTATCCCTCATGTACATGACTCCCAAATAGTATGTCGTTTATAGCATTAGTAGACTTACAGAAACCCTATGTAGGGGGTATAAAGAAGGAAAACAAGTGAGCCATGGAAGGTCAAAGACGTAGGCATTTTGGAATGTTTTCATATGTGACCTTGATATTTTATCATGAAAATGTAAGGCTAGCTAGAATTTTCTCATTATTATCATTATTTTCCAGCCAACACATTTCCAAATTTCTCCTCTAGGGATCAATAAAGGTTAATCCTATGCCTACTAATAAATAAGTTTTGATTTTGAGGAGTGTATCTGCCTGCCAGCTCTGCCTGCAGGTCCCTTCACTCTCATGTGCTAAGTGTATCTCCTCCATCTCTTTCATATGGCACCTGCGTCTTCACTGCTTTTTGTCCTGTGACGTCAGTGTCTTATCTATGACCCGTAGCGATACCGTGCAAGCCACAACATGCTACAGAGAATGCACTAACACTCTGCACCATTACTCCTGACCCATCCCCCAACATATGAAATGCACACACAATCTAAATGTCTTGTCTTTGACTGGCCAGGCCCCACAAACACACGCACACAGTGGCTCACCTCATGTGTCTCTATTTCAAGCAATAAGCAAGATGGTAAGGAAGATATTTGGAGATGAGCTACAGCAGGAGAACAAACAATAATATCTGGTGATCATAGCATTAACATATCTGAATATAAAATATGTATTGAAAGTAGTGCTTATCTTCAATCAATGGACTCATGAAAAGTCATCTTTCTAAACAGGCATGCAGGTGTCTCGCATTAACCACACTATGCTCTGCACTTGATTTAGTGTCGGAGGCTTTAGTCAGATAAGGAGAATGGATTGCTGTTTTGTTTCACTCCATTCATTTAGTTTCATTGTACATTTTTTGCAGTGAGCGGAGTATCTGTCCCAATGTCATTGGTTGTCAGGAGCAGTTAATATTTTTCACACTGATCATTTAGAGTTATTATTTCTGTAAGTCCACTTCCAGCAACATGGACAGATGTGTTGGTGTCCTCCACATTTGTCAGCATTTTTGTCACTTCATGAATGTAGCCAGCTAGGTAGATAGCTAGCTTTGTAGGAAAATGAAACTTCATCATGCCTCCCACTAAGATCTTGATTGGTCAGTTGTTTCTCTAAAACCAGCCACAACACTAGACCTGTTTAATATCACTTAACAAATCTGAGATGTGGGCGTCAACTCAGGGGTATGGAACCAGGGTATGGAACAACCTGCAAAAGCAGGGGCATAAATCTAGACAGTGCAGGCAGTACTGTTGCACTGGGGCCCCATGAGGTTGAGGGGCCGGATTGCCACTTGGAAGTATGCCCATGTTCGAAGAAGAACTCATGTTAAATCAAAAATGTTGCGATTTTCTATATTTTCCTCAAAAAGGCAAACCCATCTCCATCTGTTTTCTGTTCTTGTAAAACAGTGTCAATCTATAACAAATTATATTCTTATTCAACATAAGCTATAAAAGTATAATGTAACTATAGAAACAATTTAGTTAAACTAAACTAGTAATAGATAGAGTGCAATGGGGCCCATTGTTACTATGGCATACATGCCCTTTTTATTGAAGCCTGCCCCCATTACTTTTCTCCATCTTCTTAAAGGAAATGACCACTTAAGAATGAAAATACAGACAGTACTTACTGACCCCTCATGCTGACAAGAAGTCCAGTGTAGTTTTTTAATCAACAAAACTTGTTCGGGGTATCGGAGGATAATAGCTAGCTGGAACAACGGCTACACTTGAAGTGCATGGAACCCACATTTTGAAAATGTAATAGAACTCTGCTAATGCATTTCAAAAATGTCAGAACAGCTTGTCCGCCGTAATCCAAGTGCCCTGAAGCCACGGCATGCAAAACTGACTTGAAAAGACATCATTTACTCCACTTTTATAGCATCATTTCTCACAGTGGTCCGTTAGCCTGCCCTGCAGTTGTGCTGCGTTTACATACTAGCACCAGCACTAGCCATCAGTTAGTCTCGCGCGAATCACCGTTCCTTAGCTTAACTGCTCTATTGCTGTGAAGTAAACCCATAAATTCCTACTTTAAGATCTGCATAAAAATGAACATACTGAGGGCACTTAGGCACTGGACACAGGGAAACGGAGATCTGTGTGGGTGCATGGGACCCTCAGAGAGATAAGAAATCCCAGGAAGTAGCACCAGCTGGTCCAGGAGCTTCGCCTGGATGATGGCAGGGTCAAGGTTTATTTAAAGGGATAGTGCACCCAAAAATGAAAATGCAGCCATTATCTACTCACCCATATGCCGAGGAAGGCTCTGGTGAAGTTTTAGAGTCCTCACATCCCTTGTGGAGATCGGCGGGGGGAGCGGCTAGCACACCTAATGGCAGACGGCGCCCCAGACTAACGTCCAAGAACACAAAATTGAAACCACAAAATATCTTCAACATGCTCATCTGTAGTGATCCAAGTGTGCTGCAGCCGCGACATAAAAAGTTGTTTCAAAAAACGTTATATGAACTCCGTTTTTAGCCTCACTGTAGCCTGTAGCTCTGACTGCTTCTCTGTGCTCCGCGTTCACGTGTGTGCGCTTACGCGAGACCAGCGAAAGCATGAACTTTGCTTACCCGTGTTTACATCACGTGACACGTGCACCGCAGGGAGAGACAATGGTAACCACAGTAGCTCAAAGATAATTTGCACTACGGTCTTTTTGCAAAGGACAGCCCAACATGTCTGAAGACTTTGAAATTGAGGAGGAACAGCATTTCTTTGTTGAGCCGTATTTGTTTAGCCTGAGTATACGGACGCGGAACTCAGGCTACTGGACGAAGCAGCCGCCACAGCTCATGATCCTCAGCCAGCTGCAGAATACCGGAGTCGAGCACTGGAAACCTGGTGGTGTAGTTGTTTCAAATGCAAAGCAATGCCAACGGATGAGGAAAGTCTTTGCTGCTCAGACTGGGAATTGGCGATGCCTGCACTTGAGAATCTGGACATCAGTACTGACGAGACTGCTGCTCTTCAGAGACCGTGCATCACCGATCACCCTGAGCGCGCGCACGTGAGCACAGAGAAGCAGTCAGAGCTACAGGCTACAGTGAGGCTAAAAACAGAGTTCACATAACGTTTTTCGAAACAACTTTTTATGTCGGGGCTTCATGACACTTGGATCACTACGGATGGGCATGTTGGAGATAATTTGTGGTTTCAATTTTGTGTTCTTGGAAGTTAGTCTGGGGCGCCGTCAGCCTTTAGGTGTGCTGGCCGCTCCCCACGCCGATCTCCGCAAGGGATGTGAGGACTCTAAAACTTCACCAGAGCCTTCCTCAGTATGAGGGTGAGTAGATAATGACTGAATTTTCATTTTTGGGTGCACTATCCTTTTAAAGATGAGTCAGGGACAGTTTGAACATCTGCTGTCAGATCCAATCACGGTTGGAAAAAAAATTGTAGTTTAGGCTACAGTTTGTTTAGATCTGTCTTGCAGCTTACCTAGGGCAATGATGAAAGTGAGCTAACATTAGCTTAACACTGTACACTACCATTTGTTGTCGTTGGAACTACAGAAGACCCGCCTCTTAATTCATCTGGTTGGACAATGGGGAAAAATGCCCAAGATGTCAGATGCTTTCCCCATTCTGAGTTGAAGCCTTTTTTTTTAACTTGAGGCTCTCAGGCAATGTGAAGTGCTCGGCAACACAAAAGCAACCAGAAAAACGCATCACTCTCATTGAAAAGTTTTACAAAAAGCCGCCCCAGGCTACAAACACATGCTCTATAGGAATGGGGCCTAAGAAGGCTTCATTGTTGACATTATACCTTTTATACAGCAACTGTAGCCACATTACTTACTTACTTACTCCTCTTCATCCTCTATGGGACATTAGGCTTCAATGAGCTCTCTCCATTGCATTAGATCCTTGGCAGCATGTTGCGCCTCTCCCCATGACAGGTTCATCTTTTCCAACTCCAGTGTCACAGTTCTGCTCCAGGTGGTTTTGGGTCTTCCAGGTTTTCTTTTGCCTTGTGGTGTTCATCTTAAGGCGACTCTCATGATCTGGCCCTGTTCCATTCTTAGGACAATGTCTGTGTGGGATTTCTTTGGTGATGCTCCGGTTACCTGTTTTCTTGTACAGTTGAAGGCTGGAGATTTTGTTTGGCCAGAATAATTGTCTGAGGCATCCATTGTGAAAGGCTTCCACTCTCAACATGTCTGTTTTGACCACTTGCCAACTCTCTGAACCATCCAGCAGAACAGATTTGACATTGCTGTTACAGCCACATTAGCTGGATAGCAATACTGTTTTTTTATTAATGCAACTCTGTAATGTGGTCCGATCTCAAGTAAAAATAGCTACTGTAGTTGCAAGGACCTCTTTTTAAATAAATGAGGGAAAGCTCTGCTTCATGTTACAGTGACCACCAGCTGGAAACTGTTTCTGAGAAAGGTTCCTGCCAAATTAGAGGTCCAACCTGCCTGTCATTCTGACCTACAGAAGTCAAGAGTAGGGGACAGAGAGCTCACACATGGCTTTCAATTCACAGCTGCCCAGTGGGGAAGCAGACAGAGCAAGCCACAGGCAGCTAAACGGATGGAGATCAGTTTTGAGAGGCTGAAGAGGCCTGAAATGAGGGTCATGACTGTATGAGTCCTTGTCTAAATGTTGCATCGCTTATTTTGGACGCTGAATGCAAATGCATGCCAAGTGCCAAGGTGTCCCTTATACTGGGTTTTCCTCTGTGGGGAAAAGCTAGGCCTCTTGTGATTGGCCAAGCAAATAAATGCAAATTTTCAGTGCGCAGCTGTACACGGCAAAGCGGTCAAGCATTATGGTGTAGCCTCTGTGAAATTGGACTGGAACCTGAGATCAAGACAGGGTAATCTGTGTAACCACAAGGTCTGTCTGATACATAAAACATGTGGCACATTTTACACCAACAGTTCAAGAAGAATCAATGATAATTTTGCCATCTTTGACAACGAGGTGTTTAAATTTGCTCGACTGTAAGACATAAAAAGGAGACACAAGGCCATATACACACATGGACACAGTAACATGTCTCTTTGTACACCCAACATTACTCCCAATGCTTCCAACCAGTAGGGAGTGCAGTGTCACATTGTGTCATCTCACTTGATGCTTGTGTCACCTTGCATTCAGAACATGGAGCTAATGCTGAGTTAGGTGTTTGTCTCCCACTGCGGCCGCCTATGTAAGAAATAGCATGAGCCCAGGGAAGCACATGGCACCTGGGGCAAAATACATACACTCGGTACGTGTGTTACAGCAGATCTTTTGTTTCATCACATGCCCTTCAAATTACCCCACTGACAGGTACACTGTGCTTCCAGCTGAGGAACGAGCTTAAGTGGACGTCAGCGATCAGTGCTAAAGATTTGTGCCAGCAGTATGTACGTCGGTCCTCAGTGGCCTACATTAGTGAGTGAGCAGAGGAATAAAGATGGCTGGATTTAGGCTTCTATTTGGGATCAGATTAGGAGCTACAGCCCAGTGTGACTGACAGTATAATAAGCCCTAAAGATTATGAGTATTATAATCACCGTGTCTTTCCATTTGCCATTAGTACAAACACATTTATTTTTTTCTTTAACATTGTCTGTCTTTGTGTACGGTATATATTGTTTCTACTTATATTCATGAATGTATGTTTTCCTTTTCCCCTCATAAATTCCACCATCTCCTAAGCCTTCCATTCCCCCCCCCTCCATCTTTTTTTCCCCTCTGTCAGTCTTATCGCTGTTCCATTGGCTTTCATTTCTCCGGGGCTTTGATGGGTGCTGTGATGGCAAGATGATTGACAGGCTGAGCTGATTTCCACACACTAATCATGACATCACTGCTCAGTCGATTTCATTTCACATCACATCACATCAAGGCAGGCTGATTGGAAGGTGAAAAAGACCAAAAGACATTTTCATCCCTATCTTATTGAGAAATAATGTACATTGTCAGTATGGTGATCTGCCTACGCTCTTATGGGTTAGCAGTTATTTAAACCACACCAACCACACACTTGTTTTTATTATTTTTTATTTTATTTTTGTTCTTTGCTGCCCTAACACACTTTGCATTAGATGTGTAGTCTTTACATACATTTCCAGTTTTTGTCACTATTAAGGCAGTTAATGATTTCCATTCATTTTACTGATTGTATGAACATGAGCAGACTTAAAACATGCTTGAGGTAGCTGATCAATCAGATGACATTTTGTCAACTTTAGTTTGTTACTTTATTGTCATGTGGTAATGGATGTGTCGTATAGACTGTAGTACCCTTTTCTGCATGAAAGGATGCTCCAACACTTGATATTGATGAGTCAGTTACACAACAGAACAAAAGATGCCAGAACATCTGAAGTCACAGAATTTTATTCCTTTGTTCAGTTTTCTGCATCTCTGAATATCTCTCTCTCAATTCTCAGATGTCATTGTGAACTTATACGCAAGAATGGAGTTCTTTTTCATTTGCATTCGACCTTAACTACAGTCAACGGGCCGATTGCTTGGTCTTTGGTATTGCTGCTTGCAGCTTTCTTGAGAAGCACTTATTCAAACAGCTTCACACTGGACACTGCACTTTCTTGGGTCCTGAGAAATCAACCAGCCAAGACGTAGTTGCAACCTCATGCAGTGTTAGAATTTACATGTTATTTGGATGCAAAAGCTTACATGGACATTTTACAATGTCACAGAGGTCAAAGCCCGGATATTTCTGGGAATGAAAGCATTCATTTCTGAAGTTACATTACTAATGCTTGAAATTTTTAACTTTGCTATGATATAACACTTCCGGTCTTTCTGTATCTGTTCTTGAATGTACTGTAGCAAGTGATGGAGAGCAAGTTGAACCCAGAATGCCGTTCAAAAATGTAACCGTTAATAGGGGTCCCCTGTCAATACACCACACAGTGCGCACTTCTGGCAGTAGTAACACACTACTAATAAAAATGTCCCGTGGACGAGAGCTCGCACTTGACACTGCAATTCCTTGAGTCCTTAGCAATACACCTGCCAAGTGTGAAGTCGATCGGATGAAAGGTTGGACTTCTCCCATTTTAGGTGCTTTCACACCTGACCTGTTTGGTCGGTTCAATCAAACTCAAATTCATTTGCCCCCTAAGTGCAGTTCGTTTGGGCAGGTGTGAACACAGCAATCATACTCAGGTGTGCACCAAAACAACCGGACCTTCTTGAAGAGGTGGTCTCAGTCCGGTTACAAACTACCTCAATCCAAACCAACTGCAGTCACATTACAAATTGTTTGGGTTAAACATGAGCATGTTACAGTTCTGGAGGATTATTAATGTGCGCCTCCTCCTGTACTGCCTTAATATGCACATTCAGCACATCCAATGCATCAAAACATTGTTTTTTGTAGTTGCGCCTCATTTTCAAAACAATGACAGCAATATAGTCCACGATGAGCAGCGCTAAAATCAACCTGCGTAGTTGTCCCTCCATTGTGACATTAGAAAGTGTCACATTTATCTTGCAAGTGTACTCTTCCTCAACGTTTTATTTACTTCCTGGATTTTTCCCACATGGAAATTCTCATCAAGAGCAGCTTTCTTGCACAAGGCATTTTATCTGGTGCGCTTGTAAGAAGACAAACCAACTATCTGCAATTATGCAACTTTGTAACAAAATTAGTCCCTGATTCAGACCAAAGCAAGCGAACTCTAGGTCTGAAAGCTCCTTTACTTAAACAGAACTTTGACAAGAAAATAAAGGCCATGAAATGTGTACTGAGCTGAATTGCAAGTGAAGGAAGTCATGGGCAGTGAACTGATTGGAAACCTGTGGCTGCCCTGAAGGTAGGAAATCAGTCTTTTTGAATGTTGGGAGTCTAATGCTATCTACTGATATGAAAAGTGAAACTTTATTGCCAACCAAAGTTACTCGCTCCACATATTGGATCAAATTTCATCAGTCAGACAAATCGAATGATAACCTGAAATCACCTCAGTTACAATGGTAGCGTTCATACTAAACAAACAGGTACATCTGACTCCAGGATTTTAATGATGGCAGAGAACCATTGCGTACTTACAACTCAACTAATGAGCTGAGAGATGCTATAAACACTGTGGGTAGCTGAGGGGAACTGCGGCGTCTGTGATAATTTAATTAAATATTGATTAATGCAGTTTTAAGTAGATTGAGATATCCTGCTAAGTTAGGCACAAGAAAACTGATGTCATCTCATTTGCAGACTCCCGTGATGTAAAAAAAATAATAAAAATTTAAGACTTTAAGTTTTTTTTATTTTTTATTGTAAACACTCAAGATGAAAGCTACATTTCACTCCTGGGCTGAAAGTGAGTCCCACTCTGCCACGGTAAAAATAAATTATTGACCATAAAGGGAAGGCGAGAGGTACGGAGACTATTGACCCCCATATACCCACCAAAGTTTTACATCTACCTAATGCACTTGGGCGCTCATATCCCCCATCACTCTCTCTGTGTCTCAGTCTCGGTGTCTCATTTTATCTCCCTCTCTCCACACATGACTATACTATACTATAAATAGCAGCAGCGTTCCACCAAATCTTCTTCTCACTGGGGGAAAAGGAGCGTTAAACCTAAATAACCATGCCTTTGCCTGACAGGCAAAAGGCCAATGTTTCACCTCTAAGCCTGACGCTAATCATGGTGACAATATTTAGAAAAAAATGCACACAGATACTCACAGCAGCTCTGTCATCTCTGACATTTCCCATTTTCCATCTTGTTATCTGCAGCCTTCTGCTGACATTCCCAAAGCCTCACGTGCGGAGCCAGAAACAGTCGAAGGAGGATCTAAAAATAGAAACAGCACACAGCTCAGTGTGCCCAATATGAGTGAGCACGTTTTTAATATCTCCTCATTGAATATGCATGAGATTAAGTACTCTAGACGCCACTGTTTATTGAGTGATGAGCATTGTTTTTAAATTCATCAACTCACTGCACCCAGCCTTCCAAAGCCGTTGTTTTTCCAGTTCGATACAGATGAATAATGCTTGACTGATTGACACGTGAACAGTGCCACAACAGATGTGATGGAAAGCATACTATGCACAGTGTTGCGGTTACTACTACACAGAGAAATGTTTAACATCTCCACTGTAAAAATCCCTCGCCTTTCATAAATACAAGCATGCATCCTCTGATTTCTGCCTGTTCCTTGTGTTTTCTTGGAAATGCTAATTAGTCCAACTCCGGTTGCTGCAATTACCCAATCAGATGATTTATTTGAAAGGATAGATTACTTGATCTCCTAAATGCAGGAAAGGAGGTGCAGCCTCTGTCTGCAGCTGTCAGACTCGCACGGTTAAATCTTTTAATCATGGTTTGAGTGACTGAACGTCAAAGGTTGCCCACTCACCCTTGAGGCGATACACACCCGCATTTTCTCTGCATGTCACAGAGCTCTCTGAAGGGTGTCAGGGGGAAAATGTTCCTCTGCCACTTTTTCTCATTAAACTGCGCTCATATACCTCTAATGATCTGTGCAGGTGCCATTAATTTAAATGCGGGTCATTACTCGTGACCCCACAGACTGGGCAGCATATGCCACGGTACATGCTGGCAGATCTGTCCGAACTTCATACACATATTTCACAGGGACTAACAGTCTGTCGCTGTGGACTTTGTTCATCAATTTTCTTGTCATGATTTACCAGGAGGATGCAGAAAAATAGGCGCAAATGTTACCAGGCAGCTAAAATCCCTTTGCTGAATTGGCTCCAGTGGCAGCCTCTATAATCCGAAGGGACAGGTGTTGCCATGACAACAGCTTGCCCTGAGCTGAGCTGGCAAAGCTTACAAACAAATGATTACATGAGTGAAAAAACCTATGTCTGTGCCAAATATGTGCGCAAAGAGCACACAAGGTATTCTGCCTCCTCTGCTGTTCTGGAGTAGGGAAACGAAGCAGCATATCCAAGTTCTCAAAACGAGAGCTGGAGACACAAGGTGGATATCACACAGTGGGCATGATATGACCTTGGATACCCATCAGGAGATAACTCAGCACAGGAGCTGTTGGCCGACAGCGCATGGTGGTCTACTCGCTCTATAGGCTGAAGATAAAACTAATATTAGAGCCACTGTATCTTATAAGAGAGCACAGCACCACCACCAAACGCCAAGGCAGAAGAAAGCCTCACAAAGTGCTTCGAGCAAAGTGAATCCAGGAGGGAGTAACTGATGACCAGCAGTCCCAGTACTTCTGACCTCAGATTCCCATCATTTATTAGCAGAAACCTCAGTGGTTAGGTTGACTGGACAGTTATTGTGTCACATAGGCTCAAGTTAAGGTTGTAGATTTTCATCCACAACAGTTAGTCCCGCTGAGGGCTACAGGATGTGCTGCTTTAACAGATAGGGCTTAATTGGAAGTCTTGTCTCACGTTTCCAAATCCCTGCTCGTTTATTTGCTCTTTGGTTGTTATCAACTACTACTGTGGGTGCTAATCTTTAAAGGGGATAAGAACAAATGTTGGGCTTGCAGTGTTTAACAACTTAGATAAACTGGCTTACCTTGTTCAAAGTGCCTGCTGCCATAGGAGTACGACAATGTGGGAAAAACTCACCTTCTTGCTGAGAGCTAGATGACAGGATTAATGCCGCTCTTACATGTAAGTGCTGAAAATATGAAGCTACATCCATTGAACATGTTTTAACTCCAATCTCATCAGATACAGTGGCTTGCTCAGCGGCCCTATGCTTCAAACTGTGATTCTCTAGGTACACCTCTTGCATTAGTTTTGGACGCTCAGGGACGGCATGTCAATTTATGCTCATTACATTCTACGCTTTCCTTGAAAAATAAACCTTGTATTGGAAATAATAATAATGATAATAACAAATATATCAAGCAATACTAATTTTCTGTGTTCACAGGAAACAGTTTATGCAACTATCTTAGGTTTAGGCAGTCAGGCCATTAGTGCCGCACCTTCTAATGTGTGCTCACCTTTTTTCTCCAATCATTTAAGATCCAGACATTCAGGAGGTTTTTTTTTTTTACCAGGAGCCGAATAATCCACAGAGGTTTCTTCCTCTCCAAAACAGAGGTGGTGATTTAAACTGGTTAAAAATACTGAAAAACAACGTTTCAAGGTACCAAATCAGTGTTTTTCCAATGCTACTCATTGTGGAGGGGTTGCTCACTACAGTGGCTGATGTGAAAATGTGAAAATACACATGGTCCTATCCAGAGCCGCTGTTTCGTTTGTGCGTTCTGGGCGACTGTGAGATACAGTGGTGCAACATGAGAGTGATGACGACCCGCTTCCTATGCAGATATAAACAGCTCATTCTGAGGTAAAAAAAAAATACATTGGGTCCAATTCCAGAAATGTTAGTAAATCTGTGAGTAGATTTGCACATAAAAAAGCCCCTGTACTAAAAATCTAATCCAGATTTATGAGCGCTGCGGAAAAATCAGATTTGATCGTAGGCATGTAAGTGCAGGGCGTAAAATGAACACCTGCCAAGCGCCAATGGCGGGTAAAAAATGAGGTTGGTGTGTAAAACAAAAACACACACCTGCCAGTGGCCGCTGGAAAATTTTGAATTGCATGTGGGTTTTTTATGTGCTTCGACCATTTCTGCCAGCTGTGTCAGACTATTTTGACCCTCGTGGCTCATTGTACGTGTGCCAGGAATGCATGACGTCAGCTACCGGAACTTGTTTCCCGGGCATTCTATGGTAACTTCTGAGCAAGATGTGGCGACACATTCGTGGCGTGAAGCCACCGCCAGAAAAGAGGAAAAACGAAAGATGAACATGTTGGACTTGGACAAGAAGAATAGACAGTTAAACAGAGTACAAATGTCGCACTGCGTTTGAATAGCCAGTGACCACCATATATGGAGGTGATAATTACGATGGACAGGTGCATCCTGTTGACCTGCGACCATGGGGCAAACAAAGAAAGAAAGGAAGAGAAAAAGAAAAACTTGTCCAACACTGAGATTGAAGTTAAAGTTAATTGAAGTTAATTTTCTTATGTTAGTAGTGGTGCATTCTCGGAACCCATCAGCTGTATTCGGCGTCTGACTTCCAGCAGACGGCAATATAGCCTCTGGGGGCAGACCCCCGATTTTTTGGCATTCTGGTTTGATTTGGGCGGAGGAGGCGAATTTCTGTTTCCGACTTCCGTTTATATATAAGTAAATATGCTGAACCATTGCGATGGATTCAGAGTTTGCAGTGACGCCAATTATGTTCCGCCTCGTTAGTTCACCGCACGGAGCAGTTTAACCTGGCAACAACTGCAACCGGCTCAAACGTGATTGGTCGATATCACACGGACTACAAACAGCCTACAACCAGAAACCAGGGCTCTTCCGCTTTTCTTCCGGAGGCAAGATCTCCGGGGTTTGCCTACAGACTCTACATTCACTGAATGTAGAGTCTGTATATAGAGACTAGTAGTGGTGTGTCAGAGACAGGTAAATAAAGGCTTGGAAGGAGGTAACTGGTGCCATTAACTCCGTGTCCACTGTTACAAGAACGATCCAAAAGTTAAACAAAAATGGTTCGACATGAAACTTGATGCAAAAAATGCACAAGAACACACACAAAAACACAACAGCTACAGGAGGCTCTCCCCAGTCACAGCTCTCTGCTGCTGACAAGCGTATTACTTGCATCATTGGAGAGACCTCTCTGTCAGTTTGCCCTGAGCCTCAGCATTGTTTGTCACGCTTGTAAAATTAAACCACTATTAAAACATCTTAATGCAGGCAGTTCAATACAGGCAATGACTCGCTGTTAAGTTTAACAACACGTAAGATAGTCTGGCGTGAAACCACACCATCTCCCTCCAACTCTCTGCCAGATTCAGGTTCATCAGCTGCCTAGTATGAGCGGAGACAGACGCGAAATTGCTTTCCCACCTCCACAAGTCTTATTTAAACAAAACTCATTTTGAAATAAAGTTTATGTCTCCTATGTCGCATCTGTGATAATTAAATCAAACAAAAATGACATGCAGTTTGGGGCTGCAGTGTGTAAAGAGGGCAGAGGAGGAGCACGCTGGTTTATTTTATTTATTCAGAGAACAGCTTTTTCAATTTAAATAACTCTTCCACATTTTTAATAAACCCCATCTGAGCTTAAATCTGCTAAATACCAGCTTATTTAGCTAAATGCATTACATTTTTAATCTCTTGTCATTTTTAACTTACAAGTTTAAAAGGCATCTGTGTATTGTGAACATAACAGAGCACAAATTGCATTTTCTAATAATGACAAGCAACATTTCTGTGCAGTATCTTATTTACACAAGCACTACGAGCAGTCAGAAGCAGATGAAGATTTTATTAGTGCCTACGAAAAGGTCGGCGCTACTAGCATATTAATGAATGTCAAAGTACACGTTAATTTCCTTTTGTGAACAGTTTACACACAAGTCTGCACCTACACACTGGACTTTTACAAACTATGAGATGTATGCCACGTGACGCTGACTACGTTACATGTTTTTCAAAAAACACAGTGACTTTTGATTTCACATTGAAACTGATTTTACATTGGAGTTAGTTGAAAGCCCATGCATCTCATATCCTATGCTAAAAAAAAAAAGCCTTGTGTGTCGGTACCACATGTGAGGGCCACTGATCAAACAGCTGTATATAGCGCCCTGGGAATGAGAATGGGTTGTTCCAGCAGGTGGTTAGCTTAGCTTAGCAGGAAAGAGCAAGTCTGGCTCGGTTCAGATGTAACAAAATCCACCTAAAAGAACTCTTAAGCTCACACATCACATTATATCTTGCAGGCTACAGAACCAAAGTGCTGACTATTTCTTTATCATCTCCATGAGATTGCAAAGCAGCCATCAGAAAGTTAATAGGCATTCATATTTAACAGTCAGATATGTTACAGTATTTTCTCCTCACGTTGCTGTAACAGATGACGACAGTATTACTCATATTAGCGTGTATTGTCACTATTGCATTCACTGTATTAATGGCTAGGACAGAGAACATATTCTTCCCTGTCTGGAACAAAGTAATGCTTTGAGCAAACTGGGGCAAACAGGACATGCTATTCCTCACTTAAAAAGGCAGAACAGTCATAAGAGTTTATTTTATGAGATACTGTGGCAGTCTTATACGTCAGCTATAAATCAGCTGATTGCCTTTGAAATCCAACTTGATAGATTTTGATCATTGATTTGTTTTATCATGAAGCATTGAAGTGATGATGCATTCCAAGTACATCTTGTAAGTATTTTATTTATTTTTTAACACCAGAGGGTAGTTCAGATGGAGAACACAACATGATACAAACCTGCAGTAACAACAACACAGTAAAGTAAAAGACATTTTTTTTTTTAATATTATTTGGTAAAAATATAACCCTGAAATCTATTAATCGATTCCAGATTGTACGGAATTCAGCTGTCAGGTTTTTAACCAGAACCAAGAGACATGATCAGTCCAGTTTTAGCCTCCTTACCCTGGCTCCCACTTTTTAGAATCAATTTTAAGATTTTACTAATTACTTTTAAGGTTCCTAGTCTCTCTCCCAGTTATATGTTCGACCTCTTAGCGCCACACACTCCAGGATATACCTCGGCCAGAGGCCCGGCTGAAAACTAAAGGGGACAGAGCATTTGCTGTCAAGACCCCGAGGCTCTGGAACAGTCTGCCTGAGGATATCGGGACGGCCAAGTCAGTGATCTCTTTTAATTCCCTTCTTAAAACATACTTTAATCAGAGAGCCTTTCCTGATTTTACTCGAGTTTTAAGTTAATTTAAATTGTCTTTTATTTCCTCTGTTTTCATATATTTAAGTGTTTTAATCAGTTCTTTTAAAAGTTGTTGTTTTCATGTCTTGTCTGTTTTAATTATTGGCATTTAAAGCACTTTGTAACTCTGTTTTGAGGGCTTTATAAATAAATATTATTTTTACTACTCTAATGTATAATTTAATTACATTACAAGGTATTTCTGCATTAATAATGTGAATCCTGATATAATTGCTTTGTTTGTTTGTTTGTTTTACATTGAAGGCTTTACCACATTCATTTTTTTCTCTTTACATTGCATTTCGCATGACATTGCTTTGTCCCTTTACAGATAGAGTACAGGATGTTATACTGTCCTCATTACAACTGAGGACTCAGCAGGAGACGTGGTGTGAGATATGACTGCAACATCTGCAGACGCTTTTCCATTTGGCCGACTCAGCACCTGTAAACAGGACAAAATGGTGCACTTATCTCACAACATGGTGTCCCTCCAAGTAGAAGACACAGTTCCCTTCTTTTGTAGAGTAATAATTGAAAAAGGGAAGGAGAGTTTATCACTTCCTTTTCACAAAGAATGTTTTTGGCTTTGTAGACCGGCACAGCAAGCAAAAATGACTGAAACTAATAAGTAAACATACTGGAAGTCTTTGTGTTGGATTGTTTGGCTATACTGGCAATGCAGCATAAAGTGTTTGAACAATAGTTTGATTTTATTTATTGTAAATGAGGTCATATTTACTTTAGTTTTGTGGGAGAAAATAAAATGGAAATGTTTTGATCATACAAAAACACACAATGTTAAATATCTGTAATTTTTCACTTTTATTATCAATTTACTAATAGTGATGAGAAAAGAGGGACTATATGACAAACTGTTTATTAAAAAACCCCAAATAATGTTCATTTTGGGCTGAATAAACATCGTAATAAGTCAATATCATAAAACATGCCCATAAGATGTTGATATTCCTGATTTCATCTGCACCAGAGGAAAGGACAATTTAAAAATGAACAGTGTGTACTCTGAAAAAAAGTAACTTGTGATGGCGATGCCAAAGGCAGGGTTAGGGGATCACAAAAAATCCTTCTTTTGAGAACCATAAATATCTTTACCAAATACCCGCGGAATCTGTTAAGTGGTTGCTGAGATTTTAAAGATTAAGTTTGCTCTGCAAGGTGAAACCAGTGGCCACACAATACGCAAACATGTGAATACACTGCGAAAACAGTTTGACAGCTACTTGCAATGAAAATGGCACCGATGGGGAATTCTGGTATGGCGTTTTTTGCATGTTATACGCCTCTGTCTTTCTCCATGTTTCCAGTCTGTTTCTCTACTGTCAAAGAGTCAGAATGGCTCACCAGCAAACAACTGGTCTTACACTTTACGATCACGGCAAGCAATCAATTGCATGATTTTTTTTCATGATGTTAATGTTGACTGTACAATATAGTATGCAGTTGATTTTCAGTTGAGACAAATATTCATGCCTCAACTGTAGTTTTATTGAGAGCAGATGTTGTGATACAGGTCATGGTTTCAGCACCCAAGAAGAAACTTTCAACATAAAACTAATGCCAACAGTTTAGACAAGAATATTCACTATGCAAAAGCAAACTCTGACTTCAGAGAGAGTTCTGGCAGCAGCATTTTGACTGAGTTGCAACTGTCTAATGGTCTTACTGAGGAGGTCAGTAAAGACTGTATTACAATAGACTAACCTACATGAAATACAGACATGAATGAGCTTTTTTAAACCATGCTTGGAGACAAAGTTTCTTATTTTAGCTATATTTTAAAGATGCCAGAATGATGATTTTGTTACACCTCTAATGTGGTCACGGAAATTTTAATCTTTATCAATGATTACACCAAGGTTCTTGACATGAGTTTTAGTTCTTAGTCCTCTAGAATCAAAGTAGGTACTATGGTTGCCAGCCTTCCTTTTTTTTATCACCAAAGAGAATTATTTCAGACTTATCTTAATTAATTACTTAATTAAAGGAATCAAAGGTATCCAATTGTTTGCTTTCTCAAGGAATTAAAAAAGCAAGTCTAAAGGAGCATAGTCGTCTGGCGAGCGTGCTAGATAGATCTGCATGTCATCTGCATAGCTATAAAAAGTAGCCTTATAGTCTGGAAGAATTTGACCAAGAGGAAGAATGTTAAGCTTTTATGGGGGGTAAGATCCAATAAGGCGGCATGGTGGTGTAGTGGTTAGCACTGTCGCCTCACAGCAAGATGGTTCAAACCCAGGAGGGAGCCCTTCTGTGCGGAGTTTGCGTGTTCTCCCCATGTTAGCGTGGGTTTTCTCCGGGTACTCGGGCTTCCTCCCACATTCCAAAGACATGACACTCAACATTGCCCGTAGGTGTGAATGTGAGTGTGAATGGTTGTCTGTCTCTATGTGTCAGCCCTGTGATAGCCTGGTGACCTGTCCAGGGTGTACCCCACCTCTCGCTCAGAGTCAGCCCCCCCACGACCCCCAACCGGATAAGCGGTTACGGAAAATGAATGAATGAAAGATCCAATAACACCAAACACCAAAATCTGGCGCTTGGGCAGTGACTCGCAGCATTAGACACTGACGAAAAAAGCCATCCTTTCACGTCGGCATGATAGATGGCCAGTTGCAGTTATAGTTTAACAGAGCTCAGCGGCGGTGGCAGTGGGAAACACTTTGGGACAAGAACTAGGGCAGAAGGGAGTGGTGGTGGATGGGTCCAACAAACACCGACTTTCACCCGGGAGAGTTGGGTTTGTGTCCTTTAAGATTATAATGCCAACCCGTTTGTTTTTCCTAAACCTTACTACGTGTTTTTGTTGCCTAAACTCAACCACGTATGTTAGTTGTTGTAGGGGAAAAAAAGCCAAAATTTGCATTGTTGTACTGACGTAGTGTTTGTTTTAAGAGACTGTATGTAAATGGAAAAGTTCCTGTGAAAACTGAAGTGTAGTTTGAAAGAAGACAATGCATGTAACAGGCAGAACTTGACACGGCGTCCCAGAACATTAACAACCAAGACACCCACGGTATCTTTCATGTCATATCTGGACGTGGAAGGCCAAATCTCGATATGTGACGAGGTCGGAGTGAGAATGTCTTGCTTGGAGGATGAAAAATTGTCTGCTTTGACTTAAAGAACAATGTATTAATCTAAATTATGTCCTTATTTTGGTTCAAACTTTGAGACTGTGTAAGATAAGAGATTTACTGACTGGACCTTCCATAGCTCCAGGATGAATATCAGTTACAGTAGAGGTAACCTTTAAACTGTTAACCAGAGTTGATCAACAGGCTTGAAGACAGTTCTTTTTAGCTCATCAGTTCTGTGAATCCCTCAGGTTACACAGTTTGTCTAATTTTGGCATGTAAAACTCTGCTTCATTTATGTTGTTGGACTTGTTTATTTGGCTTCCCATTACAGACTGCATAGGCATTAAACATTTACAGAGTCAGTGCCTTGTGAAACTATTTTTAGGAGCCACAACCCACAAAAGCTACCTTTCCCTGGGTAGCACATGCTGCCAGGGTAATTTAGGTTTCTAAAACTAGCTCTCACGTTTGTGCTTGTGATAGAAGAGCATTAAAGCATGGAGGCATTATAAGTCCTTCTCTGTGGACTCCGGCTTATATTCTTGCAGAGCTGTCTCATCCAGCAACACTTCAAATTAGCATCTCTGCCCACAGGGCAGTACTAGGAAAACACTGGACTGTCTGTAACGTGGGAGCCAGGAGCTGGCTGACAAAGCCCAGAGGGCCAGAGCAGCCCTCACTGCCTTTGGTTCGAGGTTTTAGAGAGTGAGTGGGAGAGATAAGAAGAGTAGGTGGACAGTTTCATCACTGTGAAGAAAGGGAGAAAGCAGGGTGCTCTCCCAAATAGTTCTGGAGGGTGGTGGTAACAATTAAAGAGAAGCAGAGTTGAGGTGATTACTTAATGTGAGAAAAAGCACACCTAAGTACCCTAACAGCCATTCAAACCCACACATTCGCTCCCAGGCATGTCTGTGTAGTCAAAATGGATTTAACACTGCATGGGAAACAGTAAAATTAGTACGAAAGCCAATCACATCCATTGAACATGCTTGAGGTCCTTTCAATTATTCAGAAAGCCCAGCTTTCTAATTATGCATATGTACAAAAGCATCATCAATTATGCACATGAATTATTCATATTATTAGAGCGTCAGAGCAGAAATAGGAGGAATTGGGCTTTGAATCCAATATTACAAGAGGGGATTTCCAATGTTTTTTTTCATTCCAATTAGTTAAATAGAGGAGTAATCAACAGCAAATACAATGACTGCTTACTATAACAAGTCGCATACATTCATCAGTTGTTTTGGCCAGTGCAGCCAATGAGTATTTACAGTCAGTGTGTCCAAGACAAATCTCTCCCAAGGGAGACAATAAAGTAACTAAACTAACTAAACTAAACTAAACTAAACTAAACTAAAGGCACAGACACACCAAACCGATTTTTAAGAAGTAACTCTGACAAAGGCCAACCATTGTGGCAACTCAAGTCGCCTGTGTCTCGGCCAAAAATTGCACTTGAACATATCGTAAAGACTACAGCCAACAGCAAACTAGCATGTTCCTTCTGCCCCTCTTTTAGTATACAAGAAAAAAATAGTATAAAATGATTAGTATAAAACAACAAAATATTTATCAATCCATCTATTTTATTGGCTCATCTGGGGCCAGGTTGCGGGGACAGCAGGACAGGCAAAGCACCCCAGACATCCCCCTCCTCAGCAATGCTTTCCAGCTCCTCCTAAGTGAACCCAAGGTGTTCCCAAGTTAGACAAGAAATGTAATCCCTCCAGCATGTTCTGGGTCTGCCCCGAGGCCTCCTACCAGTGGGACGTGCTCGGAACACCACCAACAGGAGGCCCCCCAGGAGGCATCCTGATCAGATGCCCGAACCACCTCAACTGACCCCTTTCGATGTGAAGGAGCAGCGGCTATACTCCAAGCTCCATATGGATGTCTGAGCTCCTCACCCTATCTCTAAGGCTAAGCCCAGCCACCCCATGGAGGAAACTCACTGTGGCCACTTGTATCTGCGATCTCATTCTTTTGGTCACTACCCAGAGCTCATGACCATAGGTGAGGGTTGGGACATATGTCGGTCCAGCCTGCTTCACTGAAGATGCTACACCAAACTGCTGATCCATCTCATGCTACACTCTACCCTCACTCGTGAACAAGACCCGGAGGTACTTGAACTCCCTCGCTTGAGGTCAAAATATTTATGTTTAGGAGAAAAGCATTAAGAATTACAAAATGGTGTGATGCTAATCTTGATGTGTATTTTAATGATAACAATAACCAGTAAGATATACCGACTGCACAGGGTACACCTTATCTGAGTCAGTTGTAACAATTTTACACCAACACCTGGTGTGATTATGATTATTTCTGAAAACCTCAAAGTGTTCGATAAATAGCTCCAGCTTCTGCCATCCCAGATGCAAGCATTAATGAACCCACTGAGCAACACAAACATCAACACTTTCATCCAATCACTACAGCTGTTCTTTCCTCTTAATTCCAATATCGCAGAATCAGTTCAAGACATTGTTTCTCTTTCACACATGTGGCACACAACAGGAGATTGTGTCAGAAGTGTTTTCACCAACTGGAAATACTCGGAGAGGTGTGGGGCCTGTGTAGAGCATGCAGGAGGCAGGACATGACACAGATTACAGTCTCCAGGCATTCCTCGAATTTGTCTAAAGATTTTGGCTTTGGTCCTTGTCTCAGACATTTATGTCGCTGTCTTTGTGTAAATGACCTTTCTTATTTACCCTCACATGTTGGATTTCTTGAGGTTTCGCACAAGCCTCGTGATAGAAATGTCATCAACACACCCACTCGCTTGCTGTGAATTCTTCGGACAATTACCCACTCTATTCACACATGGGCTCAATCGGACATTACACGGACTTTGTACTAGGCAGCTGGCAGGATAAAGTATGTTTAATGCCCGATCCAACTGATTTAGACATTCATGTTCTCACATACAGCAAGAAAGCGGCTGGTAGGAGAACAACAGCTTTACAATATTTTATAGCTGATATGGGATCCCAAGTTAGAGGATAAACCTCCACGCTCAAATGTCCATCATGATGTTTCTCTTTCAACACTAAGAAATGGAGGGCTTTGTGTAGCTCTATATATGCAGGCAGGAAAAGCTGTTGTTAGCTTTATGTGAAGGCCTCACACTCTGACCTCTATAATTAGTGTCCTAGACCAATTAACCAGTGGCCATTTAACAGGACATATGGTCCATGGTGTTTGGGTCTCTCATCTTCTCATATTTACAGTGTAATCATGACAAAGTGAGCTAATCAGTGCCAGAGAAACTGTACATGTTTGCCAAAAACACAGCTTTAAAGAGACTATTTATATTCTAAGTTGTTACACAACCATGCCAGATCATCTCTAAGGCGGGCTTATACTTGTGTGTTAGCTCTTTGCAGAGCCTACGCCATTGCCTACGCACATGGCAGATGCCACTTTGAGTATTTAAACTTGTGCGGTGGTGTGTCTGTGTCACTCTGCAGTTACACCTCCAAAACACTAGTCGGCGGCGGAGATTTGATGATTCAAAACACACCCATAACACACATTACACATGGCCTAATAGCGACAATTTCAAAGACAAGTACACAAATCAGCTTCACTATAACTCCCAGCATTCACAGACAAAGCACTTGTCTTTATCTGGACACATTTTCCCCACAAATACAACATGCTAATGTTTTTAGCACAAGCCTATGGCATTTTACATTGTATAAATTAGCCTAGCGGCTACAGGACTTTTCCTCTACTCATATGAAGCCAGGGACAACAGCAACTTTTAACAAAGGTAAGATTATGTAATTTGGTTCCATTACAACTCAAGGTTCACCAACAAAACAACTGTCTTATACTGATCACATTTTCCAGACAAATATAAAATGCCAACATTATTAGCACAAGCCTATGGCATTTTACATTGTATAAATTAGCCTAGCGACTAGCACAGATTTCCTCTATTCATATGAAGCCAGGATAAATTACACACTAGATTTAAAATGCTATTTTTGTGGAGGCTTTATTGTCGTAACGATTTTTTGTTTCTCATCTGTGAAATTAAAGTAAATAAAAGCTTCGTTTCCACTGAGGGAAATGGTTTCAGCTTCCACAAATAGACAGGAGGTCTGCGTCGCTGCAACGTGTAGTGACACTTCTGAGGAGGTGCACATCAGGCTACAGCATAGGGTATGGCATACACTCAACATCGTACCAACGGCGTAGGCTCTGTAAGTATAAAGTCCCAGCACTGCCATGCCACCAGTTTTTAAAAAGTTAAACACAGGCAACATATGCATCTGGATTGGCAGAGTGATCTCAGGTCAGTATGGTCTGACAGCATCTTTTGGTTGTAATTTTCAATTTTTTTCAGAAGTAAATGAACCAGGCTCGTAATCATGACTTCTAAATTTCATCCACCCTTTGTCAAGAATCTTAGAAAGCCCATGTTTTCTCTCTCACCAAGAACCCTTCCACTTTCATCTTCCCATTTCTATTTTTGGATCTGTTCTGTGTTGTCCAGCATAGCCTCTCCTTCCAGAGGCTTGTTACTTAGAGCTGGTGGGATCTGGGCATATGTGTCCCTGTTTGTTTCCGATGTATTTTCAGAGAGGTTAATGCGTGCTGACATCACATAAATGTCCTCTCATCCAACTGAGAATATGCCAACCATGCAGCAAGCAAGCCAACTGTACACACGCACGCACACTCAAACTCTTTCTATCACTCCGTCTTTACCTCCCGTCTGAGTTGATCTTTCTTCTTTCTATACGCCGTAATCCCATCTCTCTCTCTTTATCTCCAACTGTAAATAACCAGGCTGTCCTGCTTGATTACTCAAACGAGATAATCTGACAAAACACACTGTATCAGCGTGTACAAAAGAGTGCATCAGTAAGTTTTCCAAGTCCTCCATTCAGAAGTGTTTGAGCACTTTCTAGCAATCAAGTACAAGAGCTTTACAATTAATTATGTTTTTTAAAGAAGTAGATGTAGAACTTTAAAGTGGAAATACACTAATTTTACACATCAAAGTCTGTTGGCTGAAAAACCTGGGGGTGAGCTCTGTACCTGCTCATCATCTCTGCCTTGAGACTAGCAGCTATAGCTGCTACTAGCATAACACACCTGAATTTCCAACCGTTTTAATTTTTTTTAAAAAAAATTCCATCATCACTCAAGTTCAAACCAAACCAGATTTGCATCCAGGAAACTACAGTTTGTGTCCTGTGTGAAACCCAAAGTCAATGTTGTGTTAACATTATGCAATTAACCAACACATTCTCACTCCAACCAAATGTCGATATGTGACGACCTTCCACGTCCAGATACAATGTGAAAGGTGGATGCGGTGGTTGTTGATGTTCTGGGACACCATGCCAAGTTATGCCTGTTACATGCATTGTCCTTTTTCAAAATACACTTCGGTTTTCACAGGAAATTTACCGTTTACATGGTAAATGGACCTGCAATTATATAGTCATCCGACCACTCAAAGCACTTTATACACTACGAGTCACATGTCACATTCACCCATTCATACACTGGTGGCAGAGACTACCACACAAGGTGCCTCCTGCTACTCAGTTGTTGTTTTTCAAGTCACTCACACACTGATGAACAGCCATCGGGAGCAATTTTTGGGGTTCAGCATCTTGCTCAAGGATACTTAGGCACGCAGACAGGAGGAGCCAGGGATTGAACCGCTGATCTTCCGGATTGGTGAACGACCCGCTCTACCTCTGAGCCACAGCCGCCCCATACAGTCCCTTTCAAAATAAACACACTACGTCAGTACAACAATGCTAACTGATGTTATTTTTTCCTCCAACAACTATCGCACATGATTGGGTTTAGGAAAAAACAACAGGATTTCGCTTTAGAATCTTACTGGATGCCAACATCGCTCCCCCAGGTGAAAGTTGGTGTTTGGCTTTCGCCGCTTTAACTTTCGTTCTTGTCCTGCCATGTTTCCCCTGATGCCGCAGAGTGCTGTTAAACTATTATGGCAATCGGCCCTGTATCATGCCGACCTTAAAGCATGCCTTTTTCAATTAGTGTCTGACGCTACAAGTAACTGCCCAAAGCGGCGGATACAGGAGTGAGACTTGGTTGAATTAATATACGATTGTTGAGCACTGACTTCACTCATGGGGCATATTTATGTGACGCTTTGCTATAAATGTACTTATCTTAATGCAAAACATGATGTTTTCTCTGATTCTAACCAAGTAGTTTTATTGCCTAAACCTGACCACGACCGTTTCACAACACAACTCTCTCATCCCCCTTTCCTGTCTATCTTCACTATCTTAAAAATAGCAAATATAAAGCTGAATTAAAGTAAATAGAGTGCAAAGAGGGGTGAACTGTTTAAAGTTTGAATATGCAATATGTAATGAAAACAGCAAAAGTGCAACAGCATAAAAATACAGTTTAAAAAAAATAAAATAAATAATCTAAATTTCTAGCTCGGGGTAAGCAGACGTGATTAACCACATGAAAAATGCTTCAAAGAAAAGGAATATAAGTGGCATGTGATTGCTGTAGAGGCAGATAAGATGTCTATGTCCCAGGGAAAGAAACAGTCTTTGAATATTGTTTTTACTTACACAACACAACATGTTGTACACAGCCATCTTGTGGAAAAAGCAAATATAAAGCAACAGAGTGCTTTATATTGAAGATAATTCTCAGTCTCTGTTTTTCTTTCTCTCATAGTTATGTGAGGGGCAGCCAGACAGGGCTGTTTGTCTGAGCCTGAGCCTGAGGTACAGCTGCAACAAGGCTGCAAAGAGACAGAGAAGAACAAATGAGACTCAGACTTTTCGCCCACTGCGGTAAATATATAGCAGTATCGTATTCTTTCCATTTGTGCAGAGATGTATTGACAGTTTAAAGAATGTTGCGCAGAGGGTACATAGTGCAAGGGCAACATGGACTCACAACACAAAAGGACAGTCTGAGACACAGTACAGGCACAGAATATACATTGCCATTAACTGTGTTGAAAGATGCGTGTGTGTTGAAGCCACATGCTATGACACAGTTTGAGCGGGATGTGTGTGTAGAAAACAGAGCGCTACTCTGGTACACAAAGAAAAGTGTGTTCTTAATAATAGACTGGAAAGCCTACGTTCCTGTAGCTGAAAATGTCAGTGTCTCCCAGAATATATCAATCAGTGCAGGCACGTGGCTAACGTGCTCCCAATCAAGAACTGTACAATTATCTATTTGAGAGAATTTAGCTTGCATTGTTAGCATGCTTTAACTGTGCATTTATCCTGCTCTCATGGTCAGACAAGCTCATTTTACCCCATCACACCATTACAGTGAAATCTCAGACACAAACATTAATTAGCTCACCCTGTGGCTAAATAATGAGCTATAATATCAAGTTAGCTCGCTCTGTGTCCCACTTTATTACACTCGAACACTTGTTCAAACCACTGGGCCTCTTTGTCTAAAAGACTACTTAAATGTGCTAACTGGCACTCTCAACTGAGAGTGTACTTGCTCCCCTGACAGTGGTGCTAATCTACTGCCATTAAATATGGAAGGAGTCATGACCATTTCCATCATACCAGACCAACCCAAATTATTAAACCCAGAGTGCTGCTCACATATTATGGCTGGCAAAGTGGGCTCTGTCAGACACGTGTTAAACATAATGCTTTTCTTGTCATTTAGTCACTGTCCTCAATACGGCTACGACCTTCTCAAACCCATTTGACACAGCGGAGTCATTAAAGTTGCCACACAAAACTTAGAGCTATTGCTTTGTGTTGCTCGCAGACATAGACACACACTGGAATATGCACACATAAGAGCACAACAAACTGACCTTTGGAGTGTCACCAGTGACAGTGGGATATTATGGCAGATAGAGCCACCTGGAAGAAAGGAGGAGCTGTTCCGTACCAAGCAAGAGAAGACATATGTCCTGTACAACACAGTTCATTAACCCCATATGTCACCCTCAGAGCAGCACACTACATACCAGCAGTGTACAGTGCAGTAGAAGAGTAAAATTATGTCTGTGCCAAATAACAAGCTGCTTCACCTTTATCCTTCGAGGATGTGAAGCCAATCATGAACTGCTATCTTATGATGATACATGTATTAAAAATAAAAAAAATCCAGATTAGCGTAGAGAAGATCAGGTTCAATTATTAAAACAGTTTTTTTTTCTTTACACAAATGATCATTTATTGTATACTGTTTACATTTTTACCCTCTGACACCCAGTTTTGGTTGTACACTTTGCCATGCATTCTACCAGGATTATAATTATGAAGAGGTATTATTTTTGAAAATGAACACGTCGACTAAACTAGAATTACCACCTCATGGTTGTATGCCTACACAAACCACTGAAGTTGCAGTTACAGTTTACCTCCATATCTGTGTGGATTCATATTTACCTGAGACAATGCTTTAAATATGGATGTTGCTGCAAAGAAACTATATATTTCAAAACATGGATGCTTCACATATATCTTTGCCCCGGCAGCACAGAAGATCACTCCGAAGTTGTCTTGTGGTGTCAGACACTGACGGAAAAGCCGTCCTTGACGTCAGCATGATACGCGGCCAGTCGCCCTTATAGTTTAATGGCACTCAGCGGTGTCAGGGGGAAACACAGTGGGACACGAATGAAAGTTGAGGTAATGAAAGTCTGAGTTGGGCGGGTCAGAGGGGTGGTGGATGGGTCCAACAAACACCAACTTTCACCCGGGAGAGTGGTGTTCATGTTCCTTAAGATTGTTAAGCCAAACCCTGTTCTTTTTCCTAAACCTAACCACTTGCGTTAGTTGTTGAAGGCAGAAACAACGGCAATTTGTGGTGTTTTACTGACGTAGTGCTTTTATCTTGAAAGAGACTGTATGTAAACAGTCAATTTCCTGTGAAAACAAAAGTGTATTTTGAAAGAAGACAATTCATGTAACAGGTATAACATGGATTCCCAGAACGTCAACAACCAACGCACCCAGGTTACCTTTCACGTCGTATCTGAACGTGGAAAGTCCATGACCAAACACTGATCTGTGACGAGGTCGTAGTGAGAATGTGTTGAACCAAATGTCTTCCCTTCTGTTACTGACTCATTATCAGCATATGACCTCTTATGTTATAGCCAAAATCATGTTTTGTGAGGCCACAGTGAACTCGGCTTTTGACCCCCAAATTATATTGAGTTCATTGTTGATTTCAAGTGGATATTTGTGCCAAATTTGAGGAAAATCCCTCAAGGCGTTCTTGAGATATTGCATTCACAAGAATGAGATGGACATGAGGTCATAGTGACCTTCAACCACTAAATTCTAACCAGTTAATCATCGAGTCCAAGCAGATCTTTGTGCCAAATTTGAAGAAATTCCCTCACGGCATTTTTGAGATGTAAGTATACATAAGTATGAACAGACAGACAAACCGAAAACACAATGCCTCTGGCCATGGCTGTTGCCAATGCAGAGGCATGACAAGATAAGAGTCTAATCAAGCATTTGCATGTTCGTTTTAATGTAATGTTTCATGGTATTAGCTGTCTGTGGAAGCTCTAGAGTTCATATTGAGAAAATCATTAGTGTGACCAACTGTCACAGTGTGACTATTGGGTTGATGATGATGATATTAGAATTAATACTTTGTGGGAATGCGTCACTCTTTCGTTATGTTTCAAACATAAAACTATGTATTAATTATTGTAACGTGGTTTTGTCTCCTTCCTGAAATGGAATTTTATCATATTTATAAGCTGATATGTGGAAATCATTTTAGTAGAACGATTCCTCTTTAAAAGACTTTGAGGTGAAAACACAATGTCAGCCAAAGAATCATTTGACCCCTCAGCAATCTCTTTCCAATTTTAATATATCTGAGTGGTACTATGGAAATGTACGACCATCTTTTTAATGCTGATCTGCGGTTATTCATGTGTGATGATAGAGACAAGGAAAATCTGCCACAGATTGGGTCTGTTTGTTGAATACAGCTTCAACTCGGACTCAGGTTAGGTTATTTCCAAATGGTAGCATTGATTGAAAAGCATTGTCAATGCCATGTCTAGCTGAAGGTTTTCAAGTCAATGTCACACCAATGTCACAGTGTACTGAAGAACTCTTGAATTAACATCCACAAATGGCTGCAGTGCAGTGCACAAACTGATTCGCAGGCTCAGGAATGACAGCAGCCACATCACCTAAACCCACATCACGAGCCGTAGCTGCAGGTGGTTTTGCTGATGCTAATGTTACATCAACATGCTCTTAGCTGTGATGGGTGGCACTAACATTTGCTTTCTGCTCCCAGCCAGCATTTGGGATATGACTTCCGAAGCTCTGTTGTCATCTTCTGAATTTGTCCGTGTTCACTTTGGCCCCGTTTCCACAGAGCAGTACAGTACAGTTCAGTCTGGGAAAACTTTTTTGCTATTTCCACTATGAAAAGTTGTGGATGGTACCAATGGAACCGTTCCGCACCGTCTCCATTTTAGGTCACCCCTCTATTGGGGTACCCAGCACCCAGATCTGATACCAGAGTCTGTTGATTGGTCAATAGTGGACGGTCACTCTGCTCAGGGCTGAGTTGTGGCTGGTTTTGAGGTTCATGTAACCGCTGTTCATACCATGGAAGGTTTTATTAGTAAACTCTAACTTATAAATGAAAGGATGATGTGCTGTCTCTTGCAGCAGCTGGAGTCGAAGAAAATAATTTAATTCACTGGGTCGACTGCCGGCAACTTTCAAGGTGGAACGTAACTTGTAATGTTACTCAATGCATGAGATGATGACATGAATCAACACACCTTAAACACTTGTGGAAACGAGGCTTCTGTGCCTCCCTTTTGGAGTGCGGCCAACTTTTGTTTAACGTTACTTACACTAGCCGCTGATAGAAGCAGGCAGGCAAGAACGAGAACGGGTGAGCGTCATATATTTCCCCCTGGGTACGTACTGCCTCCTGTGCCTCCTGGGTAATGCAGTTTATTTAGGGCCATTAATCACCCAGAGAGCCTAATATGGAGAGAACAGAGAAGAGTTTCAGCAGTTTGTGAGAAGTGCTGGTGTGCAAGAAAAAGTCACAGTACACCAAAGAGTGAAATGTAGAGTAATGTAATGTAGAAATGTTGATACTGCGTACCGTTGAGTACCGACCCATTTTGAGCTCTCCTGCTGTGTATAACCAAAGAGTGTAGCCAAATGTTGCATTAGCCTACTGATCTAACAGCCTAAAATATATGAAGTACACACAGTCTTTAAGATACACTGGGTTCAGGTCTCAGTTTAAGGTCTGCACAGAACTCTACACCACGCACAATAAGCAGGAAAACCAAACTCTGAGGAAGCTGCATCAGTCACCTGCAGCAGAAGGTTCATCTGTTCAGTCTCACAACACCAGTGCTCTGTTATATTCTGTATAACACAGGACCTCTTTTTTGCTTTGATTGGGGTGTTTACCCTTGAAAATAACTTCACAATGGCGACTAATCATTTTCTGTACATTTAAACATTGAATAGATCAGGACCTTTTACATATACAGAATAGCAGAGCACAGTAAAACTGCAAATACTAAGTCTTATAACACCAAAATATTTGCATCTTCACTTTGAATTACAATAACCAAAGTCTGAGCTCCATGTTGGCAAAAATCCTTTCGGCTAAAGTGACAAGAATCTAAGTCCCTATTATATCCATGGATTTTGTCGCTGACTGGTTATTATAGAGGGATTTGACGCATTAACATTCCCAAAGATTTAGACAAAGTTGTTAAGATTCTGACAAGAGAAGCTGGGTCAAATGTCATCATGATTTGCAAATGTTGAACCGCAAAAGCTGCAAAGAAATTCAGTTCACATTCACAGATGAGATCTATTTAAGACATATTATTTCCATTAAGATCAGTGTCAGGTAATAGAGTGACCGGGAGAGAGCGGATGCAGTGATATGAGTTCGATAGAGAGGAATTAAATGGCACAGAATAATTCTACCCCTTGAGCGTGACAGAAAATCAGGGAGCAGTTTGAGCAGCGGATACAGCAGCACCGACATAGTTTTGAAGGTTCGTCGTCACAAAACAGTGTTACACATCAGATCCAGCCAGGTTGGGCAAGGTGACTTTAGATTTGGCAGCCACATACTGTATTCTACCCCCATGAGAAATGCCCCTGTATGTGACTGTGCAGTATGTGAGCCTGGCATGGGTACAACACCTTTTTTGTTTCCTTGACTTCTCTTTTGAACAGATGTGTGGTCAATTGTTGTAATTTGTCTTTGCCTATCTTGGCTGTATGAGTCACTTTCCTTAATTGTCCTGTAATTGATTGTAGAGCATGTTCATGTGCCATGCGGTCCCCAGGGTGACTGTCTGGAGGTTACTCAAGAGAAGAGTCAAAATTGGTTTTAGGTATTACAGTTTAAATTTTGATGGCTCAGAAGTTTAGTCTGTGTCATATTTGTGATTCCAAATTGTTGTTCACACCACACAGAATTCTAGTTAACATTTTCATTGACAGTAAATTAAATGACAAACAGGAATGAGCCACAAAAGCTGTTTAAAGTCAATGTGAAATTTGGATTCTCCTCACTTTTCAGGCAAGGAAATTTAAACTATAATGAGATGCTATCAACTTCCAAATGGAG
This sequence comes from Epinephelus lanceolatus, assembly GCF_041903045.1. Classification (NCBI taxonomy): domain Eukaryota; kingdom Metazoa; phylum Chordata; class Actinopteri; order Perciformes; family Serranidae; genus Epinephelus; species Epinephelus lanceolatus. The sequence continues at coordinate 24,682,559 of NC_135736.1, forward strand.
CCTATTATAGTCCTGTATAGCCTATTACTGTTGATCAAACCCAGCTCCGGGGACCGAACAGCCCCGTCTCCTCACCGGATGAGCTAACAGGTTAAACCCGGCACTTGGGGTTTGCTCTGGATGAATTTGAGCTGCTACAGCCACCAACGGTAGGTCCTTCCCCATAGCCCCTGGAGCAAGGCAGAGAGGCCATAGGGTGGCTAGCTTGGGAGCCTTATTTACAGTTGATAAACAGAAAGAAAGAGGGAACGGGGCAAGGAGCAGCTGAGAGGATGCACTGCACGTAACACTACAGTGAAATAAGATTAAATAAGTCAGTGTGTGGGAAACACTGTTACTGTTTGAAGTGTGTGTATGTGCCTTTGGTCACCTGGGGCTTGGGACGAAGAGGGGAGAGCTGCATGAGGAGGGTGCGTTTTTAAATTCTGCCTAAAGCAGGACTACACCCATTTTCAAAATCCGTAGTGTAGTGATAAGAGCACTCGTCTTCCATGCGGAAGGTCAAGGGTTGGTAGCAAAGGCATGCGGCGGCAAAGGCATGTGGCGGCAAAGGCATGCGGTTGCAAGAGGTTCCCACCGCCGAATCAAACAGGATCAGATTCCTTAAGGAGGCTTCAGGATAAGAGAGTAACTCCAGAATCTGAGCCGAGTCCTCAGCGAGGACGTGTCTCAAGCCTGTTGTAGACAAGACATAAAAACAGATTTCTAAATGTAATTCCTATGGTTTAAGACAGTCCAAAAATATCAGTAAATATGAACAACTCTCTCCTAAATTCAAAATTTGAGTTCTAAAACTCTTGTTTAAATCTTGTATAAAATCTGAAACTGCTCCGTAGCTCCTGTTCCCATTTACTGTCTACGGAGCAGCTCTAGACTTTATACCCTATGACGTCACAAGTTTGAGACTTACTTCCCTGGTTTCTAGCTTTGAGAGAGAGTAGCTCATTTTCACAAATATTGATTGAACTTTTCCAGGCCATGGAAATAGCATATTGGAATTCTTAATCTAGGCGATGCACCCCTTTATGTGCATTGTCAGTCAGTTCAGTTGTAGCTCCGTATAACAATATGAGATTCCAGACTCAGTGATAATTTCCTGTGATGTAGTTTGGATGTAGTTGAACTACTTTTTGAAACTACTTAAACATTTCTTGAGAGTAGTTAAGATGTAGTTGAACTACTTTTCATTGTGAATTAGCTTTTAATTTGGTAAAACTGAGCATAACGTTAGTTCAGGCAGGACACAATGTCAAGCTCAGCTCACATCCCAGCTACATCAGCTGATCTCAAACAGCTAATCAATTGATGGAGCAGCTGATTGATGGAAGGGAGTCAGCTGATAGATCACATGGTTCCTTTCTATGCAACCAATTGGCAAATCTCATTCAGGGCGCCCTATTTAAACAGCTCTGGCCTTCCTTCTGTTGCTGCTTCCTCTGCAAGCCGCTTTGCAACCCGCCTCCACCCCAGCTCCTCCTTTTCATGCTGTGTCTGACTTATCAATGTCATTTCTGTTTGTCATTGGTGCTGCTCTGTTCTGTTCCCGGGGGTCTTTGCTGCTGCTCTAGCTGCCTTAGGCTTTCCATGTAGGCACCTGGAAGGGCAGGGAGGTTTGCTCTCTCGTGCTCTCAGGCACATGGAAGGGCAGAGAGTCCCCAGAACAGAGCCGTACTGCCAAATATAATACTGCAAATGGAAATAAAGTTTTCTTTGACTAAAGTGTTCCTGACTATACTACAGTTTTAATGTGTTTTCCCCAAAACTGTACACAAATAAAAACAAATACTAATAATAATGTTAATAATAATGATAAAACATTAAAATGTTTAACCATAACTGTTTGTATGTATTTTATTAAGAGGACTTTAAAATTAAGTTTAGTTTTATGCTGATACTGATACAAAACATTTACACTTCCCACTCTCACTAAAATTACAAGTTATGTCACTGCCTAGGACAACATAATGACTGCCAATAAAGACATAATGACCTTAAGTGTCTTTAATTATACTCAGCGGCTGTATCTAACAGCTTGTAATTCCATATCCGTACAGCAGCTTCTGTTCGCCATGACATTTATTGACATTGTTACATCAAGGTGATGAAATGACCACACATCTGCTCATATTCATTTTCCCTGTCTGATATTTCAAAAATAAAACCGAACTGAAAAAATATGTTTGTTGAGGTATGTACAGTATATACGTCTGTGTGCAAGACTTCCACAAAGGGAGAAAGAGAGACATGCTGTCACAGAGGATATATTCTCCTCCAGCTAGCCCAGTTAACACTATTAATGGCTTCCCAGCATGTCCAAAGCCATCTCGCTCCCTCATTAGGAGAAAGTGTCACTGCCTGGACCTTTGCTTAAAGGGACCCCAGCTGTGAACTGAAACAGAGCAGACCACTATCTCCTACTGGGACTGCCCCTGAGCGTCTTCCTCTGTCTGTCTCTCTGTCTCTCTCTCTCTCTCTCTGTGTGTCGGCTCCCTTTCTTTCTTTGTCTCTAAACCCATCCATCATTGCTTTTCCTGTTTTACCCAGGACCCGAGGAGGACTTCTTAATTAGTGCAGTCATTAAAAGTAAAAATCTTACAAAGACGTTGTGGAGGCATTCGCTAATTCCACATTCAGACGCCATCATCCCTCCGTTGAAGGGATGGATTGGATGGTCTGAATATGCCACTTTATAATGAAAAGGGCTAAATATAAACTCTCCAGTCATTTTTAATACAGTGATTTATCCATTGGAACAACCATCACGACTTCCTTAATTCTCTTTGAGATGTCAATGCACTTGTACAGTATCTGTCTGTTTAATGTGAGGTCTGCAGACGTGTGGGAGGAGATGGACTGGTGGTGAAGTCATGTCAGTGTTACTCATGAAATAAAACTTGCACATGCATTAACTATAGTTTCAATAAAGTACTACTTAGAAAAACACAAAAAGACTTACGCATTAGATGCCATAGGTTTAATATGATCAGTGATTCTGCAATAATTCAGATAATGGGAGGCTTTTTTATATAAGCAGTCCCTCTATATATAACTCATTATAATTATTAAAGATGTATGAAGCATGATGAATTTCTTCAGTGGGTGCATGATTCGCCAACTGCAATGACTTAACTGAACAGTATGATGAACTATATTTGATTTGGCTTTACTTTATTTTAACACAAATAATTCAACAGTTTGGGAAACACAATTGTTTCTACTTTCTTTTCAAGTGTTAAATTAGAAGATTGATATCACTAGGAGTCAGATAACATAATATGTTAATATATGCATATTATGCTGCATTCACATAGATTCAGGCAGAGAGTAAACAGCAAACTGGATATCATTTTGCAGATGACAGTAGGATGGTAAAATTAGGTGAGGCTGGCAGAGAATACCAGTAATGACAACAGTAGACGTCATTGATGTTCAAAGTTAAAATTGTTTGACTTTTTGCCATCCGTAGCTCCTTCCCACAAGTCAATCTGGACAGTTACTGGATATTACTAGAAAAATGACTTAAAATAATCAACATGAAAAAATCCAATTAAATATCTTATTCTATTCTTTGTAAACAGTATGGCATCCCAGTTGCAACATATGGTCATGCATGTTTCATTTCACCATCCTGCCATTCCGACAGGCTGTTTGTTTTTTCCCGTGCCGTCCAGAAGGTGTATTCCATCTGCCTAATTCCATGTGAACACAGCATTAGCTCAGCATAAACAATACATTTTCTTGACAAACAGTGCATTCATCTGACTAGAACTTCCATGTGAGTGAGTGCAGACTGCGCAGGACAAGATGAGACTCCAGGTTGTCACTGTGACAACTGTTGTTTGTCACCAAACACACAACTCCCCTTGAAACCATAAATTACCTCTCTGTTTGTGTGAGCGTTAAACAAACAAGATACAATGTCACAACACTTTTTTTTACATTGAGTGATTGCATGAAAAAACATGAATAGACACAAATTCACACATTTTTTCAAAAAGTGTGCGCTCATGGTGGGGCTTAATGAACCTACTTACAGAGACCAGAGGAAAAGGGAGAGTCTAGAGGGAAATAACAGAAAGAACGTGAGATTATTCAGAGGCTAAACTGCCACACAATCACACACAGACAGTCCTACGTGTTCAGCATGTACAATTCTAAATATCTTACAGCTACCATCTGTACAGTACAGTGCTACAGACTGCAGTCCAGTGGTCAAATTTGGACAAATAACACAAGGGAATAATTTGCTTTCATGCAGAATATACCTATAGATATAAAATAGATATATGTGATGTCAATATTACAACTCAATATTACACAACAGCATATTTCCCAGTTACATCCATGTCTGTGAAAACATGGATGCTTCACACATTTTCCCCCTGACAGCACAGATGATCTGTACAATCAGCTTAAGCACACATAGGCCCCCAAGATTAGTGTCACCAATTAAGTATGTGACCAAATGTCTCCCCTTCTGTTCCTGAGATATGACATTTAATAATAGCAAGAAAAGTGTTTAATGCCAAACATATGATGCCACAGTGAAGGTGAACTTTGAACTTTTAGATATAAAATGGCATCATTTGACCTTTTCAACCCTATTAGACATTTGTGTGAAGCTTTGTCATAATTAGCATATGAACGTTATGGCCAAAAACATATTTTGTAAGGTCACAGTGACCTTGATCTTCGACCTTCAACCACAACTTTTTCATCAGTTAATTCTTCAGCCCAAGTACACATTTGTATCAAATCTAAAGAAATTCCCTAAAGGTCCTTTTGAGGTATCGCATTCACCCGATTGAGACACATGCAAGGTCACAATGACCTTGACCTTTGACCACCAAAATCAGTTCATTGTTGAGTCCAAGTGAACATTTGTGCCAAATTTAAAGAAATTCCCTCAAGGTATTCTTGAGATATCACATTTACAAGAATGAGACAGATGAGGTCACATAGACCTTGACCTTGACCTAGGACCACCAAAATCTAACCAGTTCATGGTTGAGTTCAAGTGAACGTTTGTGCCAAATTTGAAGAAATTCCCTGGAGGCATTCTTGAGATATTGTGTTCAAAAAGACAAGGTTACAGTGACCTTGACCTTTAACCTTTGGCCACCATAAAAACTAATCAGTCCATCACTGAAACCAAGGGGACATTTGAGCCAATTCTAAAGAATTACCTCAATATTTACCAACATTTAAAGAATGACTGCATTCACAAGAATGGGACGGACGGATGGACAACCTGAAAACATAATGCCTAAGGCCATTGCAAGTGGAGGCATAAAAATATTCCTGGTGTCCTTTGGAGATACAAAAAAACTAAATGTGTGACTCGTTTTAACTACTCCTCAAACTCAGTTACAACAGAAAGATCTTCTGAGATAACACATGAACATATTTTTATTACCTTTCTTTCAGATTTACAGTGAGAAAAAGAAAGTGTGTGTTTGTTTGTGTGTGTGTGTGTGTGTGTGTGTACTACTGGGTACTGTGTGTGTGTTTGTATCTAAATAGCTTTAATTTTGCCTAAATGACCCTCTTTATGATCTAATAGCAGTAATTGTATTTTTGGCTTGAGTGTGATGTTGACCTTTGCTGTTCAGTTGGCTTTCAGGCCTGCACTGGCAGTCTGGCACTAGGTCTGAGTAATTTTAATATAATGAAAACATCACTGTTAAATAGCCTTGAAAAATGAATGCCCTATTTTTGTTACTGAACAGGCATAATTTCAGCATACAACATGAGGGTATGATTCCACAAAGACCAATGTGCTGCTGTTACTTGAGGCAGCCTCCAGGGTTATTAAAAGACATGAGTCACGACTGTGAGGATATTAAATTTACTTCAGTTTGGTATAGGTTTTGTGTATTTTTTCAATGCATTCTTTATAGATATTTTGGTATGGATATGGAAAATATTTTTTCCAGCCTTGCTTTTTTTTTTACACTCACCAAAATGCATCATTCCACTATTCAGTGTATCCTCATACATATGAAATTGCATATACAACAGTTTGTATAACATCTAACAAATTAGCACCCCACAGATTGCATTGTCACATTGCATACTTAACTAATGTAACTTTACACTAGGTACATGACTTTATGTTGAGTTTAGGAATGGTTAGGTGTTGTAAAGTAACACAGGTTAACTTTAGGAAAAGGAACATGGTGATGATGTAGGTTAAAATAATTCAAAGTTGACTTGGTTTCACACTGTACTGAACACCAGTTTCTTGGGGAAAGTCCTGTCATTTTTGACCAATCCACCATCCCAATCTGCCTCTTTTGCTCTTTTAAACTATTTCCTTCTTTACTGCCGTCAGTGCATTGTGTTTTTACCGTCTTGTTATCACAGTTTTCCCAAATACATGGGTTATACACAGATTACTTGTTCAAGATTCCATGAGTTATTGGCCTATACAAAATATGGTGCATTACTGTTTGTAGGTATACGTACAGTGTATGAGTACAGTCTAATTTATTTGTTAATCAATTGTAATTAATGTTGTGGTGTTTTTTGCAATCAAATTTTGGGATCAAGTGAAAATTGCTAAAATAGTTGCAGTGCTGTCTCAGATTCTGAGCCTATTATTATGAGCATTAAGTGTTTCCCACAGAATCACACTCTGTGAGGGTAGGGTGCTGACAGGTGATCGCCACTGATCAGCTGTTGATGCCGTCCGAAGCAGTGCTGAATAACCGTCTCCATGAGCAGCTCTCCTCTTGCTCAATGCCCGGTTAGCACAAGCTAACACAGCAGCAGCAGCTAACATCGAGCTGTTAAACAGTCCCAGCAATCTCACACCAGGACTGCAACGACTGGCCTTTATCATTAAACTCTACATTAACCGTTGGCTTATGTTAGCTGTGTGATGCTAATAGTTAGCCCTGTCACTGTGTGTATGTGACTCTCGCACAGCTTGTTGACCAGCAGCAGCAGAAGTCTTATGAAAAACAGAAAAAAAGGGCAAGGTCGCAAGGAGTTTTGGCTGAATTTGCATTAAAGCAGCTGTGCAGAACTTTCCGTTTTCGTTGATTATAGCACCCCTTTTGGTCGAAGCAGTATGACACCCACAGCCTGGTGTCGTAAAATTCCGACTGCAGCCTTTGGCTTCATTCGTAAAATCTCGACTGCAACCGGCAATTACCGCATGCATTTGTTTTGGAGAGCGAGAGGAAAATCATAAATGTTCTGGTGTAGCTCTGAATTTCTTATAAACTGCCTGCTGTATATTTGTGTTCATGGTCACAGTCACAGATAATTTTGTGGCGTTTGTTGTAACGTTACTAGACAAAAGCGGTTCACATCAGCTAACGTTACATTTAGCTTGCTTAGAACTTCGATGTCGTCATATATTGAAGTGAAATGACGTCTAACAAGTTGTGGTATATTCTCTAAATAAAAACAAAAATTACATACCTGTCGATTAGGAAAAGGGCCAACTCGGGATCAGTTTTAAAACCTTTCAAATCTCTCAGCTCTCTTCACTTGGTGAATGCCCGACTGAGGTTTACATGCGTTTGGGCTCGAGCCCTATCACTGTCCTGTTTAGCCTTCTTCTGTTCTTTTTCTTTTAGATGGTGCTCCTTCTTTATCCGCCATGACATCGAAAGTACAACCAAGTCCTTATAGATACATCTGGTAAAACGCTTACCGCTTACTTGAAGAACACTCTCTGTAAGCACGGCTCTTCTTCTTCTCTCAATTTATTGGTGGATCGCAAACACCAGGTGCATACCACCACCTACTGGACAAGAGTGTGCAATATGTCCGAAATCATTCACTACTCCCTACTACATGTCATTTAGCCTGTTTCTTAAATCCTACTCGTAAACACGGCTCCTTCTTCTTCTGTGGTTTAATGGCTACGGGCCGCTGCGGGCCACTGTGGGCGTGCAGACTTAATTCCACCTCCGGGTGCCGTATTCTGGTTTGCTGACTTCCGCTGTGTCCGATCCGAGCCAGGCTACGCTAAATAGCCATATAGAGAAAGGCTTTTTTGTCGCTGTTGGGTTCAAATAAATATACGGATCTTCAAGGCGGTGTGATACAAACTAGGGACAGTTTTATAAATGGTAAAAAGTTCCGCAAAGCTGCTTTAATTGTGATCACAACATCATAGAAGGACTGGTTTATTTGTTGGTTTGTCGACTGGTTTATTATTTGTTTATTTGACAGAACACATTCATTAAAACCTGTTAGAAATATGACAGCCCACCCACGGGCCCCTCCTAAGGTGTTTTGATGACTATGATATGTAAAAAAAACAGCTGTATTTTTTGTTGTTTACGTGGTTTACTCGTACGACATACTGTTAGAAAGCTACCGTCCTTGCAGTTCCATCAATGCTGACCATTTGTAGATACAAGCAGGTTCAATAAAGGCTTGATAAACAAATGGCTCCGCTGTTGTCTTAAGGGGAAAAAACAGTCTTTCTCATCAATTTAGGTTTTCTAGAAGGGTTTTTATATACAGTGAGCTCCTACTTAGACATTACTGTCTGTGCTGATACGTTTTTCACTCATTTTCACACATTCAGTACATTGTTTTACCGTCTTTTTGTTTTTTTTAAAGCTCCTGGACAAATCCTTAGAAAAACAAGAGTAAAATGTTTATTTTCTGTGATGTTGTTTGAATATGGACTAGGTGAGGCTTCATGATATGGCTCCATTGTGTCTTCCAGCTAATACCCACATTTCAGTGTGTTGAAACTACCTTGTCTAAGTCAATGACAGAAGTGCTTGCAGTGATTCTGACTACTGGGGGAAAACATCAGTGTTACCCTTTAAAAAGGACCTTATATGTGCATGTATCAAAAATTGAAAAGAACAGCTTTTAATTTACTTTGGGTAGGCTTTGGCTAGGTGTTTTAGGTGAATCTTGCAGGATGCTTAATTAATATTGAGGCTTAACAACATCAGCGTCCTCACTGTGTTCCCACCAATCCCAGTCACCTGAGTCTAAGAGGCCGTTTACACGTACACGGTGATTTTGATAAACGGAGACATCTTCCTTCGTTTGTGCCCTTCGTTTACACGCAAACGGAGATTTCTCCTCTGAAAACGAGTCTTTCTAAAATCTCCGGCCACAGTGGAGATTTTGGAAAACTCCGGTTGCGTGTTTGCATGTAAACTGAGATAAACGGAGATAAACGGAGTTATAGGCAGCCGACGTCACAGTATGCGCCGGAACTTGCGCCTGTGTAAAAAGTGCGACCTATGTTGCTATGGTGACAATGGATACATGGAAGGCTTGAGCTTCTTGTTACACTGCCACCTACAGGTTTGGCATGCTCTTGTGTATATATACACGGGTAAGTGTAAACGAAGATCTTTTTGAAAACGGAGACGGTGAAATGTCCGTTTATGAAAATAGCCGGCAACGTGTAAACGGCCTCTAACACCTATCTGCACACCTGCCTCCCATTCCCTCATTAGTCTCCCACTGCTCTGCAAAGGCAGAGGTTGAGAAAAAGGCATTAAAGTTTTCAGGCTGGATGGTAAATTGTAAAAAACAAAATAGTTTATATACTTGTGGTTTGCTGTTTGTTTATATTTTTAAAAAAAATCAGTACCATTGATTCAAAGGCAATTCTATGGCACAGAACCCTGGTGTGAACCAAGTGAGCTCACTGTGGTCATTGTATCCTTTGATTTGTTGATAGAGTCCTTCTGTTTACTGAAGGTCACAGGAGCAAATGCGGTCGTGTCCCTGTAGTGTTTGAACCTACAGCAGTGTTCACCGCAGCTTTCTGAGTGTGTTTTTAGTAGTTTCATGGCCTTTATTTGAGTCCACTAGCCTCTCGGTTGACGATCACTGACCTGTTTAATCAGAGCAACTGTACTATCTCATTCATTCACTTGCACTGCAGTAAGACAGTGTCAGCTCCAACCAACCATCACATAAACATACTCCTGGGTGCACCCGACCAACAAAACCTATCCATGCAGCAGCGCCTGCGTGCACTCAGCTGAACTTACACTTCAGGTATGTTCAATAGAGGGACAGTCAAAGACACAATACAAAGGCTTTGAAAAACACCTGCATTCAATTATGTTTTTCATTTTAACTCATGTTAGGGTGGTCGGTAAATGTGGCCACATAAATCAAAATTTTCTGGCCTTCATCGTTTACACCCTGCAAAGCTTTTTTTCCCCATTTACTGGTGACTGATGACCTTTTCAATACAATGTGGTCAAATGATATTTTCTGACCTCAGATCATGATGATTGTTTGAGTGTTTACAAGCCCTTACACGATGGACTATATATGGGACTGAAGGATACACCACTTGTGCAAAATAAGCATTTCGACCCAATATGATGTATTTGGTCTAGAATTGGGGACTTATGAGTATCTAGCCTCTGAATTGGGACACGGCCTAAGCACATATGGAAGGGAGAGAAACTCCTGACTTTGCAATTTCAAAGGAACCCGCTGGTCCTGACATGATTTAGTGTATTGTCCATGTAACCATGAGGACCACAAACATTAATTCATCTCAGCAAATTCTTCTGACATTGACAGAACTTCAGTGAGAAAAAAAAGGATGCATTTTTTTCTGTGGGTTGTCACTGAGGTGTTAAAGTGAGTTTATCACTTTATATTGTACCTGCATGTTATCATAACTGTCCTGCATCAATATCTGTAAGCCATAGGCTGCTGAAACTGTGACTCTATCAGCTTTTCTCCGCCTCATGCAAACAGTGACACACACACATGCACACGAACGTGCATGCACTTACAAGTGACCCAGATAACCTTTCGTGCCTACACTTCCTTCTTTACTCTAAAAATAGCCGCCAACATTAAATGAAATATGACTGCTCTTCAATGTAAATAATGCAATGAGTGGTTAAAGACACAGACACCTACACTGCTTTGCTGTTGGTACATTCACAGCCATGAGCTAAATTTATTTACTTCCATTTGCTTCACTGATGTCAGTGTGGTTTAAGTCGTGTTCTAAAATCTCTGAAAAGCAAAATGTGACCATGGCATGAATACATTTTGTTTTGAAAAATGTTTTGATTGTCATACAGAGTATTTAACATCCTGATGAGCTGTTAAGTACATGATTCCCCACTTTTGCAGTGAAAAAGGTACCTATTTTTGAAAACGCTGCAGACATAAGGCACTGTAGCGTCCTTCTTTAGTTCAGTATCTTTGTTTTGGACTTTTGCCTTTTTTTCAATAAATAATAATAAAACATTTTATTTAAAAGGCGCCTTTCAGAACACCCAAGGTCACCTTACAGGGTATAAAATAACACATACAGTATTGTTTAGTACAGGTGAAGCGTGACAGGACAGGAGAATCAAGCTGCTGTGGTGAGGACACAGCACATGGGTACATGCTCCATGAGTTAAGCTACTGGGGCGTCCCCTCTATTGTTCAATACCAACACATCAGGCACAGTATGAGGGCATCTAACCACACAGCATTTGTCTGTGGCAAGAAAAGCGTTGGAAGGTCGCTGTGGAGCACTTCATCCAGGTCCATAAATAAAGTGCTCCCAGAGCGTATTTTAATGACGCACTATGCATGGGTTTTGTTTCTTTGACAACAATACCTTGACATTAACATTAGCTAGGTAGCTAACATGACGCTATGTTAACAGAGGGTTGACTACACAGTCAACAACAAACTTACACCAGGTAGGGTGATAAAAGCACAACACTCACCAGCAACATTCAGAGTCTGTTAGATCTGCTTCTATGCTTTGCTGTCTTTGTTGTGATAGTTCCTGACTGACATATCATACAGCTCAGCTAAAGCAGCAGTAGCGATGACACCATTGCCTTTCTGAAAAGTTCCTAGATTTTCAATTAGAGGTGCTCAGATCAGCCACACAAAAGGTTCAAGGTTCAGTTTATTGTCAATCAGACATGTTAAAAAACATGAGGGAACAAAATTTGTTACTCAGGTCCAGCAGCGTACAGAACAGAATAGCATTTAAGACAGAGCTATAATAAATGATAATAAATAATCTAAAAACCTATAATTATACAACACATACTGAAAAAAACCAAGCAACATGTTAAAGTGCGTAATAGTGCATCAGTAGCCGCACGCAGGCGCAGCAGTATAAAGTGCAGAGGACAGACTTTAAGCCATAGTAAGCCTCACAGCCTCTGAGAAGAAGCTGCACTTTAGCCTTGCTGTTCTGGCTTTGAGGCTGCGCAGACTTCTGCCTGAGGGGAGGGGGGTGAACAGTTTGTGTGCTGGTTGGGTGGGGTCCTTCATGATACATGACGCTCTGCTTCTGCACCTGCTGACATCAATGTCCTGCAAGGAAGGAAGGGAGGCTTCTGTTGGTTACTTTCTGAGCAGATTTAACCACTCGTTGAAAGGCCTTCGTGCCAGCCAGAGCAGTTCCCATACCAAACAGTGATGGAGGATGTCAGTGTGCTCTCCACCACACATCTGTAAAAGGAGGTGAGGACAACAGGGCTGAAGCCGGCTCACTTCAGCCTCCTGATGGTGCTGGCTGTGTTGGTGGCCCAGGTGAGGTCATTGGAGATGTGCAGGCACAGGTATTTGAAGTTGGAAACCACCTTTGCAGCTGCTCCTCCAATGAAGATGGGGGGAAGAGTGGCCTCTCCTCCTAAAGTCCACAACTATCTTCTTAGTCTTTCCCACACTGATGCAAAGATTATTTGTTCTGCACCAGGCCACAAGTTCTTTCACCTCCTGCCTGTACACATCGTTCTTGTACATCCAACCACAGCTGCGTCATCTCCAAACTTCACTATATGATTGCTCCCTTGGAAAAGATGCTGGGTGCGGCACTTAGACTCTCTTTTCAGTGTGAAAAAAAGACCCAAACATTCATTACAAAAAAAGGCTATGTAGACACAGGCCCTAAGTAATGACATTATGAAACATACATTACATTATGTTCAACCAAATCAAGATATTAAGCAGTTTTTTAAAGGTCTCTCCATTCGGATATCATGAGACAGAACACACAGTACAGTACTTGTTGCAAAATAGCCGAATGTTTACATGTATAAACTGTATATGTTTACTGTACTAAGGAAGTCTGGTGTAGTGGTGTCCATATTCCCACACAATCATGGGACTGAATCTCAGCAGTATTATTTTCTTTCTACCAAAAGAAAAGAAAAAATCTGGAATAATGTCAATGATAGCTATTTTTATCTACACCACCTCAGTCATGCATCATTTGTATGCCATGATGTTGACCTGTTAACTGCATGCATACAGGGTTCGTTCAACCAAAAGCAGCATAATGCATTAGGAGCAATAAGGGTTTGTCAACTCCATTAACAGCATATGAAGCCTTCCTACTGTGTTAACTGGAACATGCTTCTCTGGGATGCTTACGTGCATCTTCCAGCATGTTCCAGCTGTCATGATGATCACAGATAGCCTGTATTGCATTTAATAGGCTACCTTGTCATACAGAGGAAGGTACTAAGCACAACAATTACATAACATTTTATTAAACTGGAATGAGATCTAATGGGATGTTTGTCCGGCATCACCTGACCAACTGTAAATGTGAATTAAACCTCTCAGTGCATTTTTGATTTCAGTGAGGAGCTATCAACGGCCATAGAGTCAAAATACCTCTGGATGCATTTGGATAGATCTGTAACCAATCAGAACAACAAAACGTGATGAAGCATTGACTGATGGTCAGATGTAAACAGACTACAACATGCAAAGACTAACTGTGTTGGTGTAGCATATGTATGTTGGTGAATGAGTGTCGCCATTTTACCATTAGAATTTAAAGATACTTCTTCAATAGAAAGTTCAAGATCAGCTGCAGCCATGTTGGTTGTTTTTCAAAAATTCATCAAAGGCGCTCATGTTTACTAAGCCAGGTTTATACTCCCCGTAGTGTTCCCAGCTCGAGGTTATGCAGGGCAGAAAAGACATTGTTACATGTTTTGCAGTAAACCCAAAGGCTCTGCAAGTCATATCAAATATGCCCCATATTAGATAAACAGTTGTGATTGTTACGATCCAGGCCTATTCCGCTAGAAATCACTTTGAACAGAAGGGAGAGTAGATGCATCTGCTAGTATATAGATATATTATATAAACATGAACACAACACTTTTGTTTTCCTCCCATTTTTAACAGGTTCACAAGACTAATTTTTCTCAAATTTCCTCCGATTTGTATAAATCAAAGATAATCCATCCACCTGGCAGGTGTGGCATATCAAGATGCTGATTAAACAGCATCATTACTTACACAGGTGGACCATGGGCAGGTCACAACCAAAGATCAGCTTGCTGACTGCAGGAATGTTCATCAGAGCCCTCTCCTGTGAACTGAATGTTTATTTCACCACCATAATCTCTAATGTCATTTCCATGAATTTGGCAATAGATTCAGCTAGCCTCTCAAACACAGACCACAGGTAACCACACCAGCCCAGGAACTTCACATCCAGCCATGTGGACAATTGATGCAACAATTCATTAACACAATCAAAGAATTTCTGCACAAACTGTCAGAAAACGTCTCAGGGAAGCTCATCTGCGTACTCCTCACCAGGGTCTTGACCTGACAGCAGTTTGTCGCTATAATTGACTTGAGTGGGCTACTGCTCATCGTCCATGACATCTGGCACTTTGGAGGAGTGTTAACTTTATGGATGAATCCCAGTTCTCACTGTTCCGGGCAGATGGCTTCATATAGGCAAGCAGAGGCCGCCACCATGACCTCATGTTGCAGCATGATAATGCGCGGCCCCATACTGCAAGGATCTATGTACATTTCCGGGAAGCTGGAAACATCCCAGTTCTTGCATGGCCCTGCATATTAACAAACATGTCGGGGCGTTGGTGGTTTAGTGGTAGAGCAGACGCCCCATGTACAAGGCTGTTGCTTTGCTGCATGTCTCTCCCTCTCTCTCTCTCTCCCCCTTTCACACTTCACTATCCTATCAATTAAAAGGCAAAAAATGCCCTAAAAATATCTTTAAAGAAACAAACAAACAAACATGTCACCAACTGAGCAGGTTTGGGTTGTTCTGGAGCGATGGCGTGTACAACGGCATGTTGGAGTTCATGCAAATATCCAGCAACTTCACACAGCCATGGAAAAGAAGTGAGCCAACATCTCACATGGCCACCATCAACAACCTGGTCAACTCTATGTGAAGGAGATGTGTCGCACTGCATGAAGCAAATGGTGGTCACACCAGACACTGACTGATGGGCTTGTAATGTGAAATCCTAATTCTTTTTCAAGACAAAACTGCATACACATTTTAGAATGGCCTTTTATTGTGATAATCCCAGGGAACACCTGTGTGGTAATGATGCTGTTTAATCAGCGTCTTGATACGCTGCACCTGTCTGTCATGATCTTGGGTTTTTGTTTGTATGCTGTTATTTGATGGACTTTGTTTTGGGGTTTCATGTTTGTGTTCCTTGTTTCCTGTTATTCATTCATGTTTAATCTGCTTCCTGTTTTATTTTGTAGATTCATTCCTTTTGTCATGTCTGGTTTTACTTCCTGTCTTTGTGTGTTTTCCGGCCTATTTCTATCACACCTGTCTTCCTTCAGTCTCGTTAGTCCTTCCCTGTTCCCAGAGTCTTCCCCTCACACCTGTTCTGTATTAGTCTTGTTTGCTCCACCGTGGTGTTCCCCACCACATCCTTGTTGTAAGCCAGTTCCCATTTCCCTCTTTTTGCCCATGTCCACCTACTCCAGCTGTGTCTTGTTCTTTTGATTAGATATCTGTGTGTATGTTCCTTGTCAGTTCGTCTGTGTTCATTGTATTATCCTGGTTGGTTTTTCAGTTAGTTTTGGTTTTACTGTCATTTGGACTTTCTGTTACTTGCCCCTTCAGGATGTTTTTCATCAGCTTTATAAAAGCACACTTTTTGGTAAAACTTCAGCCTGCAGGTGGATGGATTATCTTGGAATAGTAAGCCTTGTTTCCATCAAACACTTTTGGTATGGTACCTTTGGAACCTAAAGTAACCCTGCAGACATGGTACCTAGACCCAGGGGTCGCATTAACTGGATATTCTCGGTCATTGACCGGTTTTTTACAACAATGACCGGAAAATCTGAAGGCCGTCGGTCATTTTGACCGGTTGCAATTACCACCCCTGCCCACTTGGCAGCGGGGTGCACAGTCAGTGGTTTAAGTGGCTGCCGTTTTCACACTGTCTGGAGAGAAAAAGTCATTTATCTGTTTCATGTAGTGTTGTTGACATAACGCCCTGGACAAACCGGACGCGGAACCGAAGCACGGCGCCCAGCAGCGGAGGCAGTTTTCAGTCAGTGCCCGTGTTAACCTATCAGACTGTCCACACAGGCCGTTGAGCAGAGCGGAGCCGCGAGCGCTTCTGTCAAGCTGGATCGAGCGGATCGTACCAAACAGGAAGTCGGACAGGGCGAAGCCTAATGGCATGGGTGTGTAGCTGTCTGTTCATCTTTTCGTTCATGTCCTTATTAATGCACACTTTATAACTTGCTTGTTGGATTTATTAAAAACGAATGAAAGAAAACTAAATGTCTTTGAATATCTTTATTATCATTTAAAAAAGAAAAATTAAAATGACTGGTAAAAATAGATTATGACCGGATTTTTATCACCCTGTCGGTCAAAATGACCGGCAACGAAAAAGTCTAGCAAAACGCCCGCCTAGACCCTAGTGTTTCCACTGCAAACAGTACCCTTAAATGTGGGCAGGGTTGTTGTCACTCACTGCTCCGTCCAGCACTCACTGTATTTCCTCTTTACTGGTTACACAGATGGAAGTCTGGACCTGGTTTAATGTCCACAGAACAAGGTTGCACGCCAACATTTTCTCAACAAAATATAACAGGCTGCAGTGAGTGAACTGTTCCATTGGTACCATCCACAACTTTTCACAGTGGAAATGGAAGAAAAAAGCGCACCGAACTGAACTGACCCGTATCATACTGCTCGGTGGAAACAGGGCTGTAGAGGTGCTCAAGAACACAGATTTTAACATATCTGCCACCAAAACCTGAGAGTAAGTAAGTAAGTCTTTTGTGTGCATAGGGAATATCTTAGATCTTTAGTTTAAACCAGTTGCATAAACAAGTGTATTTTTGTTACTGGATACTGTGTATGCAGCATGAATTGTGTGTGTGTGTGTGTGTGTGTGTGTGTGTGTGTGTGTGTGTGTGTGTGAGCGCTGCACCAGGGTCAGTGTTTCATGGCAGATAATGACATCACCTGCAAAGTGATTTTAAATAAAATCTAATTATCTCACAAAGTAAAAGTAGTATCACGCTAATTAGGGCACTACATCTCACCTCACTCCATTAGGATATCAGCGTCACACTCCCCTGTCAAGTGTTCCTCAAGAACACTAAAGGTGGCCATGGCACACAGTCACATGCACGCATGACTGGAGGACCAACTTCATGCTCAATGACACAGTGTCCACATGTACTGCACCAGTTGTAATAAAAAAAGATGAGGGCTAGAAGGATAGTCGGTATTGTCTGAGAGCCAACAAAAATCCAGTTCCTCAAAATGAGTCATATTCTCACCTCCCCTGGCAGCATCCTCTGATGAAATAATCCAGTGCTCACACATAGTATTGTACACACTCATACGAATAAAAAAGATGAAGCTTGCTTAATGTCAACTACTCCTACACTAATATAGCTCCAATTTGAAACCTATCCTCCCTCAAAGTAATTTTTACTACAATATTTGATCTCCTTCGGGATTTGCATGGACGTACAATATTCTGAGCTCTCCAATGTATCTGTAGCTCATACTGAAATAATATGAGAGTTAAAATGTGTCATCTGGTGGTAAAATTGTCTGCTTATTAATCATTAAATGCCAACATTGTATGTGGTTTCTTTTTAAAAGACGATACTACAGTTTGAGATAGATCAGTGGTGTCCTCAGAAATGTTTCATTAGTGTGGCCACTGAAAATCTTGGCATGGCTTACCAAAACCAAAAGCCCTATCTGAATTCCAGAAATTTAATTATGCTGTTTACATTTATAGGCTAGTTACAAATGATGTCAATATGCAGAGTAAACACATTCCTGTGTTATTTTCTAGTAAATATTATTAATTCAGTCATAGATTTAACCTTTCATTGCAACAAATGGAAATATACTTGGCACTGAAGATGCTCCCTGGATCAGATAAGCAGCATGCTCGACCAATACGAGGAGCGCAATGCAAAAAAATCCCCCAAAACAACAGAACCCAAAGCTTTGCCAGCAGCAGCAGCAGAGTGTGGCAGCATTAGTGTAGCAGGGATCACTGAGTAGGAAGCCATATTTAAATGGACCTCCTTGTTGTGAGAATGAGCTGTGAGTTTGTGACTGATTAGAGGCCATGATCCAATCAGCTGGCTGTCATCTGTTTATAGCTGGGGCGTATGACTTCCGTGTCCTGCAAGAACTAAAGCAAAGCTTCATTTATCTGATGTGCATAGAATACTACAGGTGCGGTAAACATTTTGAGTTCCACAGCAACCCTGATTTAATGTATTATTGTTGCAAACTTTTTAGATTTTCAGGGATAAAGGATGGAACATACAGCCGATGTCGTCAGGCAAGCACTGCCATTTATTGTTCAGTGATCCGATAAAATTAAAGATACATAAATACGTACAAAAATGCTCAACAGAGGACTAGTCAAGTGAGGTGAGAACAAAGGAAAGGGTGGCGAGTGACACTAAATCATAAACTGGACACACTTCCTGCTCCTTTAAAAATCCCCACTGACTCACTGTGGCTGACGAGCTGAAAAATTAACATGTTCTAACTATGACCTTGTCAAATATCGATGTTTGGTCATGGACGTTCCACATCCAGATACAACGTGCAAGGTACCCTGGGTGCCTTGAATGTTGATGTTCTAGGACCCTGTATCAAGTTCTGCCTGTTACATGCATTGTCTCTTTTCAAAATACACTTTCCGTTTCACGGGAAATTTACCATTTACATACAGTCTCTTTCAAAATAAGAGCACTACATTGATAAAACACACTGAATTGACTTTTTTTTTTTTACCTTCAATGACATGGTTGGGTTGAGACAACAAAAACGTGGTTAGGTTTAGGACAAAAGAATAGGGTTTGGCTTTATAATCTTATGGAAGGTGAACACCGCTCTCCTGGGTGAAAGTCACGGTTTCTTGGACCCATCAACCACAACTTCCCCCGCCCTGCTCAGACTTTCATCACCTTAACTTTCGTTGATGTCACACTGCGTTCCCCTGGATGAACTCATACGCCATTGAACTATAATGCTGACCGGTCATGTATCATGCCTACTTTAAAGTACAGCTTTTTCGTCAGTGTGTGATGCTGCAAGTCACCACCCAAGTGCCGGATTTCAACAACTTCAGAGTGAGACTAGGTTGAAAAAATAGAGTTAAACAAACCCACCTGGTTGCACTAATCTGGCCTCTCAAACTAAAATAAACACTTACGGCCACACAGAAATACTAGCGATACTATACATTATTAAACAAAGAACTGCATGTGGTGCAACTCAGTAGAAGAAAGAAAAACAAACACAATAAGCCTACTGCCCAGATCCCGAAGCCATGATCTAGTGCCTCATACCAGTTAACATTAGCTACACATTGAAAGAGACAGGGAAATTAAATATCTCACAAGTTAACATTACACAGAGAGACACATGGACGGACTGCTCAGGTTAAATCATAGCCACAACTGGCCTTACTATGAAGCAGCTTTTATTAGCGGGCATGTTGGATCCATGATTGGTAGGAGAAGCCCACATCAACAAGGGGAGAGATCAGCCAGAGATGGGGGAAGACTAAGGCACAACCACAGGTGGGTGGTCAGGAGGCCAAGAAGATTCCCAAACCACTAGAACCTTTTAGGGCAAGTGCCACAATGACGTCAGTTTGTAAGCTGGAGGCAAAACACTACTCTCCACCACGGGGTTGTAGGCTACATAGGAATCTTAAAGGTCATCTTGTTGTGTTATTGGGAGCCAGAATAGACTATGGTTGAATATGATAAGACGAAAGGACTGGATGGAGACGATCATCAAAAATGCTCCCAATAAAAACTTTTTTCCCCGTCTCTTGCTCGGTGGTAGCCATGGCAATGTCTACCCCTTGCTGGCAAGTCAGCATCTGAAATCCCTCGCTCCGAAGGGCTAGTTTCATACCCACTACCCCTCGTTAAATGTTCGTATTAAACAGCCAAATCTAATTCGAACTTCATAATTCTGAATCAGGTACAGCCCTCCTACTGGGAATTTTCTGTCAAGTGGCCCCAATTTAATACACCAAATTCAGACACATCACCTTTGTTAATCAACAAATCATTACTTTAAAAAAACAAAACAAAGCTAATATGTAAAACAGTCCAACTAATTTAATACTAATAAGGTTTTCATCTCCATGATTGTACAGAAAGCAAAGGTTCAGAGTTTAATCAATGTAATAATTACCTGACACCTAAATTGATCTAATAGCTCACATCTCATGTCTCGCTTCCAGTGAGGATTCCAAGTTAGGGTTAGTGCCTGGTCACCTGCAAGGAGCCAATGCCCACAAGGCACCGTCTAAAAATAACCATGGCTAAGCCAGCCATCACTCGCATCTCCGTAGTCAAATTAGCTGAGGCTACATTGTGCACCTATAGCTTGACACTTGTAGCAAAAGCATTAAACGGCCTGTTGACCTGATGGAAAGAGTTAGTGATGGACTTGGTGAAGTTATCAAAAGCTGCATGTGTGACTGAGCCTGTTGTTCAAAATAAGACAGAAAGACTGACCCTGAAGGCTGGCTCCCCTGGGAAATTCCCAAACTTTCCAGTGGCCAGTCCGCACCTAGGTGAGACACTTGAAAGCACATTGGAGCTGATGGGAGCTGCAGAGTCAAGTGATAATTTTCCATGGGTTTATCACAACGACCCCTTATATTACACAGTCATGGAATCTATATAAAAAAGCGCAACTTATAGTTTTTAATGTTTTTGATTTTAACTGCTTGCTTTGGTGTCAGTCATACTGCAGCTACCTGATTAAAGGTTCATTGATGTGACTTTGTTTTGTAGTTTTTGTAGGTCAAAAGTATCACATCATGTAGCTGTAAGTTTTAGGTGCTGTGTTATGAAAATGTAAAGTTAGATGTTGTGTAAGGTCAGTTTCATTTGTGCTAAAAATGTAAACAATAAAACAAAAGTGCTCTCATAAATGGGTTATAAAATAAGTGAACGGTGAAAAGCACATGCTGGTTAGAGCACACATTCATCAAAAGCACTTCACAGTGCCGTGAATGCATACATGCTTAACCCTGCATTGTTTGTTGAAAAGCTGTGCTTATTTATCTGTACAAAGCCATAAACACGTATTGTATAGACTAAATAACAATGTTTATTTACAGTAACCAACGGGTAGTAAACCCTTGCATCACCCTCACCTGCTGAGACTGCACAATCGTCGGGCGGAGTGGTTTTGTTCCGGCACTTTCTCAACTACACAATGTCTAATAACAAAGCATCCGAACCAGATGAATTTCCTGTTGACTTCCTTAAACAGTTCTGGCACATAGCCTGCTAAATATACTTTTCTTTAAGATGGTGACAGATATAAGACACAGGTGGACAATGCTTTATAAATGTCTTAACCAGAAAAAAACCCAACTCTTCCTTCTAGTTATTGGTATTTCTTGTATTTCCATCTTTAATCCATAATTACCAAACTGGCCTATTGTTTGATAAAATTCACAGTTCTACAAAAGCTCAATTTTCTCCAATATCTACAAGTTAAATCAGTCATTAGAAATAAAATCAATATAACGTGTAATTCTCTCCAACCACCCTACCCAGCAGAACAGATTATGAAATACTCTGCATCCGCCAAAATTTCTTTTAAACCTTTATAAATTAATCTCCAGTGTAGATATCAGCATCCACTTACCATCTGCTAAATAGTAAAGAGATCTATCTCTCCCCTCCAACACCAACCTCTGGATACAGGTCTGTAGAAATTCATTTGAAATGACCAAGAATTAAAATCTGCAATTGATCCAGTGCAAAATCCTCCACCGAGCACACACCACCCAAAACAAAATGCCTAAAATGGGTCTTTCCAACACAGATACATGTTTACAATGCACTCTTGGCACTAAATGCACTTTAAGAAAACAAGTGTCACCCTTTTTGAAAACCTGGACTCCATTTATCACAAAGCTCAATCGTAACTTTGATTTTGCCAGTGAATGAATGGCACTAAACTGTTCACATCTCCATTCTCAGACACACAAATACACGCAGTCATTTGCATATGCATGTCATACACTCAGTATTTCACGACCAAACTGTCCCACAGCTCATTCATCTCAATACATGAACCATTAAAAGTCTGCTCACCTACAATCTATTAATCGACTCCACCTTCCTTCCCCGTTCTGTTTTTTCTGTCATTCTTTGTTTTTTTTGTTTTTGTTTTTTTTCAACTTTCATTGTTTCGATGTTCCTTTACAAACATCTGATGCTTAAATTTGTGGTGAGGATGCAGGAAAGGTTTTCCTCTTACTCTTCCATGAGCAGTGGCATGCACAGACTTTTTGAATGGCAGGGGCAAAAAGAAAAAAAAAGGGCATTTTAGCGCGCGTTTTGGCTCCCAGGAGGGCACTTTAGAGAGCGTTTTTCAACAATTGGGCCACGAGGGGGGGCGACCACTATTTGTGCAGGTGTCGCTGCACAGTAGAACAGTGCACAACCATTCAAGAGTCTGATAAATCTTGCTGCAGGTCTTTTGCAGTCAAACCGGGTTTCTGATTTGCTCTTCTAGCAATCCTACTAGCAGCTCTCTGAGAAAGTTTTCTTGGTCTTCCACACCTCAACTTGTAATCTACAGTTACTGTTAACTGCCGTTTCTTAATTACATTACAAACTGAGGAAACAGCTGCTGTAAACACTTTGCTATCTTCTTCTAGCCTTCTTACACTGGTTAATTTTCTTTACAGGCAACCACACCCCAAACAATTCATATCCAAATTTAAATCCACACTACACAGTTTATTTGATCTATGATCTTTTTTTTTTTACTTCTTTGTTTGAGTTACCGTGCTGGTGGGAGGTCTCTACCTGGAGACGCAAAAGGCGTGGCCAAGGGGCAGAGAGTTGCTAAATCCTGTGGCTAGCTCATCATGCAAAACCATCCACTGCCATGTATTTGCATCTTTTGGGTAAATAAAACCCCTATTTTTCCCAGCAAACTCCTGTTTTCCTCATTGCCTCACTGCTTGGTCCCTGACACTTCTCCTGCTTTGTGGGCATCAATTATTTTAGTTTTTGAGAGTGCTAGGCAGCTGTTTAGAGGAGTCCCTGGCTGCTGATTGACAGTTCAAGGTTTCAGGAGGAGTAATTCCGAAGCTTTGAAATTTGCATCACCTGGCTTTTCCTAATGATGATTGTGAACAAGCCAGAGCCCTAACAAGCTAATTAAGGTATGAGACTTTGGTAAAAGTTGTCTGAGAGCTCAAATGTCTTGGGGAGGCCAAGCTTTTGCATGGTGCTCCTTTCCTTTTTTCCACTCTGAAATTGGTACAAAACAAAATGATAGAGTAATCTTGCTTAAAATTTTGAAAAGCATGTTCCATCTTTGACCTCTTGCCTTTCGGAGATCAGTTCATCTTCTATTTACCGAACTATTCACAATGAATGAAGTATATGCATTGGGAAAAATAATAACCGTCTTTACAAAAACAACAGGCTCCCATTGGACCCTGGCTTTTTTATGCTCAGGCACTAAAAATATGAAACACTCCACGGTTTACTTACAAGTATTTTCCAGAACTTTTGAGTGCATCCCATGGCCTTCTTCAGCAAATGGAACTTGCTCAGGTTTCATTATGTGACTTATGTACATAACTTTGGTCATGTATTACGAGGTGGCTGTGCATGGTTGGAGACTGCTGAAGGGGTTGTCATCCTCCATAGCCAGTGGGTAAACCTTGAGTTAAGATATTTTATCACTGTATAGTCCTGTTTCCACCAAACACTTTTGGTATTGTACCTTTGGAACCAAAAGTAACCCTTCAGACATGGTACCTAGACTCCAGTGTTTCCACCACAAACAATACTCTTTCATGTGGGCGAGGTGGGCGTGAGGATCAGAATATATGTGCAGTTCACATAACCTGGTAGAAATTAATAAATATAAACACTTGAAGATCCACTCATTACAACGAGTTTATGTCATATAAAAACTAAAGTGATGGTCAAAGTTGTCAGTGAATTTTGAGATGTGTTCACATCAACTCATGCATTGAGTAACATTACAAGTTAACGCTCCACCTTAAAAGTCACCGGCAGTCAGCCCGGTGAATTAAATGACTTTTTACACAGACTCCAGCTGCTGCAAGAGGCAGTAAAACATCCTTTCATTTTATAGTTAGTCTACTAATAAAACTCTCCATGGTATGAACAGTGATTACATGAGCCTCAAAACCAGCCAGGAGTGACCGTCCACCTTTTGGTACCAGATCTGTGTGCTAGGTACCCCAACAGAGGGGGGACCAAAAATGGGGACAGTACAGAACGGTTCCATTGGTACCATCTGTGACGACCCTCTCTGCCCTGCCTGCCTTGTTGTGTTCTCCCTTGCAGGTAGCAGTGGGCGTGGCTGCGGGTAATCAGGGAAGTGGCAGCACCTGAGTTCAGTGAGCTTTTAAAAGCTCTGGCTGCTCACTGCTCTTTCTCTTCTCCTTCCTGAGGCAGCATTTGGTTTTGGGTTTGGTTTTATCTTAGTTTCTGCACCCTACAACATCACACACATACATTGTTTCACTCATGCCCTCACCGACACCACTGACTTTACTGATTGCAAATACCATGTTTAGTTAGGTTCTTTTTCTTATGTTTATTCTTTAGCAAATAAAATCCTTTAATTGGCTTTCCTTGTGTATGTGTCTCCCTCTTTGTCATGGCCGTGCGGCCCGGTTCGTGACAAGTGGGGGCTCGTCCGTTCAAATTTGATTGGTTTGAGGCCGTTGTTTGGTGCCCTTATTGATCTGGGGTTTTGTTTGTTGGTGCGTGGGGTTGGCTTAGACATAGACTATAGTGATAGTGATTTTCATTGTGCCTTGTGCTTGGAAGATGCATTTTGAATAGGAAAGTTCATTTTGGGTTTTTTTGGTTTGGTTGTTGTTTCAGTTAAGAGGAGTTTGGTCCTGTGCTCAGTGTGTTAACTGAGAGGGCAGGTGTGGGCTATCAGCGGTGTGGCAGGGTCCTCCTCTAGTGTATTGAGTGTTGTTTTTGTGGAGTTTCCCTTGATAGGTATAGCAATGTGGTTCTTTTGGGCTCGTTGGTTTGTTTTTTTAGTTTGTTGTTTTTGTGTGGTGTGTGGGTAGAGCAGTTGTCTGGGGGACACATCCGTAGCTGTTGGGTGGGTAACCAGCTTGGCTGGGGGCTTTGCCAGGCTACTGGTTTGAGTGTTTAAATATCCCACCACTAATCTGCATGAAGACTAGGGTTCAGTGAGATTAGGTAAATTTGGTATAGGCAGTCTAGAAAGAGGGAAACTTCACATTAACTTGGGGGGACACTAGTAGTGTCTCTTTGGTGCACTAGTTGGCCTGGGCAGCACTGTGTGTGGCTCTGTTGTTCTGTTTTCTTTTGCTGGGCTTAAGACAGTGTTTACTGTAGGATGGCAGGGATAGAAGAGCTTCTTGCTGCCCCAAATGAGGGTTTTTTGGATCGATGCACTAAGGATCAGCTGACGAAAATTGCAGAGGAGTATGAAGTTGATCTGAGTGATCTTAGTGACAAACGTAAGGACAGTATGAAGGCTATGCTTAAGCTGCAGTTAGTTGAGAAAGGGGTGTTGGGTGCAAAGAAAGAAGGACTTGGTCAGGCACTAGCAACACAGTCACTTTCAGTTCCAGTGGGAAGTTTGACCTTTGAGCAGCAAAAGGAGTTGCTTTTGTTACAGTTGTCTCATGAGAAGGAGAGGCAGAAGGCTGAGACAGAAAGGTATAGATTGGAGGTGGAAAAGCAGGTCGAAATTGAACGGTTGTGGCTTGAGACAGAGCAGGCGAAGATAGCGCTGCAGACTGCTAGGTTGGGTTTAGTTAGAGATGGTAAGCTTTCTGAGGATGTCTTGCACGGCGAGGAAGGTTCATCTTTGTTCCCTAGGGCCTCCTGCCGAAGTTCAATGAGAAGGATCCAGATGTTATTTTCTCTCTGTTTGAGCGGGTTGCACAGGCAGGGGGTTGGTCAGACTCTGACCAAATTTTGCTGTTGCAGTGTGTGTTGTCTGGGAAGGCACAGGAGGCTTATGCATCTTTAAGTAATGACAATTTTACTTAAAAGTCAGTCAAGACTGCTGTACTAAAGGCGTATGAGTTAGTCCCGGAAGCCTATCGCCAGCGTTTTAGGACGTGGGAAAAAAGGGCTAACCAGTCGCATATGGAGTTTGCGAGGGAGCTGACTACTCATTTCAATCGTTGGTGTATGTCTTCTGATGTTGGAGATTTTGACAGCTTGTGTGATTTGATCATCTTGGAGCAGTTTAAGAACTCTCTGCCCAGTCGGGTGGCTACACATCTTACTGAGCGTAAGGTTAAGACTGCGGCTGAGGCTCCGGAACTAGCAGATGAATATGTCCTCATCCATAAAAGCCAGTCGGGTGAGCCTGTGCAGGAGCCTGTGAGGCACAAGGATGCTGGTGGTAGGTCGCCTGTTCGCTTTGGGGGTTCTTCGGGTAAGGGGGCCCGGGGAACACCAGGAAAAGGAGAGAATTTGTGCCATTACTGCCATGAGCCAGGCCACTGGAAGTTAGACTGTCCAATACTTAGGGCTAGGAAGCACCACGTAGGAAGCGGCTGTGTAAAACCCGCTGCCATGACTGCAAGTGTTCCTGGTCCTGTGGATGTGGTAGTGTGTCAAGGTGGGAAGGCAGAATTTGGTGTGGCTGACGACCCCAGTGAGTCCTATAGGCCTTTTGTCTCTGATGGGTTTGTCACACAGGCTGGTAGTAACACTAAGGTTCCCGTTAAGATCTTGAGGGATACCGGTGCTGTTAATTCTTATATTGTGGAATCTGTTTTGCCGTTTTCAGAGAAAACTGATACTGGGGATAAGATCCTTATGCGAGGAATGGGGTTGGGGTTGGTGCCTGTCCCATTACATAAGATGACCTTAGACTGTGGCTTGGTGCAGGGCGAGGTGCCTATTGCTGTGAGACCAGCATTACCAGTTGAAGGGATTGATATCATTCTGGGTAATGATTTGGCTGGCAGTCGTGTTTGCTGTGTGTTTTCCTGAAGTTTTTCCGGCATGTGCGATTACACGGGCGATGAGTCGGGCTGAGTCGAAGGAGGGGGAAGGGGAGGTGGAGACTGTGTTGCCATGTTTGCCTGATTTCCCTTTGTCTGTGTCTCACAGTGACCTGCGGAGTGAGCAGAGAGCTGACCCATCTTTGGAAGAGCTGTTTGGGTCTGTGTTGTCAGCCAGTGAGGTGAAAAATGTTGCCAGTGGTTAGTTTATTCAGGATGGTATTTTGCTGAGGAAGTGGTTGCCCCATGGTGAGGATTTTGTTGGTGACCCCATTTTTCAAATGGTAGTTCCATCCAAGTTGCGTAGCCATGTGTTGGAGCTTGCTCATGACAGGTCGGGGCACTTTGGGGTCCGGAAGACCTATGATAAGATTTTACGCCATTTTTTTTGGCCTCGATTGAAGAAAGATGTTTCTCTGCACATTAAGAACTGTGGTACTTGTCAGCTAACTGGTAAGCCGAACCAAGTCATTAAACCAGCTCCACTGCAACCGATTCTAGCTGTTAGTCAACCATTTGAGTACTTAATCATTGATTGTGTGGGGCCACTGCCTCGTTCGAAGTCAGGGTGCCAGTACTTGCTAACTGTCATGTGTCAGAGCACCAGATATCCAGCAGCTTATCCTTTGCGCACAATAACTGCAAGGTCTGTGGTTAAGGCTCTGTCACAATTTATATCTGTGTTTGGCATCCCCAGGGTGATCCAGAGTGACCAGGGATCTAACTTTTCTTCCCATCTGATGGCCCAAGTGTTGAAACTGTTAGGAATCAGGCATAATCAGTCAACAGCCTATCACGCTCAGAGTCAAGGGGCTCTGGAGCGTTTCCACCAAACTCTCAAGGCTCTTTTGCGGGCTTATTGTGTTGAGCTGGTTGGGGACTGGGAGGAGGGGCTACCCTGGTTGCTTTTGGCTGCACGGGAGGTAGTGCAAGAAAGTACAGGGTTTAGCCCAAATGATTTAGTGTTTGGCCACACTGTGCAGGGTCCCCCGTCTCTGTTTAAGGATGGGTGGAAGGGGTCAGACCCACCCACCAACCTTATTGATTATGTAAATGGCTTTAAGCACCATCTGTATTCTGCAGGGGAGTTGGCAAAACAAATGTTAGCTGCTTCACAAGCTAAAATGAAGAAAAAGTGTGATCGTCGGGCTGAGGTTCGTGAGTTTAGTACTGGTGATCGTGTTTTGGCTCTTTGTCCGCTGGTTAGTTCTCCCTTCCAGGCCAAGTTTTCTGGTCCATATACAGTGGTTAAACGGGTCTCAGACCAGAGTTATTTGATTTCAACTCCAGGCCGTAGGAAGCCTGAGAAACTGTTCCATGTAAATCTGTTGAAACCCTATTATGCTCACTCTTCTAGTCCACCCAGTGCTGTCCAGCAGGACTCAATGGCAGGGAGTCCTGCCTTGGTAGCTGGCACAGTTGGAGAGTTTTCTGATGAGGGTGGGGGCGAGGCTGTTTTTGAGCCTGATGAGGGGTTGTTGTCTGGTCAGCTGAAAAATTCAGAGACCCTCAAGAACTTAAAGGGTCAGTTCAGCCATTTGCCAGCAGCACAGGCTGTGGAGTTTGAAGAGCTTATTTTTAAGTATCCTGGTCTGTTCGGTGACGTGCCCTCCCGTACTGATTGGGCTGAGCACGATATTGATGTGGGTGATACACAGCCTATCCGTCAGCATTTTTATAGAGTTTCTCCTGAGAAGCGTAAATATTTAGATGCTGAGGTGAAGTACAGTACAGGCCAAAAGTTTGGACACACCTTCTCATTCAATGCGTTTTCTTTATTTTCATGACTATTTACATTGTAGATTCTCACTGAAGGCATCAAAACTATGAATGAACACATGTGGAGTTATGTACTTAACAAAAAAAGGTGAAATAACTGAAAACATGTTTTATATTCTAGTTTCTTCAAAATAGCCACCCTTTGCTCTGATTACTGCTTTGCACACTCTTGGCATTCTCTCGATGAGCTTCAAGAGGTAGTCACCTGAAATGGTTTCCACTTCACAGGTGTGCCTTATCAGGGTTAATTAGTGGAATTTCTTGCTTTATCAATGGGGTTGGGACCATCAGTTGTGTTGTGCAGAAGTCAGGTTAATACACAGCCGACAGCCCTATTGGACAACTGTTAAAATTCATATTATGGCAAGAACCAATCAGCTAACTAAAGAAAAACGAGTGGCCATCATTACTTTAAGAAATGAAGGTCAGTCAGTCCGGAAAATTGCAAAAACTTTAAATGTGTCCCCAAGTGGAGTCGCAAAAACCATCAAGCGCTACAACGAAACTGGCACACATGAGGACCGACCCAGGAAAGGAAGACCAAGAGTCACCTCTGCTTCTGAGGATAAGTTCATCCGAGTCACCAGCCTCAGAAATCGCAAGTTAACAGCAGCTCAGATCAGAGACCAGATGAATGCCACACAGAGTTCTAGCAGCAGACCCATCTCTAGAACAACTGTTAAGAGGAGACTGCGCCAATCAGGCCTTCATGGTCAAATAGCTGCTAGGAAACCACTGCTAAGGAGAGGCAACAAGCAGAAGAGATTTGTTTGGGCCAAGAAACACAAGGAATGGACATTAGACCAGTGGAAATCTGTGCTTTGGTCTGATGAGTCCAAATTTGAGATCTTTGGTTCCAACCGCCGTGTCTTTGTGAGACGCAGAAAAGGTGAACGGATGGATTCCACATGCCTGGTTCCCACTGTGAAGCATGGAGGAGGAGGTGTGATGGTGTGGGGGTGTTTTGCTGGTGACACTGTTGGGGATTTATTCAAAATTGAAGGCACACTGAACCAGCATGGCTACCACAGCATCCTGCAGCGACATGCCATCCCATCCGGTTTGCGTTTAGTTGGACGATCATTTATTTTTCAACAGGACAATGACCCCAAACACACCTCCAGGCTGTGTAAGGGCTATTTGACCAAGAAGGAGAGTGATGGAGTGCTGCGGCAGATGACCTGGCCTCCACAGTCACCGGACCTGAACCCAATCGAGATGGTTTGGGGTGAGCTGGACCGCAGAGTGAAGGCAAAGGGGCCAACAAGTGCTAAACACCTCTGGGAACTCCTTCAAGACTGTTGGAAAACCATTTCAGGTGACTACCTCTTGAAGCTCATGGAGAGAATGCCAAGAGTGTGCAAAGCAGTAATCAGAGCAAAGGGTGGCTATTTTGAAGAAACTAGAATATAAAACATGTTTTCAGTTATTTCACCTTTTTTTGTTAAGTACATAACTCCACATGTGTTCATTCATAGTTTTGATGCCTTCAGTGAGAATCTACAATGTAAATAGTCATGAAAATAAAGAAAACGCATTGAATGAGAAGGTGTGTCCAAACTTTTGGCCTGTACTGTATATGGTTGATAATGACATTGCAGTGCCTTCTCTGTCAAGCTGGGCTTCTCCATGTTTGTTGGTGCCTAAAAGTGACAACACGCCCAGGTTTTGTTCGGATTTCCGAAAGGTTAACAAGGTGACGAAGCCAGATTCTTTTCCGTTGCCTCGAATGGAGGATTGTGTAGACCAGGTGGGTGCTGCTAGGTATGTCAGCAAGTTTGATCTGTTGAAGGGTTACTGGCAGGTGCCCTTGTCCAAAAGAGCACAGGAAGTGGCAGCTTTCATTACTCCATCTGGGCTGTACTCCTATAAAGTGATGCCATTTGGGTTGAGAAATGCACCGGCAACTTTTCAGCGTTTGATGAACCGTGTGGTGGCTGGGCTGGCTGGTTGTGCAGTTTACTTGGATGATTTAGTTGTCTACAGTGATACCTGGTTTTCTCACATGCAGCGGGTGAGAGCTCTGTTTGACCGGTTGGCAGAGGCGAAGCTGACAATTAATCTGGCTAAGTGTGAGTTTGCTCGTGCAACTGTGACTTACTTGGGTCGGGTGGTTGGACAGGGGCGGGTGGCTCCTGTGCATGCTAAAGTGTTGGCAGTTGAGCAGTTTCCGCAGCCTACCACTAAAAAAGAACTCATGAGATTTCTTGGGATGGTGGGTTATTACAGGTGTTTCTGTAAGAATTTTTCTACTGTTGTGGCACCGTTAACTGACTTGCTGAAGGCCAGGGCTCAGTTTGTGTGGTCGCCAAAGTGCCAGGAAGCTTTTGGCAATGTGAAGTCTCTTTTGTGTGCAGCACCAGTGCTGGCTGCACCCCGTTTTGACCAGCCTTTTGTCTTACAGGTGGATGCGAGCCATGTAGGAGCAGGGGCTGTGTTGATGCAGGCAGATGAGCAGGGAGTTGACAGAGCAGTCAGTTTCTTTTCTAAAAAATTTAATCGACATCAATTAAATTACTCAGTGGTTGAAAAGGAAGCCCTTGCTTTGATCTGGGCCCTGCAGCATTTTGCTGCATTTTTGTCTATGTGGGTTCTGGAATGACACCAGTGGTGGTCTATACAGATCACAATCCACTGACCTTTCTGCATACCCTGCGATGCCCCAACCCGAGGCTGATTAGGTGGTCACTGTTCCTTCAGTCTTATGATCTGGACATCCGACACATTAAAGGCCGTGATAATGTGGTGGCGGATGCATTGTCGCGGGCTCCAGTTTAATGTCACCTGTATGCTTCCCTCTTGTTATCCCCTTTCCCTTTGCATCCCTTTAAATGTGCTCCCTATAGGTTGAGTGGTTGCTGTGGGGGTGACCTGGGGATTGGCAGGCTGTGGGGGGTAAGTTGTGACAGTTAGTTTATGGTGTACTTTTTCCATTAGCTTTCTAATATGTAAACATTATTGTTGTTGTTGTTGGAACGGAGATCCTGTGGGACCCCCGTCTTATGGGGGGGGGGGGGGGGGGGGGGGTGACGACCCTCTCTGCCCTGCCTGCCTTGTTGTGTTCTCCCTTGCAGGTAGCAGTGGGCGTGGCTGCGGGTAATCAGGGAAGTGGCAGCACCTGAGTTCAGTGAGCTTTTAAAAGCTCTGGCTGCTCACTGCTCTTTCTCTTCTCCTTCCTGAGGCAGCATTTGGTTTTGGGTTTGGTTTTATCTTAGTTTCTGCACCCTACAACATCACACACATACATTGTTTCACTCATGCCCTCACTCACACCACTGACTTTACTGATTGCAAATACCATGTTTAGTTAGGTTCTTTTTCTTATGTTTATTCTTTAGCAAATAAAATCCTTTAATTGGCTTTCCTTGTGTATGTGTCTCCCTCTTTGTCATGGCCGTGCGGCCGGTTCGTGACACCATCCACAACTTTTCACAGCTGAAACTGAAAGAAAACGTTCTGAACTGCGCTGAACCGTACTGCTCAGTGGAAACAGGGTTTATGTGTTCTCAAAGTCAAGAGTGACTCTAGAAGCTCAAATGAACATATTTTCCCACTCACTCTTGTGTAATGTAGTCATGAAACAATGCCCTGGTTAATCAGACCTCATCATAGACTTTTTTTGTTTTGTTTTGTTTTTGAAGTAAGTGTGACTGCCAAACGTAGAGAGACAGACATGTAGAGCACATGTTTTGTGTTCTTTTTGTGTTTTCAGTTAACTGACCCTTTAATAATAAATACATTAGGTTTTATACACAGTACCACTCATGGACATTAAGCCTACTTGACAGATAATGTGGTGAGTGCACACTGACTAGATGTGTTCCATGTATAAATATTCTTTTTTTCTGCCAACAACATTTTTCAAGAAATTGAGATCTTTCATGTTCTCACAGATTGCAGAGCTTTACTGAGGCCAGTGAGGGCTTTACCGTGTTCTGCTTTTTGGAAGACATGCTCTGCTCGAGCTTTGATCTATGGTCTTGTTACAGTAAAGGACACATTCTATTTTTTCTCCTGGTATTGAATCAGTAATGGAAGATGGGCCTAAATCAGTGCCATTGGTCATGTAACACCTGGCTTTTGTCTTCTTTATTGTTGTACATCCTGGGCTATAAAAATCTTTGGGCCCAGATTACAGTATAACTCTGTTTGAGGCCAGTGTAAATCCCTGGGATTTTTTACATTTGCTCATCCACAACCCATTCAGCCCGTTCCTACCACACACAGCTCTTGGGATTAAACAGATAGAGAAGGGGGCAGGGAGTCTGCTGGGAGCTGGCTCTTTCAGCTTTTGCTTTGAGGATGATGGTCAGCGGCCGTTATGTAAGCCAAGTGGATTTCAAATGCATAGTTGAGCCATTCTCCTCTGTGATGCCAGATGCCTTTGTCTGTGTTCCACTAACCGGGTTGCCCACGCACGCTATGCAACACACATGCAAGCAATTATATACAGTAGGCTATACAGTGCCTGCCTCTTATGCACTGCAGAGTCCTTCACACTGTGAAGGACACTGGTGCCTACAAACACTTCTTATATGATCACCTTGAAATTTGTTTACAGACAGAACTTGATAGTGTCAGAACTACCACACACATGAAAGAAAGAGGGGGAAAAAAGCCTTATATACAGTATAAAGCCCTGTCATATTTTTGTTGTGCTCAATTTAGGATAAAGTCACATCATTCAAGCATTTTTTAAATCAAGACTCTCATAGTCGATCTTTGGCCAAAATATGAATCTAGAGCTGATTAAACTAACTCTATTGCCATTTTGGAGTCTGTAGTATGAGGTGCCATTGAATTGTATCCCTGATAGACCAAAACACAATGTTTATTTATAGTAACTTTCGGGTAGAAAAGCCTTGCGTCACGTTCGTAAAATAAAACAGTGCTTTGCAAATGGTGCTTTAATTTATTAGGTTTTAGCCACCTAAAAAGGGCCCACCATAAATATCAATATCAATTTAGGTGTATTTAGAATATTTTAACTGCCTTACCTTGCTGCTAGACAGCCATTAGGAAACTAAAGCTGTTATATCAAAGCTATCAGACTTCACTGACAAAAACAGTAGGCCCAATTTTACTTCAAAGAACACTGAAGTTGCTGGTCAACATCAATTGGTTTGTGTGTATGGTAAGTGGAGCAAGTACTCAAATACAGTGTACACAAACTGATATTGATTTTTTTTAGGTGGCTAAAATACGTCCACAGCAGTATGTTGCTTTGCTTCCGTGCCGGATTTGGGTTATTTAAGATAATAGTAAAGCAACACAGTACATATAATAAGCACAGCAGCAATGTCAGATAGGTCAGACCAATGTGTTTAACTATATATCTATAAACATTACAGTTACAGCTGAAAATGACAACAGAAATTAATAAGCAGAAACAGTAATTCATGCATGGCCCATGTATTTTTGAAGGCTGCAATCACATGATGAATGCGCTGATGGAATTAAAGAAGGAAGTATTTACAAGCTGTCAAGCAAGGAGGCAGGTTGGAGTGGTGGATGGTTAACAAAACACAGGACTTTCTTCCAATACATTCCCCTGGGAGATTGGTGTTAAGAACCCTGTGGACTTTGAGTGAACTTTAGGTCATTTGAAGGTATGTTGTTAACATGTTTTCTTTCCCTATATCTAGCTACAGTAAAGTTATTTGTCTAAATCTAAGCTCCCTAACTTTATGTTAAATACACAACTTTTCATTTAGGACGTAGCATCATTGGTGGGGCACTAATTGGTAGGATATCATACCTGCGTGTGCGCCTTTTCGTAGGATATCATACAAAGAGTTCTATGAGGATACGTTGTCTCTGAACATAAACCAGGCAGCAATTATGTTCCCACAACAACATAATTAACAATTTACAAATGTAATTTCTAGGAGACAGGGCTGCAATAAGATTAGACTAAACAGTAGAAACACCTCTTCAAGCTGCAATACTTTTAGCTTGGTGCAGCCAGCAAACTGGTGACTGAGTATACATTTTGGGGTATTTGTACAAAACCTTGATACATTTTTGAAAACAAGCCACACTGATTACAGGATGATTCCAAAATATTAACATCTTGGGTCTTATTTTCATAGTTTGGGCTTTCGTTCCTACCGGTTCTGGGTAGCTTCATTGGTAAAAAACAGTCAGTTGGCACACAAAACACAAGCAGTCAAACAATCATACAGGTTTTAAACAAACCCAAATGTTAGCCAAACATATTTTGAAGAGAAAAACAAAGGGGAATAGTAAAATTATTATCTAAGCTGTGCTTTGTAAACTTCCATCACAGTTTAGAGGCCAACTCACTGGTTTCAAGTTGACCTTATGTACCAGCTGTGGTTGTTTTGCATACAGTTTTCCTTTAAATTGAGAACTCAGCAATATCTTTGGGGGAGTGTATGACTATTGTAATAAACAGGAATGATGCTATAACTAGAAATACCGCCCCTTGGTTGTATGCCTCCACACACCAGTCACATTTGTCTCACAGTTTACATCCATGTCTGTGAAAACATGGATGCTTCATACATAGCTTACCCTGGCAGCACAGAAGATCAACACAATCAGCACAGTTTAAAGACACTCAAGATTAATGTCACCAATTCAGTATCTGACCAAATGTCTCCCTTGATTTGACATTGCATAACGGCCAGAAAAGTGTATTATACAAAATATGATGATGTCACAGTGAGGTTGACCATTGATGTTTTGGATACATAATTTCACCCCTTCATCATTAAATTGAATTATTATTATTAAATAATTATTAAATTGTTATTATTTATTATGGCCAAAAACATGTTTTGTGCGGTCACACTGACCTTGACATATGACCACCAAATTCTAATCAGTTTATTCTTCAGTCTGAGTAAAGGTTTGTGCGAAATTTGAAGAAATTCCCTCAAGGCATTCTTGAGATATTGCATTTATAAGAATGAGATGGTTGCAAGGTCACAGTGACCTTGGCCTTTGACTACCAAAATCTTATCATTTAATTTCTGAGTCCAAGTGGATGTTTTGCCAAATTTGAAGAAATTCCCTCAAGGCTGTTGTGAGATATAAAGTTAAAGAGAATGAGACAGATGGAAGGTCACATTGACCTTGACCTTTGATGTTTTTGAATATATTGACCGTGTGTGTGTGTGTGTGTGTGTTTATATGTGGGGGTGGGAGGGGCGGGTTTTCAATATGTAATATTTTGTTGTATGTTTCTATTCTGTGAAGCACTTTGTGCTGCATTTTTAATGCATGAAAAGTGCTAAATAAATAAAGTTTGATTTGATTTGATCACCAAAATCTCTTACTTTAGTAGGTGTTCTTG
Organism: Epinephelus lanceolatus; assembly: GCF_041903045.1. Classification (NCBI taxonomy): domain Eukaryota; kingdom Metazoa; phylum Chordata; class Actinopteri; order Perciformes; family Serranidae; genus Epinephelus; species Epinephelus lanceolatus. The sequence continues at coordinate 24,718,946 of NC_135736.1, forward strand.
AGATGTTGTGTTCACAAGAATGAGATGAACAACACAAAAACATAATGCCTCAGGCCACAGCTGTCGCCTGCGAGAAGGCATAACAAAGTCCAAAGTTATAAACCAGATTAACTGAATGCATTGACAGAATTGCAATAAAACTTTCATTTGTGAGTAAGCTGGAGACGGGACTGAAGCAGATCCTCCATCAATATAGATTTTATTTGGCATATGAACAATTCCTGCATATCCATGCATACATTATAATGAGCTCACAGGGTGGAGAGAGAGAAAGAGAGAGACAGAAAGAGAGTAAGAGATAGAGAGAAAGACAAAATATATATTCCACCTACTGTATTGCAGGGTATAATAAGACAGCAGCAACCCACATTGCTTGCACTCATTTAGTGTTACAGTCTCACAAATGAGGTTATTAAAATTAGTTAACTTTGTTTAAAAACTTGGGGTTATATTTTCAACCCAAGTTTTGTAGATTTCTTTTTTTATTGGCCTGATAAAATTTTGTCTTCATGTAACTGGAACCTGATATATCTTACTATATAACTACATGACATTTCATACAAAATAAATACTTATATAATGCATGATACATTAATATCATCACTGTAAACATGAAAACAAAACAGACATCATATATTTACTGTACTACAGGTATTGCAGAGTCAAACAAAAGTGCTTGATAAAAGACAAAGATAATATGCACCCCTGTTTTTACTGTGATTGTTCAGAGGTCAGATAGCACCATGTGACAGTCTGTGGACAGCTATTTAAATTTGGTATTTTTCTCACTATGCCTTTTAGTTTTTTCTTTTTTTTCACTCTCAGTCACAGCATATCTGTTCATGTCCGCTAAGTAGTCCTCTGAGATCTGGATCAGACAGAGTCCACCTTGACCTGGTTATTGTTGGTCATGAGCGGTGACGGTTTACTCTTTAGCCTCTCCCCTGCATCGTTGGAGCTGTCCTGGAAGAAGATGCGTGCCGTGCACACTGACACTACAATGCGCTTGTACTCCCTCCGGAAATTCTGGTTCAGCACACCATACACAATGGCATTAAGGCAGCTGTTGAAGTAGGCCATGAAGTAGCTGGCCACAAATAACCACTCAGGGATGAGGGGAATCACCACCTCTGGTTTGATCGCTACAGCCAGACCGATGAAGTTGAGTGGTGCCCAGCAAACGGCAAAGAGCACAAACACCACAAACATGGTGACAAAGTTTCTAACATCATGCGGCGTTATTTTGGGCCGGTTGTCAGGCTTGACCCGTCTCCTCACTTGAATGACCAGTATCCAAATACGCAAGTAGCAGTATGTGACAATCATGATGGGTAAAATGAAGTGAAAGAAAACCACTGCGATAGTGTACGCTGAGCTGGCTGACTGTTCAAAGGTGCAGGAATAAACCCGTGGGTCATACTGAAGTGAACCCACAAACAGGTTGGGCACGATGGCGACCACAGTCAGCGCCCAGATCAACATCACATAGCAGACCGAGTTTTTGTCACTGTACAGTTTATCATACTTGAGGCTGTGGCAGATATAACAGTATCGATTGATGGCAATGCCGGTGATGTTGAAGATGGAGCCGATGACGCTGACGCCCATGAGGAAGCCGCTGATCTGGCAGTGAACGTAACCCAGGTTCCAGCCATTGTGGAAGATGGAGGTGAGGACCAGAGGGTACGGGTAGATGGCCACCACAAGGTCTGCCACTGCCAGGCTCACCACAAAGATGTTCCCTGCAGACAAAACACACACCCACGGGAGAGACAAGGGAAGACACATGAGTCATTGACAACAGAAGCAGAGCAGATTGGTCATCCAAATAAACAAGACAAAGAGAGCGTAAGTGATTGTACTGAGGGAATGCCAAATTATTCATTCAGGAGCATTTTGGAGTTATCTGCCTGAAAAAAAAAAAAGACCGTGTCACTATTTTGCTTGTTTTAGCAGTTTTTCTTTTTCCCACCTTTCTGGCAATCATTTGTTTCAGTATGGAGAAAGCTATAAAACATACAGAGGACACAGAAGAAAACATGGATATTAACAAAAAAGCCATCTGCAATGTAATATCATCCAGGTGTTTTCTGAAGGTACAATTTCAAGCTTGGGTTAAGGTTTACTGCCACCTTCATCATTAAGCCAGAAACATCTAATGTGGGCAATGAAGTGGATGGTAACTGCTTTGTCACAGAGCAATAACTTTGACAAATGTACAACTATCACACTGAAGATCTTTCACGTGATGATCTAAATCAAGGTTCAAGGTTCTTTATTTTGAAAAAGCACTGACATTTAAGAGCAAAGCACAAAGTGCCTGGCAGGAAGGACAGTCCTTTCAAAAAGCTATGGTACAGTAAGCATTGGAAAAGGGCTAGCAGTAATTTAAGTGGGCTATAAATGATTTGAAAATATGCTAAAACGTGCAAAAAAAAAATAGCAGCACAATCCTTTAGAGACATCCATTTGTTTTTGTTGCTACTTCATTACATAAGCCACAGGGAAAGGGCCTCAAGGCTAGATGTTGAGAGTGAATACATCTGCAAGATTTGTATCTTGCATGCGCCTGTGTGAATGCATAAACACATTTGGTAGTTTCCCCCGATGATTTGGCGTGTGTGAACTCCAACTTGCATTCTATTGTCACCTTTTGATGTTGGTGAATAATGAAAAGGAGGGGCTCCCTGTCACTAAATAATGCATATTTCTAATTGCCGGCAAGGACATGATCTACGGGCCCGCCGGTAATCAAGGGCACGCAAGTGTGTTCTTTGTTCCAAATCTGATGGGGAAATTAGACATGGCTTGTTGGAGAACACACTGTTGCACACTGAGAGGTGGAAGACAGTGGCTGTGATCCTCAACCTCTTTCAAGTGAAATACATGACATGCACTTGAAAAGACAAAAGAGCAAATATCTTATTACTCTCTGTGGAAACAGCCTCTCGTGTACGTAGCAACACACTGCTTTGTGTCCCCAGTTTTAATTAATTACACAGACCTCTGCATCCAAGCATTATTTACTGTTGAGTGGCCTGTCATGTGCATGTTGGAGGATCCTAACATCTAGCCACACAGCATTTTCACAGCTGTCACATATATTAGTGGAATGTGTTGTATGTATAGTGGTGAGTACCATATTACGAGCCTAATGACAAGTCCTGATCCAGTTGCCTATGTGACAACACCCTGTCACAGATGACAAGATGCATTTACCGCATGTCAGATGGCAACTAAGCGCATCGTATATCTCGACAATCACTGCAGCGCAAGAGGCAATTTCATTTTTGCACTGACATTTGGTCTGTCAGTATCAGACACACTCCCCCAACCTGCAGGCGGACCTGTCAGTCTCACCTGAACATTAGAAGCTTGCTGCTGATCAGCCCGGTGGCCTGTTATCTCCCATACAACATACCAGCCATTCTACTGCCAGGGATCACGTGTGGCTATTAATTAAGGTTTGTCCTTTTATATCTGTCATTCAGCTGCCCTCTATAGGGAATTAGGTGCACCTGCTGTTGACACAAGATCCCGTGACAGATAGAGAGCTTAACTTTATGCATCTGTGTGACTGAGTGTGTGCACGCTTTCATATTTATCTTTGTGAGGACCTTGAGAGCAAGGACACTTTTTGGACAATAAGAACATTCTTCCAAAATGTGCAGCTGCAGGGGCGATTTCAGGGTTAAGCATACCCTGTGGTGTTTTCTTGTCTCCCGTGTACACATGCGTGCATGTAGATCAGTGTGTGTGGTGGTAAAGCACAAGATATAAACAAAATATCATCAAAACACTGTTCCATAGCATCATTAGTGTTCAAAAGGTGAGGTGTAGAATAAATCTGCAAATGTGCGTATGTGTATTCTTGTATTAATGATATTGTGGGGACCGTGGTCTCACAGTGACAATATGGGGACACTACTATATTTGCGGACAAAAAGCTTAACATCTTAAGATAAACCATTACATTTTATGATTAAGGTTTGGTTACTGGTAAAGCTTAGTGTTCAGGATGTAGTGACTCTAGTAAAGGTTTGACTAAGTCTCCAAGGAATTAATGTAAGTCAGGACACAGTCCTCCTCAGTGACAAAAACACTTAAGTATGTGTGTGTGTGTAGAGATGACTGGCTGCAGTAAGTGAAGCTTCATGCATACTGCCAAATAAGAACATATTTTCCATGTTCAAAAAGGTGTTGACACAACGCAAACAGTCATCATTAAGGGCCCCCCTGTCCTGTCTCTTGGCTTCTCTTTACTGTAACATCCTTGTTACAGGATTTTAAACTCAAGTCACTCAGTATTAACAGCCTTGACCTTGACAAGGTCACGTCATGAAAGGCCTACAGGCAGCTGGCTCTTTTGGCTGTTGGACTCTCTCCCTCACTGTCTCTGTCACTGTGACTAGTCCTGTGATTGACGCATCACTCTGAGTTTTCATTTGGCCCGAGGAGAGATATGGCCTGGTGCTGTGTCCCTTTTCCATTTCTGCAATCCCACACTTTCGACCAATTTCTGTTAGGATTAAGCTACAAGTGAAGCCCATCTGAGCATTTCTCCCACTGTAGTTGGCAATGAATTTCGACACACTCAGTGGCAAGCTGAAAAGATATACAGTGCATTTGGACAATATCCAGCCACCTCAACTTTCTTCACAATTTATGATGTTGCAGCATAATCTCTAAAATGGAATATGGTGATTATTTTTTTAGGGAGGCTATCACAAAAATGTTTTTTGACTTGCTTTTAAAGACATACTGAAAATAAAATGCAGACATCACATCCATATTAGCTTTAACCACCTATATTAGCTTTAACCACCCACCAGTCTCTGGTTTGAAAATTAATTTTGGCAGTAATAACACCTCTGAGTCTGTATCAGCCTGGAGCATCTGAATAGGATTTGGTCCCATTTTTTTCAGAGCACAGTTACTTCAGTTCAGTCAAGCTGAAAGTGAAGCGTCTGTGAGCAGCTATATTGAAGTTTTTCCACAGATTTTCCAAAGGGATTTAAGACCTGGCTTTTACTAGGTCATACCAAGACTGTCACTTTCTTGTCCTGAAGCCACTGCAGTGATATGGAAGGGCTGTGATTTGATATGGAGCTTAGCTTAAGTGCAGTCAGGGGAGTCTTTTTTATTCTTAAATCTGCTGATTCTTCTTGTTCATTGACTAATTTCATCTAATTATTTAAGCTCCACCTCTTGGCTCTTCCCCATTCCCAAATTTTCATAAAATCAACTAAGAGAAATATTCAAGAGGTTAGTCCCTCTAGGTTCACATCTTCCAGTCAAATAAAATTAATACTTTCCACTCATTATATCCTCTCAAAAGCCACTCACTAATCAGTGTATATTTTACTTTCTCCGATCAGCTGCTCCTGCACTTCCATCTCACAACACAAACACTGGCCAAGCTACAGAGCTGACCATTTATCCGGTTATTCCCCATAATTGTGCATTAACCCCAAATTAAGTCTAAGCCAAGAACTGATCTTCATTTAATCAGTGAGACTTTGGACCCATAAACATAGTGACTCCACTGTGTATCTGTCCTGTGGGAACACAAACTGTCACTATAACACAAGGCTTCACATTTAGCTGCCTTTCTTCCTCCGACCTCACAAGTCCCGTGTCCCTCTGCGCTGAAAAGAGCACCCACAGCATGAGACTGCCACCTTCACGCTTTACGGCAGGGATGTTGTTAGACTGGTGGTGAGCTGTCTGTTTCCTCCAAACTCCTTTGGATTACAGCTGCAGAGTTACATTTTATATTTTATCAGAGAAATGTTTTGCTCTCAGAGTCATGCTGTTTTTTTTCAAGCAGTGACGTGTCTCAGTACTCTGACACAGACCAGCAAGTGCAGCTCTGACTGTTGTCATTCAAAATGTGCTGTCTCAGCAAACTCTGTACTTCTGTCAGTAGTCCTTGGATTCTTTGTCACCTCTCTGACTGAGGCCCTCATTGGTTTCTTGTTAAAATAGTTTATTTTTCTTAATCTCAACACGAGTTGTTTTTTTTTTATCTTACCCGAGATCTATGTGGTGTCTTACTTCTTTCAGTCTCTATACATGTACATATGCAACATTATTATCATTGCTAGAAGCTTGGTCTAATTCCTACAGGATTTATTTTAGGATTTTAAAAGACTTTTTTTCACATTTCACTTTCCTACAAACAATGTATGTATAAATAAATAAATCACTAATAAGACTATATATTTATCTAACCAGAATAATCATCCAGATCTTGTGTACAAGCCCAGATAAAATAAACTGAACACACTTATCTACATTCTGTGCAAGTTAATGTTTGAGTTCCTTTTCCCTGCAAAGTCATCTCAAAAAAGCAAGTCAACCCTCAGCAAATCACTTTGAAACTAATCTGAGCATGGACCTAACTAAACATCTTATGAGTGCCTTATTGGCTTATTTCTGGCAAAAAAATATCCCTTTAAGACATCCACCTACTGGCAATCTGTGCAGACAACTGTCTACCAACTGGTGCAAGCTGCTGTTACACCAAAGCATTTTTTGTATGAATTTGATTCCTCTTTCTTAAAGTGAAAGACACAAGCTCTGATAATATTTGAACAGTGGAGATAAAGTTGGTGTTGAGTATAATTTTAGATTTTTGAGCAGCTGGTATACAGTGTATGTGCACCTTCACCATCCACCACACCCCTGTAAGATTCTAAAGCTCCGTAAGAGATATTATGTGCATGTGCTGAAGGTTAGCAGCAGGTGGAGCAAGTCTAAATACGTCAGCCTTGACCCATTGTGCCCTTATGTCCTGACTGCACTAATGAACTAACCATTTCATTACCAACAGTCAAAAGTCAAGTCTAACTGCATACCTTTTCAGGGTAAGTTACTGAGGTCAATGTGAACGTGCAGAAAAAGCACACAAGGCTTTTAGTAAGCTGCCCTTGGCAGAGCAATCTGCAGAATGCCCATTTTAATGTATGTTAATGTGTGGAAAACCATCCCAGGAATATGAATACATTTCAATATGTCAGGAATATGTAAATTTTAATTACATGACACTACACGTAGAGTCAAATGCATATCTCATACGATGAATTTCAATTCTAAACAGCTCTACTTTCATGTCAGTGCGAAATCTGGTGCAACCTGTACTACAAGACATGCGGGTATTTTCCTGACCTTGAAATGTACTGAAATGTTTCTTTGGTATTTTCATTCCCAATGCTGTAAACAAGATGGAAGATATTACATAAAGGGATGGCAGTTCCAAGCACAAGGCGATGTGTTTATATTTTGCTGAAAAGTGTGCCTTTCATGCTCAAAATCAGGTCTGTTTTCAGTGCAACCACAGTTAGATATTGATTTGGTGATTCCCCAGTAGGTGCAAACTAACTGCTTGACAGAAAAAAAGCAGCTACAAAGATGGGAAAGTATAACTTTTCATTGCACACCCATGGAGAGCCACAACACAACTGCAAGTTTGATGCAAATATAGCAATATTGCCAGTTAGTGCTTTGAGGCAAAATGAAAGACTTCCCCTTAAATTGATTAAATCTCTACAACAATCAGAAGGACGAAATTTGAAAAGTGCCATGGTGAAGTGCAAGAGATGTTCCAATGCCATTTTTTCCCTCCCAACACCATTATTGATACCTGAATTGATGAATCTGCTGATACCAAGTACAGATCCGACGCCAGTGTGTTTAAAAAACAACAACAACAACAAAAAAAACTACTACCATATGAAGAAGCTAAATAAAAAGAGACAAACCAATTTAAAGTAGGTTTCCAGACCACAGCATTCTGGAGATATTTTAAAAAATAGTGAAAGGAATACTTTGATGTCCTATACAACATTGCTGACCTCAGGAATGAACTGACATTTACTATTAAATTACACGGTATCAAATCAGTGCATAGACTCACCTACTTGCTGAAACCTGATTCAGCATTTTAGGCAGTATCTGGGATTTTTCCAATACTAGTATTGGTATCAAAACAACTTTACAAGGTGCAGTGCTATTGCACATGGTAGAGTGCAATTTTTTGTTGGATTAACTACAAACACTGGACTGCACAGTAATTTACAGAGCACATCCAAATCTTTTAACCTGTTATCCTCTTGGTTAATGCACTCCTAATGTAATCCTATAAAAATCCTTAGTTACACCACACAGGTCACATAGTGAAAAATCTTGAGACAGTTAATAACTCACTCCTTTCTTATTCTGGTCCCCTTCCTCTCGTCCTTCCTATTTTATTTTACAAAGTTTTAATTTAGCCAACAGGAGAGTCAGCATTTGACAGTTATGAATATCAATGTGTTGCAAAATTAAAAATATCAATGTTACGCACAGAAAACTTGACACTTAGCTGAACAAACAAATCAGAAAGTACAACTGAAAAGATCTAGTATATAATCAATCTTTGAACATAAATTAAACTTTAACAGGTAATTTTCTGATGCTACATCTTGCCACTCTGGACCTCCAAGAACAAAACTGTTTTTCAAGTTGGACGTTTATCTCCATTTGGTGATAGTATGACACAAGGAATGTGACAAAAGCGATAATAATGAATCACTACACCCTTCTAACTTTGTTGAACAGATCTTTGGAACAGATACACTGTGATACATATTCGTTGACCTTGCCACCATGATCCAGAGGTACTTTGTTTTGATCTTTGCCAGTACAATGTTAACACACAGCCCTCAATGATTTACCTTTCTGCACCTTTTCTTCCCTTTTAAAAAATCATTCCTGTGAATTTTCTTCCATCATTACTGAGGTGCTCATACATGATTCAGTGATCACTAACTGTGCCAACAAATTCGAAAGTCTTGAATAAAGATGAGTCCTTGATGAATGAGAGGATATAAAGTGTTTCTTGTGTGTTGGGGCATTTAGTGAGGTCTTGTGGAATTTGCTCAAAATATCTCCCAGCTACCACTATGACAGAGGAAAAAAAAAAAAAAAAAAAAAAGAAGTATTGTGCCGGCTCCCGGGTGTGCAGTCAGAAATGTGACAAAACGCACACAACACAACAACTGTGATGTTGGGACTTTACTTGAACTGCATTAATAATAATCCAAAGAGGACGGGAGGGTAGAACAAAAACAGAGAGAGATAGAGAGAGAGAGAGATTGAGGCAGCCCGATGAAGAAGCTGAGTGATTATGTCCCTGGGTCACTATTGGATTTGTGGATATTGTGTTTATGAATGAAGCCAGTGACAGGCGTGGATGATGAGACTCTCTGCAGGTTTAATCCTCCTCACTTCTCTTACAGCAGCTATTTCAAGAGTCTCAGATGAGTACAAAAACACAGCGAGTATACAGTACATTAATAATAAAACATGTATGCTAGAAGACAAAATCTGTCAATAGCCTTCTCTGTTACTGTATAGAGAATTTTATTTTCAGCTACTGAGAAAATAGTGGAAAAAAACGGAAGCTCTTTTGATTTGGATTTAGGTAGAAGTGGTTTATTCCTACCCTGGTGTGGCAAAGGAAAGAAGGGATTTACAAACTGACCTCAAGTGCCCTCTCTCCTAGGGAAGCACCAACCAGAAACAGCAGAGTGGAAAGCAGCATTATGCACTGCAAACATGACTCCAGCTCGCCAACAAGCACCACTGCTGTTTTCGTAAAGCAGCCAGACGCAAGTAGCCTGAAGATTATTTAAATGTCAAAATCTTGTTTTTAATCACAAGAGTTAAAACAAACAGCAGCTGCTAAGAAAAGGCTGTGTTTGAACTGAAGGTCCCTGACTCATGACATGTTAATCACTGTGTGATTCTCTTATCAGACGGAGTTTTTCCATTGGGTAGGAGCTTCCTTTGAGATACTCTCACCAGTGTTGTGATCAAGACCACCTAAACTGAGACAAAAGCCCTGTTTCCTCCAAGCAGTATGGTACAGTTCGGTTCAGTTCAGTTCAGTACGCTTTTTTTTCCATTTCCTCTGTGAAAAGTTGTGGATGGTACCAATGGAACCATTCTGTACCGTCCCCATTTTCATTCACCTCTATGTTGGGGTACCTAGCACCTAGCATAGATCTGGTACTAAAAGGTGGAGCTATGAACACTGCAGTCTGTTGATTGGTCAATAGCGGATGGTCACTCTGCTCAGGGCTGAGTTGTGGCTGGTTTTGAGGCTCATGTAACCACTGTTCATACTGTGGAGAGTTTTATTCCTGTTAACTATAAAATGAAAGGATGTTTTACTGCCTCTTAAAGCAGCTGAAGTTGGGGTAAAAAATAACTTAGGTCACTCAATCGACTGCCGGGGACTTTTAATGTGGAGTTGGCGACTTGAATTAATCAACACACCTTAAATGTCACTTTAACAACTTTGACCATCACTTTAGTTTTTATATGACATACACTTTTAGTAATGAGTGGATCTTCAAGCATTTATATATATTAATTTCGTCCAGGTTACAGGAAATGCATATATTCTAATCCTCACTCAAAGAAAAAAGAAAAAAAAGCATAGCAGACCATTGTTCCCCTGAGCTTGCCTTACAAGGACTTAACTTACAAACCCACTATTTTTAAATATCCCATCAAGAGAGACTCTCACTGCAGCCTGTTCTGCCTTGTTCTGAAAATGTCGGCGTGCAGCCTCGTTCTGTGGACGATAAACAAGGTGCAGACTTCCATCTGTGTCACCAGTAATGAGGAATTACAGTGAGTGCTGGACAGAACACTGAGTGACAACAACCCCGCCCACTGAAAGAGTTTAGTGGAAACGGGGCTCAAGTCATGACCAAAACCAGTGCGTTGAGACCAAGACAAGACCAAGACTTTGAGGGGTTGAGACCAAGTCAAAACCAAAACCAAACCAGTGTGAGTCTAACAATGCATAACACACTTTAAAAAATGTGGAACATACCTACCACAGACTTAAACTAGTCTAAAAGATTCACATTCCCATGAAAACAACCACTGAAAACAAATGTAAATGCCTCTTCATTTGCCTCTTTTATTGTCATACACATATATGTGTGTATGTGTATGTGTACCGTGAGAAATGTCTTGATAAAATAATCAAAAGGCATTGCAGAGATTAATTTATGTATGGAAAGTTCACTTTGTTTTCTATAAGCCTGTTCTTCACCGTCCCAGTCATTTGACGGTTAATGGCCTCTTAGTTTGCGAGAGCAAGGAAGCCACCGCCAGTGGCTCACACGTGTGGCGTCATCAACAGCTCCTCCCACAATCTTCAACAGCCCCTCCCGTTGCGGAAGGCCGCCTCGGTCTGTTTAAACTAAAAGGGTTCCGCCAATATGTCTACCCTATGAGGTGGAAAATTGGGCACCTCGGATCAACTCGCCAATCTGGCTCTGTGTGTCTAAATGCTCGCAGCTTGCCGGCAAAACGGCCCAACATTCACGGAAAATCTGGCAGTGTAAAAGGGGCTTTTGTCTGATAACCGAGACAAGATCGAGTAATAATGTGGTTGAGTCCCAGGCCAAGACCTTAAAAAGCTGGTCTTGGAAATGGTCTTGAGAACAAGACCTCTCTTGAGTACCACAGTACTGGGTTAGCACACAATGTTTTTTGTCCAGCACAAGTTTTGAAACAGTCATGCCTCTTCTGTCACCAATGACAAAGGCAGTTAACAGCTACACAATTCAGATCTCAACTTAATAGTTTGTCTTTGCTTTATTTAAGGAAAGATTAATGAGCTCCTCATCTAATTGATGATGTTATGAAAATCTCACTCAAGTTGCTTCCCAGTGCTAACACCCACAGGGAAGCAACTTGAGTGAGATTTTCACAACATCTCAGATCCAGTGAGGTTTACTGCCTAACTAGCCAACCTTGTCGGCACACCTTAAAAAACCTAAGTAAATAGTCTCAATCTCAAATTGCTGGGCTTCTTTCTTACAGCCACCGCTACAGTTTTGAGGATCATGTGTTGTGAAAATACCTGTCCGCCACACTTACTTTCTCTGGTCAGGGAGCAGAGATGACAAAACACCACGGGTGGTGTCACACTGGATGTCAGCCAGGCCCCCACAGCTGGTGGCCTGACACAGCCTGACAGGTCCAGTCACGTCTTCCAGATAAAGCCCGCTAGACAAGTTGTCCAATGTCATGTTGTCAATCTGATTACACAGTCTTCATGTGTCATGAACTAGTGGCAAAACAAGATATCAAAAATTAACCTGTTTGTCAGGCCAGGCATGAAAATTAACATTTGCAACTTGGATATCTGTGCTGAACACCAGTATTGTCATATATGTACAAACATTTATCTTTCCATCACACTGATCTTGATGAACATCAGGTCAATGCGTGGGGATATACTGTACTTTAGATCCCCTGAGGAGCTGTGGGTAGGGTGAACCATGTGGCCACAGCTCGTGTAGCTGCTGGTGCTGCTAAGATTTACAGTACTCCAGCTGCTCCCCAGTGAGCCACACTCTGTGGTTCAGCTACAGCATCTGTTGTAAAGTAGAGAAAAACTAAAATCCATTTGTATGCAGTGTAGCATATTCTGTCTTCTTTTCACCATCCAAGATTGCAAACAGAGGACATAAAGTAGGACAATGCCTGCAGAAACCCCCCATCTGAAGCTAAGTGCTGTCAGAATAAAGGTATTTTTGCTGAGTTCTGTCGCTAATGTGGCAGGTGCAGGTTATTTTGCTGACGCTACTCTCCAGAGTGACTTTAACCCCTTGCATATCGAGGACATGTGAATGACGTGGGTCCTCTGAAGTCACGTTTTACCCCATTTGCAGTACATGAGACTGCTGTTGCAGATTCATCAGGGTCATCGTTGTGCAGAGACTGTGATGTTTTAGTTACAGAATCAAACCTTAGATTGGTAACTATCCTGCTTTTGGACATCTGTTTGAAGTTGTCATCTATACATATCAAATAAATGCCATTTTCTGTTTTCTGTTTTGTGTCATACGGATTACTGTTAATTTATTATGCTGATCTGATCTGTACAACATCTATTGCACGTCTGTCCGTCCTGGAAGAGGGATCCCTCCTCAGTTGCTCTTCCTGAGGTTTCTACCGTTTTTTTCCCCCGTTAAAAGGTGTTGTATGCTGTAAAGCCCTGTGAGGCAAATTGTGATTTGTGATATTGGGCTTTATAAGTAAAATTGATTGATTGATTGATTGATTGATTGATTGATTGTTGCACAATCTCTTGTGCACTAAAATGATGATCATCACTCTGGTGACATTGACAGGTTAAATGTACATGTTCTACATGCTTTCTGATACCCTTTGAAAGGTACTAAACAGACCATTACTTCAGGGAGATCTTTGATTTTCCAGTCCTCCTGTGGCAGGTAATTATTTTCTCATGGTGAACAATGTGACTAAGGGCTTGGGATCAGTTTGTGGCAAAATCAATAGGTCTGGGTGTTCTTTACATTTCATTGATTCTGCTTCTTAGTAAAAATCTGCTTTTTGGTCACTGCTCTTATTAGTGTTGAAATGATTAGTCAATGAATCCAATAGTTGTTTTACTAGATCCTGGAGAAGATATGGCAAATTGTCAAGCTTCTGAAATGTTAATTATAATAAGACTGTTGCTCAGACAAAAAAAGACATTTGAATTTGACGCCAAGTTTCTTAGAACTTGTGATAAGAAATTTTCACTATTGTCTGACATTTCAATAAACCACATGATTAATCCCTGTTGCATTCCCATTTCTTATTGAATCAAGGTTTTGATTATTTACAATAGTAAGCATGTTCACTATCTTAGATTAGCATCTGCTAATTAGCAATAAAAACAAAGTAAGCTGAGGCTGTTGAGAAATGTGTTAGTTTTGCTCCCAACCCAAAGTGTCGGACAAAGGGGAACGTTGTGCTCATGCCTACATGAGAAGTCAGGGCATCACCAGACAATCACCCTCATATGAACATGAATGTCTGAGCTAAATTGCATGACAATCGATCCAGTCGTTGAAATATTTCACTGAAAACCATAAATGTCAAACTACAAGCGCTACAAGACAGCTCCATCACCAAAGTCAGACAGATTCATTAGCAGGGAACCATGGATGTCTATGCTTAATTGTTATGCCAATTCATAGATTATTTAAAAGAATAAGTGAAAACTTTGACCTGCTGGTGGAGCTAAAGGAAAAGTCGGGAGACCATGAATGCCTCATGACAATCCATCTAAGATATTTCATTTTGGATCACAGTGATGGACCATCAGACCGACATTGCCATCACAAAATCATGCTCCCACATGACTAAAAATGACAAATGACAATGTAATCCTTTTTGGTTAAAAGGTCAAAGAAAGATAGATATTCTCTATCTTGGCATGCAAGGTAAATGTTAACTGTAAATTTAAAATGCCTTGACATGTTCAGGGCTGTCACTTCTTTGGAGTCTGTATGTGGGAAAAATATATTTATAAATATTTGAAGAAATTAGTGATTGCTGTTGTGTTATAGCTTTGTTATCTTGATAAAACTTTTAACTTGCAGTTTTTCCCCTATGGTACTGAAAAAGGTATTCCACAACATCAATATTTTTCAAGGTATTGTGTCAAAGTTAGAAATTCCAGTATTGTGACAACGCTACATCAGGACTTGTCTGGTCTATGTAATTGTTGTACTCTTGCTATTGCAAATAGATAAAACTAGTTAACCACGCTAAACAGCTAATCATGACACCAAACCATCTCATAAGTAATGTGAGGAAGCATTTTGGATTCAACACCACAGATGGAGGAACAGCTGATAATCAAACAACATTAATTAAAATTTTAGGATTGGGCTCAGTGGGTTGTGTTTGAACAAATTAGACCTTATACTTAATTTGTTTAATTAACTGTTTATCAAATTAATTTAAACTTTTTGATAACCTTAGAGCACTTGTGTAAGCTGATTACGAGGGATAACGACAATTAATGGGGCATAAAAAAACACTGTATTTTTACCATGCTGCAGTAATTTCTTTATGATTTTAGACTTTCTCCATTTTTATCACAGTTTCTTGTGCAATGACACATGCAGTCACGATACTTTTTGTGATGCCTGGCTCAGCCTTGAAAGCACGTTTCCTTCACAATTGCCGAAAAAACACCATTTCTCAAAACTAAATTGTACTTGAAAATTGTAAAAGCATCATTGTTGAAAGTCGGACAAACTCATAAGCATACACACAACGTCGCTATCACCAAAATAAAGTCTAGCAGTTGTGTATGAATTTGTTTCCTGTGAAAATCCCTTCAAACACACAAAGAGCAAAATGGAAGCAGTGCATGATTGAACAAAATACAGACAAACTATCATTTGAAAACAGATTTTTGAGGCTTTTCTTATCCCACCTGTCCTACTCACAAAAATCTCCCCTTCATCCTGCCGCAGTGTTCCACAGGTGATTCAAGTCTGAGTAGTAGTATCTGTCTGAAAGGCAGACCAGTGTGCAGTGTGGCAGAGGGCTGATGGGTTGACCCAGATAGGGGGAGACAGACTTAAAGTTCAACCAAGACACAAAGGAGATGGTTGACTACAGTGTTGTGGTGACAACTGCCTCTTTTTCTATCTGTGGCTCTCCACACACAAAAGCATTGATTGTGCTTTACCTGTCTCTTTAAAAAAACAAAGGCAACAATCCCCTGTGACAATTTACTCTACAGTTCATACGGAAGCACGGTCCAAATTTGCAGCGCTGATTATTTGCCTGCTTGCCACAGTAATTGTTTTCTTAATGTATGCTTCAGCAGATATAATCTTCAACTCAACCGGGAACTGAAACAAAACGCAAAGCTCGTCTGAGTCTTCATTTCCAGATATTGCTTCATTTCCCAAAGACAAAGTGAAAATTGGCGAGAAGGACAAGAAAAGTCATGTCAGTTACGCAAGCGTATACACATTCAGCTCCGCAGACAGAGGGCTACTGTATGCATGAACAGAGGTACTGTCTGCAAATGGTCACATGGAGGGTGTCGAAACATCCGATTACACTCGTAGTTGTGCTGAGACTCCAGCAGGTTTGTGTAGGACAACAAAGAGCCTCAAGACTTATAATGTTACACAGAGTCATGTTCAATGGCTGAAATGATAACCTGAAGCCTGACACAATTGTGATGCAGTATATCTCATCTGGTTTGCGCCCATGTGACCTGACAATTTTACATCTTAGGTCAAAAATACATTAACAGCTTAAAGGGAGATACTTTAGGAAAGGTAACAGCAACAAACTTTGTTCCAGTATGAAACTGAAACACTAATAGCTGACTGTGACAAAACTGGACAAATGTTCAGTCAGGTGCAAACATAGCATACAGGCGGATAACTTTTTTGTTGCCATAGTTTACAGCAAAGATAGTGACTGTGATAGCCTTGAGGCCCTGTCATACCAGAAAGTGATACAGCAACATTCATTCACGTGTCTTCAGGAAAAAGGTGATGCTGGAGTCTTGGGCTGTGTCTGAAATCACTCACTACTTACTATATAGTCCACTTTATAGTGAGTTCGCCATTTTGTAGTGCTGTCCAAATGTGTCCAAATGTGTAGTGGGGATTATTATACCCAAAACAATGGACTCAAAGTATCCCACAATGCACTGTGTAAAGTAGTGTGCGACCAAGCAATATATCCCATCATGTGCTGCCCCAAAGGAATGAACAGACCGTATGGGATGGACACCGAGACGAAGAGAGGAGAAAGAGCAACTCAATTACAACTTGCTGTGCATATTCAATTTAAATGACATGTTGAAGTTTGTTTTACCAATTTTTCTTTGCCATATAATAAACTGTCAATTAAACATATAATTAATGTAACGTATAGTTAATAATGGTCCCTGAAGAGATAAAAATAAATCGGCTACTGATGTTCTCCAGGGCTTAACAGTTACTGTACAGAGTAGGGCTAATAACGCAAGCTAATGTTAGCAAGCTAGGTCACTACTTGCTCTGATTTGTGCCTTAATGGCGTAATGCATTACGTTACAAATTCAATTCACACGTTATTACATGACTGACTGGTAAAACAAACTTCAACATAACAAAGGTGAAATGGAAAAAGTACCTACATTAGTAGGACAGGTTGCAATCGTGCTGCTCGTTTGTCCGACAGTATTACGTTATTATTATGTTTAATGTGAGCAGAGCAGCCCATCTCACAACAATAATTTGTAACGTTTTATTAATTTGGGGAAAATATGCTCAGTATAATGTCATGTTTTTATCACAAATATGCATGTCAGTATTTGTAATGGATGCTTCACCAGCCAATGTTGATGTGACAAGTTTTAATTGTGCGACAACAATGACGTATGATGATGTAATTGCTATGATCATAATTAATATGATGTAATTACTGGCACAGAGAAAATAACTTGAGTAGCGTCCAAAAGTGTTTCTTTATGTTGCAGGTGAGCTCACTATATAGTCCTCTACATAGAGCTCCCTATATAGCGAGTAGGGAGTGGTGAATGAGTGAATGATTTCAGAACACAGCCTTGGTGACGTAGGGGCTACTCTCAGGGCTAGTTAGTAAACTGTTAGCCTATAGCTGGTGAGCTGACTGCTAAGATGCTAGTAAGGGACTGTTGCCACTGCTACTGTCACAATAGCTCTCTGAGCTTCTATTTTTTCAAGACTGTGCTGTTAACCTCCTCCTGACATGTTGTTCTCTGGATTGCAGTGTTTTAGAATTTTATTCTATTTATGGTGGTGGCAGCCCGGGGGTTTTTAGGGGTGGAGGGGTTAAGGTTTGATGCAATATAAGTACTTTCTTTGCTCATAAGGTCCAATGTTACTGTGTAATTCTCTGCTTCATCAGTGAAGTGTATGACACCCACACTGCAGACTACAGTCTCCACTCACAGCGACAGGGTGATGGGACGGCTGACTCATATGAACAGTCCAGCACAGGCTGAATGTGCAATTAAAGTTCATGGTGTATGAAATGTCTTGTTACTGTGTTGCATTATTATTTACTGTGACAATCTGGTGAAATATCTTGCCATCATGGCGCTATGTCACTCTGCCTTCCTCTCATTGCATTAAATGACATAAATGTATCCAAGCCAGCAGTGAAAACGTTAAGGCACCGCAACACAACACCACATTAAATCCCACACAATGTTCTTCAAGTAAAAGTAGAGTGAAACTGACAATCAAATGACTACTGTGACAGAAATCAATAGATGTTTGTCAAAAGTGTAAAAAAACTAAGTGCACAGGTCAGATTGGCACACGGCCTCCTTCAACCACTCACATTATTACGGTCTCTCTCTCTCTCACATACACATACGCACACAAACTCACAGCAACCAATTACAGGGTGGCTTGGATTCCCATTTGCAATTACCAAGCAGCTTGATCCTGTCAGAAGATTGGATTGATCCCATTTAAGTCATTTAGGTCCCTGGAAAGCAAGTATTTAATGAGGAGTTACTGCCACTCATTATGAAATGAGCACACTCATCATGCGTCAAGGTTACTGAGGTTATTTTACAATAAAAAGCCAAACTAAGCTACAGTAAAATCCACAGAGATTACTTCTGTTAAAAATTCCAACATTAATAACAGGCACAGTATACATGCTCTGTACTGTAGATTATAAATGGTCTTAACTCATCTTAACTCTAGCGCTCACAGAAATTATAAACAAAATTTCAGCAGCGGCCAAATTAATATAAACCATATGCTATGAAATGCTTTTAGTTTGTTTTGTTTGTTTTTTTCACCCAAAGCCAACTTTTGCTTTGCATGCTAAAGTGAAAAAATGTCCCTTTTTCCTCCAAGTCTTCACATTAACAAAGGTTTTAATCAAAAGGGCTGCTCCTCCGGTATGGGATTCACTTTTAAAGCACTGAAAACAAAATTAAAGGATTATTTTAATATAATTTGCTTAATTAGAAATAAGATGAACATGAAATTATAAAGAGAGGGGAGACTCCCTGAATTGCTTCCTGGAATGGGGGAAAAAATGGTTATAATTAAATTAAGTACTGGTAAGAGACAGGAAGTGAACCTGCACATATCAAAGACCAAACATTTGTACAGCTTATGAACGCCCATCAACCTCGATGACCTCCACACCCTTATTGTTCACTGTTCCAACTGAACCTCACATTACTTCCTGAACTGACAGTGAACTTGTTCATGTAATAAAAAACACTAATGCAGAACAGCTGCATATCAGACTGGAAAGTATGACTTAAATTTATACTACCATATATCCTGTATATTAGAGTAATTATATACAATATATCACCATGGAATGTGATTTAAATACAGTAATAGTCAATATTTATGATAGGAGTTCAAGTTATTTTCCGTTAACTATTAATATACTTTATATTGGTTGTGGAGGAAGTCTGATACATAGTGGAAGTTCAGAGCTTATCACACTGCACAGCCGATGCAGTGTGTGTATCTGTGTGTGTGTGTGTGTGTGTGTGTGCTGTTTGCTCCACTTTCTCACGACAGCTGCTGTACAATTTCAGGATCTTGTTTTGGGTGAAAGACTTGCAGCTTGATATTAGAAACCATGAATGCAGTGTTTTCACCAGCACCTCAAAGCCATCTGTTGCCACAGCTTGGACGGCACCATGTTTCCACATTCATATGATGTGTGATGACAAGCTTTCATTTTGTTTTTTCGTGCCTTCAAAACTGCACTGATCAGTTTGTACTGAAAAGGTGTTGCTTGTAGTGCTGAACCCACAGATAATTATCACCTGAACCCTAAACCTTGCCCTCAGCTCTGCAGAGCCTTTTAGCATCTGTCAGCCTGTTGCTTGTGTTGTTCTCTCG
This sequence comes from Epinephelus lanceolatus, assembly GCF_041903045.1. Taxonomy (NCBI): domain Eukaryota; kingdom Metazoa; phylum Chordata; class Actinopteri; order Perciformes; family Serranidae; genus Epinephelus; species Epinephelus lanceolatus. The sequence continues at coordinate 24,738,703 of NC_135736.1, forward strand.
CTGTTCTCATCAATCTTGTTTCTAGTAGCAGTCACTGTAGGTGGCGAATGGTTGACTGTCTGCCACCTACCCAGCACCAGTTAGCAGACAGAGTAAATCAATAGGTGGTGGCGTTGGTAGAGACCAAAACAGAGCTTAAAAGAGAGTTATTACTAGACTTCCATTATGTGGACACAACCAAAACTCGCACTGAATTATACTATTGCTTTATGTCTGCTAGAAGTTGAAGAAGGAGTTGAGAAGTTTGAACCAATACCAGAACTGGTGCTGGTAATGGTACCTGATGGTACCTTTTTTTGGTACTTTACTTTCTTTGTAATAACAAAAGTGCAATTTTGTAGAAGCCAGTCACCAAGCGATTCTGCTCTGCTGCTCATATTCTAATCACACATTGAGCCAAGTCTGTGTCTGTCTGCAAGCTCGTTGGAAATGGCAACTGTTCTCTAACACCTTCATTACAACAACCGTATAATTCTGCCAAAAGGTTTGCCCAGAATGAGAGACAGTTTGCAATGCTTGGAGAGAGCCACGGACCCCCTGAAAAATTTGACCATGTGACACGCACTGCAGATGCTGCAGACGTTTGATTGGACATCAAAGCCAGAAGGTGGCAGCTTTAATGGTTATAGTTTAATAAGTCAATGTCGTGTTTACAGCTTCTTCTACTGCCACCCTAGTAGGGCTGGGTACTGAACTCTGTACTGTAAAAGATGCCGACCAAATTATGTGAGGACTATCGAGTACCAATTCATGTTTAATCCATCTGTGCCAAAGTTCGGTACCTGCGAGAGCATCTGGGTGAGAACGCTGGGTTTAGGCAAAAGGCAGGAATGCTGTGATGTGCCCAGAGGCCAGCCACGGGGCTCAAAGGAAGGCAGCTCTGCAGAGCTATGCATATGACATATGCATTTGTCAGAACCAGAGGTCACTGTCAAATATTCCTCGTACTCACTGATGTGTTTTTTTGGATGTGATTTAGGATGTTACTGCAACAGTTGCCCAATATAGTCTGCAGATACTAGAGATACTGTAGGTACTATAGATAATACTTATATTCTGCTTTATATATTTTTAAAATGAAGCATCCAGTTTTTAACATCTTTTGATCTTGCCTCTATAACTGTGCATTTCTTCACTGGGATTTTCTTAGAATGTAAATGTGCATTTCATTTCGTATAAAAGAGAAGAGCATGCTCACTAGTGTCTCTTGACCTATCGGTGACACTGCCTACATTAATAGCTATACTGGTTAGCATGCTGTGAGCTGCACTGTTAGTCGCAGTACAACTGAAGTGGCAATTAATATCCATGATAAAATTCTCTACTGCTGTGCTGGTTGTCAGAATAATAGGCAAGCGAGTGGATTGTATGATGTATGAAGTTTTAGATGATGAATATGTAATGTAATGAGTTATGTAACTGTCCTAAAACCAACAATCCTTTGTATATTTTGATATATTGTTGCTGTTCCCATGGAAAATTGAGGTCATACCAGAGCTTTAGCATCTGTTGAGCTTTATTATATATGATTGGTTTGTGCAGCAGTTATTTCCCTCATCCTATCTGACCCCAATTGACCTGAAAGAGCTCAATGTAATCTCCTTATACCATAGTTGGAATTCTTCCTGCATTTTTTGAATGTCATCTTTTGACTGTGTTTTCAGACTTACATACCATAAATTTGAGGGCTCTGAACAGATGAGCCGTATTTTATTGCTGTGGTTAACGGCTTATCTTGCCATTTTTTTTCAGAGTGTCACTCAGAGCATAAGCTTTGGACACAGTCTCTAATTTCCTATTTACTGCATGTAACAGCTCTGCTTCAAAGTCACATACAGAGCAGCCAGACTGTCATATTCTCACTAATCCCCTATTAAAAACCCACTATCTTTTTTGCATCACTCGTATTTTCCACATTCATGTGTCTCTCAACCCCTGTGCAGCCATTCCCATCATAATTATATTGACAAGATCAAAAGTTCACTTAAACATACAGCGTGCGGCTGTATACAGTCACACAACCATAAGCATACAGAAGCTGTATGTGTGTGTGTGTGGAAAGAAGCGTCATGGGCCCCACAGTAGCTACACAGAAAAATAAACATGATGTGTACACATGCAGAGCAGCTGGGAGACAGACATCAATCACCCACCCACGCTTGTCATACAAACCCTCTCTCTTCCAGTCTGTGATGGCTCACATATAGACATCATATTCTGCAACTATGACATCAACAAGCTGGTGATAGAAGAGGACCTAAACAAAACCAATGCTATCAGGAGACATCGCTCCCTGTATGTACAACTTTATAGTTCTGTCAGATTCTTCAGGGTCCATTTGTTCCAAGCCTGAAGAATCTGAGCTCCTCTCTCTGTTTGTTGGTGTTGTGTTTGCTGGGGAGCTAAAGCTGAAGGATTTGATGAAATAAATAAGCAACCCTAAATTCAACAACATGCACGCCTAACTAGGACTGCAACTAATCCATATTTTCATTAGAAAATAATCTCTCGATATCTTTTTTCAATAGACCTTTTCAAACTTGACAACATAAACATTCTAAATGGGTTCCTTTGTGTTTCCCGATGGAATGTTTGTGATTGCAGGACTAGCTGACAGGATGTAAACAGGAGCCATGCTGTTGCCCTGGCAACAAAATAGCATTGAAAAGGTCTATAAAGCAAGTAATTATTTAGTCTATACAATGTCAGAAAATAGTGAAAATACCCCTCAGGTGTTCCCAGAGCAGAAGTGATGTCTTCAAATGACTTGCTTTGTCTGACCAACAGTCCAAAGTTATTCAGTGTATAGTAATATTAGAAAAAGACGAGCAACAAAACCTTTAGATTTGAGAGGCTTATTGAAGGTTGCAATTTTGCTGCAAGATTGCTATAGGCTATTCACAATGGATCAACTGACAATGTATAATAAGAAAAGGGGATGCTCACAGGGACGAACCCACAGGTTATTGCAGGGCTGGGAATTTCAGCGAACATTTATCGAAACCGACATTCAGAACGTCTAACCGAGGTAATCTCGCTTGTGTCGGTAATTTTTTTTTCTTTCTTTTTTCTAATTCTGTCACTACTTTTCCCTGTGTGTGTGTTCATGTACTGTCCCCTTAAAAACGTACTACTGGAAGTGTAGTCCGTACCAAATCATTCGGACACATTTTGGCTTTTGTGAAGATGACCCCGAACAGAAAGAAATCAAATGTAAACACTGGGGAAAAACCATTTCAGTGACCAAAGATCATACCACCAATCTGTTTCAGCACTTGGAACACAATCACCTTACCGAATATGAACAGTGCATGGCTCAAAAAAAAAAAAAAAAAAAGCAAAAGAAGAAAGAGACTGTCAAGCACCCAGCAACAAGTGCCTCCACAAAGCAGCTCTAGATAATACAAGCATTTGCAGAGGCTACACAATATGAAAAAGGTTAAAGAAAATAGTTCATCTGTGTGCATGTCCTGCATTCGTTTCTCCAAACCGCTTATCCGGTTGGGGGTCACAGGGGGGCTGGAGCCTATCCCAGCTGACTCTGAGCGAGAGGCGGGGTACACCCTGGACAGGTCGCCAGACCATCACAGGGCTGACACATAGAGACAGACAACCATTCACACTCACATTCACACCTAAAGTCACCAATTACCCCGCATGTCTTTGGATTGTGGGAGGAAGCCGGAGTACCCAGAGAACACCCACGCTGACATGGGGAGAACATGCAAACTCCGCATGGAAAGGCTCCCCCACCCTGGATTCAAACCGGGAACCCTCTTGCTGTGAGGCGACAATGCCAACCACAGCACCACTGTGCGCTTCCTTCAATTAAATCACTAAAAAAAAAAATAATTAAAAAGTCCCAGCTTCAGTAGTTGAGCATATTTACAGTACAAACCTTGTCAGTGAAATATGAGGGCAAAAAAACAAAAACAAAATAATCGTTCATGAATCAGAATTGAGGTAAACTGTTCAATTATTTGTGATATTGATTGAGGTTATATTGCCTAGTCCTAGATTACTGTTTTATTTTAACATCAAAATACTATCACTACTAAAAATAGTAACAAACAACGTGGGGGTTGAACCTCAATGTCCTGAATGAAAGTCCTATGCTTTACCCACTCATCCACAATGACTTTCCACTGATATGGACTTTGTTGCCCTTTAGATTACGTCAACTGATTTTCTGGCAGAAAGCCCTGAGGGCCACCTCTCCTATGTGCTATCAAAAACAGCTTGGCTAAAGAGTTTTAGTTCTTACAAACACCACAGACTTAAAACAATGATACAGGGGCATCTTTGTTATATTTAAAAAATGGGCATTGAGTAATACTACAGGGTTCCCACACATTTTCCTGGACAAAATTTCAAAACTTTTCCATGGCTTTTCAATGGCCTATAATAGCACTGTCTTTTTTCTTGCCCCACTTTTCCTGTATTTTTAAAAACTATGAGATTCAAACCTAACTTCAGCTACCTGGCATACCTGAAGAGCGAGACAGAACGCAGGGAGAAAACAAAGAAATGTATGATGGTAAACAAAACATCACACATGGACGCATATTATGTCACAGAAAATACTTTTGCTGTTGTGTTACATTACGTGGAAGGTTATCAATAGAAGATTACTGTAACAATTTCATTGCATGCATCAAAATTCCATGATTTTTCCCAAACTTTCCATGTTTATTTAAAAAATTCCATGACTTTTCCAGGTCCATGACTGTGGGAACCCTGATACTAGTCTTGGAGTGGACATCACAGCGTGGTAGTCTGAGCACAACCATTACACAACCAAACAAATAAACTGTCATAATGTCGTATTTAGAAAAAAAAGACTGCATTCGCTTCATTTGTGGCTAATCATATGATCAGTATTTCCTACAGAGAAGGTCTGAATGGACCATTAATATATGTGGAAACAATGTCACCATCTGGCCGTCTTCGTCACTGTGTTGCAGTTTCTGCCGTTCGACCAGAACAGTACTTGGCCAGGGACATGACGTCTGTTGGTTGTGTAAATACGAAAGGTGTTTGCAAACATTTTTGCCATATTACCTTTTATAAGTTGCATTTACAGCTTGTTCTGATGCCTTCAAGTGGCAAATAAAATCATTTATTTCAGGTTACATAGGTTATACATATAACATGACTCATTTTCTGACTAATTATTGAGAGTGCAGACATAAGTGTATGCATAGCCACACACACAGACACACACACACAGACACACACACACACACACACACACACACACACACACACACACACACACACACAGGGACTTGACAGCGTTCATTCTTTAGCCCCTAATCCTACCTGGAACCCTGAACGCTACATGTCTAACCTCAACCCTTCACCCAAAGTTAAACTTCTTATTCTTATTATATTAGTCTAACCTCAATTGTGAAGAAGTGAGGCTCGGTCAAAATGACCTCATTTCACAAAAATGTCCTCAGTCTGAATATCAAATGGGTCCTTACAGGGACAGGGACAGGCACACATGCAGACACACACACACACACACCTGGCCTACAATTACAGTGCAGGGCAGTAATTTGGACTCTTGACAGGATGATTTAGCTCATGTGGGATTAATAGACGCAGATGATGAATGAATGATCAATTACTCATTTTGGATCTGATACTGTATTTAAGCCTCGGCACGGAATTATTGACAGCATCTGCTGCAGCCCATTCTGAGGCTCTAATTGAATTACAAAAGAAGGGGAGGACAGATTCTTATACTCTGCTTTCATCACAATTTGACGCATAGCTCTCCAAACACTTTCCACCCTCAGCGGGAGAAATGTTCACATCGTCTGGCGACATCATCGCCATCTCCCTGAAGGCCCACAATGCGTCTTTCCACACCAGTTCATGTTAAAGGTAGGGTCTGGAGGATTTTCCAGTTGCTGTTTGTAAACACACATTCAAATTCCGCCCCTCCTATCAGGCTCAACTCTCCCGGGTGTACAGAGCCCGGAGGTACGGAAGAAGGCTTCACAGAAGAGGTTCAGGCAAGGCTCGTGCTGGTGCACGCTCGGAGACGCTCGGACACGCTCGGGCACGGCACCTGCGCTCTCTCATTGGCTGGGGAAATCTCCGCCCAGAAGCGGTCCGAGCTCACAAAAACATCAAAATACAGTTAAAGGGCAGGAGTTCTGCAAACAGAGTCACCACCACACATGAGTAGAAGCCCATAGGTGATGACTAAGCAGGATTTCATTTGTATATGTCTATATTTTGTTTTGTTTGAAAATCCTCCATATCCTACCTTTAACTTTCCAACTTTTTACATTCCAGGATGACTGAAAAAGAGGAATCTGTTGTGACGTAACCATTTGGTGTCACAGAAGTCTCCACTTTGGTTACAATAAATCTAACAGAGGAAAGGTCATAGGTCACAGGTAATTGAATGTTGTTGTGAAAACGCCAACTTTACAGCTCGCCTCACACCTACCTCACTACTCCAGTTGTAATATGGTGATCTTATGGTATGGCTGCCAGTTCAGACTGACCTGCTTTATGAAGCTGATCTGATCAAGATTAAAACTTCTTACTGGTTCACATTAGGGGCGACATGATTTCAGTTTCAATTTGGTTCTTTTCCGTTTTATATCATTGGAAATTCACTATCTTTGGTCTTGGGACTGTTTGTTGGAAGACACAAGAAATGTCAATATGTTACATTTTACTCTGGCCCATAAAATATCAAAACTAGAACATCCCAGATAATTTATTAATTATTAAGAATATAATCAATGGTTAAAGCCCTCCACCTGAGCAGCAGTGTCCACTTTATCTTCCGAGCTTTATCAAAGTTAGCTGTAATGTTAACACCATTTAATGTTAGTACTAATGTTACATTGTATTTTTCTCACGATCAGGGACAGTCAGTGTCCACTTGCTGTGGTCCTTGCCGTCACCATTGGCCTGGAGAGGTTGTCCTATGACTCCTTTGAGACACTTAAATCACTTTACCTTCATGTTCACTCCCTACGGTGGGTCGAAATACAAAACCACTAAATGTCAAAGTATAGCAACGGTATATTAGAAACACTACATTTTTCTGTTTTTCTCCAGTTAGGGCTGTGTACTGTACAATATCATGATATGAGACAAAATATCATCTTAGATTTTGGACATCTGAATATCTTGTTTAATATCTTGTGTTGTGTATTCCTGGTTTTTAAGGCTGCATTACAGTAAATTCATGTAATTTTGTGAACATACCAGACTTCTAACTGATCTATTATATCCTTTACCCACTTAGTCATTATATTCACCTTACTGCAATTATCTATCAAAATCTCATTGTGTAAATATTTTGTGAAAAACAGTCAACCCAATATTGTTGGAATATCAATTTCAAGGCGTTTTTTTTTCCTTTTCTTTTCGTTAATGGCTGAAGTCTCTTGAAACTGAACCTCCATTAAGTGAAATATCTGATATGAGCAATGAACCAAACTATGACTGTGTAAAAGAAACATGTTGCTAGTACTGCCAAACCCACTGAGAATCAACACAGCTTTACAGCATTTTAGCCACAGCTGAATTAACAACTGGCTTGTAAATAACTCAAAAATTTAGCAAGATACAGACTAAGCCGGAATTAATACTTCTGCATCAAATCGACACCATACCTACGCCATAGGCTGACATGCACCTCCCCAGAAATGTCACTATGCGTTGCCGCAACGGAGACCTCCTGTCTATTTTGCAAAGCTAAAAACCATTTCCCACAGTATAAACTAAGCTTTTATTTACTTTAATTTCACAGATAAGAAACAATAAATTGTGAAGACAGTAAAGCATCCGCAACAATAGCATTTTAAGTCTTGTGTGTGATTTATCCTTCAAAGATTTTTACTTCGGGATTTATCCAGGCTTCATATGAGAGGAGGAAATCTCCGCTCATTGCTAGGTTAATTTATACAATGTAAAATTCCATAGGCTTGTACTAATAACGTTAGCATGTCGTATTTGTTTGGAAAACGTGTTTAGCATAAGACAGTTGTTTTGTCGGTGAACCTTGTGAGTTGTAATGGAGCCGAATTTTTTAACGTACTTTTGTTAAATGTTGCTGTTGTCCCTGGCTTCATATGAGTAGAAGAAAAGTCAGCTAGCTGCTAGGCTAATTTATACAATGTAAAATTAAATAGGCTTGTGCTAATAACATTAGCATGCTGTATTTGTGGGGAAAATGTGTCCAACGAAAGACAAGTGTTTGTCTGTGAATGCTGCGAGTTATAGTGAAGCTGATTTGTGTACTTGTGTTTGAAATTGTCTCTATTAAGACATGTTTAATGTGTGTTTAACGTGTGTTTTAATGTGTGTTTTGACTCAACTAAACTTTACAGCACTTCACAGAAATCTCCACCGTCGACTAGTGTTTTAGAGGTGTAACTGCAGAGTGACACAGACACACCACTGCACAAGTGTAAATGCTCACACGTGCGTGGGCTACAGCATAGGGCCTGCCGCACTAGTATAAATCCCCCTTCAGTTGTTGGACCAAAGATATATATCGCACATTGATCCATCAGAGGTCAGAAACACAACTCCAATTAGATAAAATGATAATGCTTCTCTGTCTGCTGGATCTTTAAGTAAGCAGTTACATGCTAACATGATTATCTCAGGCGTTACTGTGTTTCTGTGTTTCCCGAATAAAGATCCCTTAATACGAGTTTAAGTCATTTTGGGCGATGAGCATGCCTTGACAGAGGGGCTGATAGCGTCAGAGCTAAATCACTCTGAGGAACCAGACAATTTGGGACCAGTTCTAAATGGAAATAGATTCTCAAATCCCATCCTTAATGACCTCATCCTTACATGCTCTCATTGTGCACCACTATCAACATATCCTCCCATCCTCTCATTAGAGCTCAGAGCAGATATAGTGGACCCTCCTGTGATGCATAAATGTCACCCTTTATTCATAAGTACGTGTAAACAGAAGGAAAAGAAATCATCTTAACAGTGATTTGCCATCACTGACAATTTTGATGTGACCAAATACCTCCCCTCCCACCCCACCCCCACTTGCCTCATCTTCCTGTCAGTGAACAGCAACCACAGCAAAACAAAAATGTCTAATCTGGCGCTGAATCACACACAGAGCTTCTAGTTGAAATTTGATTTCATGAGATATTAGGTCGACTGTGGCAGCAGAGTCAGCAAAGAGTGTTTTAATAAATGTCCCCAAGCAGCAATGATATCATCCACATCCACTCACATCTACAGTTTTATCACAGCGCAATATTTTCCATAAAATATATCAGATTATTTCTTCATAATACTACATGCCACATGAGTTAATTAACATATTATCGGCGAAACGGAGGTTTGGACTAGGTCACTGAGCACTGAACGTCTAACTTCCTACTGCATAATTTCCCATTGCTCTTGGAAGGCACCCAAAGAACGCTGGAATGAACCCAAGCGATGTGTGAGTGTGTCTGCAAGTGTGACAAAAGACACTCATTTTGACAATAATCATGGAGAGCATGTTTATGGGTCATTAAAGGAAAGCATACTGTGATGAAGAAATCTCGCACACTAAGGTCTCGCTCATTAGAGGAACGCGTAGGACTCAACTAATTACTTTACAAACGTGACAGACCATGAAGAATGTGTCATAATCTGCCTCTTGAGAATTTGTGTACACCTCTGCACTGTTGAGCGTGACTTATTATAGCTGAAAAAGGCTGTTGAAAAGCTATTTAAAAGTCACTGTTCTCTCATATGTCTGCAGGTAAAACAAAGTGCAGGAGCCACTGACACTCTTGTATCCACAACAAGAGCCCTTAACAGCACAAGTCTTTACAACAGAGTCAGTTATATAAAGTGGATATTGAATTAAGTGATCTGTAGCGATGCAAAATAGAGACAAAGAAAAACTAAATTGGACGCAGGCTGCATAATTGAGATCTAATAATGGAAATATTCATTGGTGATTAGACTGAATTAAATGGATGAGTGGCTTTTTTCTCAAACAAGCAGTTAGTGATAGGATTGGCTGTTAGCACACAATTTCCCATATACACACACTGACATACAGATAATACAGAGCCACATTAGCTTTCATTTGTGCCCACCTGATGAATGTAAGTCCAATAATCGCCTTGAGCGCCTGAGGGAAATATCTGTCTCGTTAGCAGCTAAATGTCACTATATTTGCCAGGTAGTCGTTAACTTTGTCTGTCTGTTGTCTGGTGCTGAGCAGGAAGTGTGCAGTGGGCTTATCAGACCCTTTTACACTGAAAGCTCAGCTGCTGGAAACAACGCTGATGAGAGTAGTGGGCGTGAATCAAACAGTAAAGTTGCAGCCGAAAAAGTTATACGGTGCTAAAGTGAACTTCAGAGTTGCTACATGTGACACCTTTCACATTACACTAGGGCTGCTCAATTATGGCAAAAATCATGGTCAATATTGGGATCATGTTTACTAAACACAACTGAATTTGAAAAAAGTGCCGTGGGCATTTAAATCAAACGTCTGGACTTATTTTGGATTTTTTCAACACGGAAGGAAAGAATGACTTGGATATGACACATGCGATTTGCAAGTAGTGTCATATGAGAATTAAATACTCTGGGAATACTACGAACATGAGAGCTCACCTCATTCAGAGGTATGTCTGTGAAGTGTTTATCTCGCAAGCTTAATCTGGCCTCACAGAGTGTGTTAAATCTGCCAACAGTTCAGTTTTTCAGATGTATGCAAGATTTCTGACAGGTTTTGGCGGTGTTGGTCAGTCTGTCTGCTTTGCATCACATTTTGCTGCAACACAAATGATCAAAGTCAGACGTACAGACTGAAAACTTTATCTTATGAGGTGATGTTGACAAAGTTTTCCTTTGGTGCAGTTGAAAAAAAAGGTAATAAATTGCAATATATGGCAATATATTGTATCACAATACTTAGCATATCTGGATAATATCGTATTGTGGGTTCTCTGGTGAGTCCAACCCCTAAATATTAATGTGATAAATAAAATTAATATTGAATTAATTTATTTAGAATATACACTAGAATTACTACCGCTGCGCAAAAGATCTATACGATCAGTACAGTTTCAAGGTGGGCAGCCAAGATTGGTGTCAACAAGTCAGTACCTGACTAAATGTCTCCCCTTTTGTTCCTGAATTATGACATGATGCCACAGTGAAGTTGACCTTTGACCTTCATTTCATCATTATATTCTCTAAGGGGCCGTTCAGATGTAGCGTCTTTTGCGCGCACAAATCCATTAGTTTCAATGTAGACAAAGCGACGCCGTAGCGGTGCGCATTCGGTGCGACGCACCTGTTTTTTCGTGCGCATCCGCGGCGCACAGAGATGGAAAAATCTCAGCTTTTTCGAATGCAGCAAGTGCACTGCATGTCATGTGATAAGAATTAACCAATCAGCTCCTCAGACCTGCTTCTTCCTTTCTGTCCAACGGACTTCGCAACATCCGGTGGTGTGAAAGGCAGCAAGCAATGGAGGAGCGACTGATCATTCTTGTCCAGGGATACCCAGAGTTATATGAAAATAGGAAATCCATTTAACTTTGTTGGAAACTTTGTAACTTTTTTACTCCCCCTGTGAGTGACAGGCAGTTTTGGTTGCTTAGTAACGGCAGGCGCGACAGTAGCGCAACCCCCGAAGTGCCTTGGATAAAAGGATGGAAACCGCACAGCTGGCGTTTTCCACACGCTTTTAGACGCTACATCTGAACGGGGCCTTAGACATCTGTGTGAAATTTTGTCATAATTACACATGAATTATTAAGTTATGGTCTAAAACATGTTTTGTGTGGTCACAGTAACCTTGACCCTTGACCATCAAATTCTAATCAGTTAATTCTTGAACCACGTGAACATTTGTGTCAGATTTAAGGAAACTTTCTATAGGCCTTCTTGAGATATTGCGCTCATGAAAATGAGATGAATGCAAGGTCACAGTGAGCTTTGACCACCAAATTGTAATCAGTTCATTTTTAAGTCCAAGTAAATGTTTGTGCCAAATTTGAAGAAACTTCCTTAAGGAGTTCTTGAGATATGTGTTCACGAGAATGAGACGGATGCAAGGACACAGTGACCTTGACCACTGACCTATAATCACCAAATCAAATCAGTTCATCGTTGACTCCATGTGGACATTTGTGCCAAATCTGAATAAGTTCCCTCGAAGAGTTCTTGAGATATCGGATTCAAGAGAATGGGACAAACAGACAAAAAATGGGATCGTCGGCGCGGAGGCATATAATGGGATTGAAGGGTGGTGCTGTAGTTAGCACTGTCGCATTACAGCAAGAGCGTTCTGGTTTCAAACACACTGGCTGACTGGGGCCCCTCTGATTGGAGTCTACATGTTCTCACCATGTCAGCGTATGTTTCCTTCCTCCCACAGTCCAAAGCAAGACAGGCAGGTTAGTTTAACTGGTGATTTCAAATTGCTCAATGTGTGTGAGTGGTTGTCTGTCTCTATGTGTCAGCCCTACCCTGCCTCTCGCCCAGTGTCAGCTGGGAACAGCTTCAGCTCTCCCGCAACCCTGAAGAGAATTGGATCCGTGGACTGCAATCATTCTGAACATTATGCATGGGAATACATTTCAATATAAAACATTTGAATATGTTTCTTGCTTTTTTACTTATGGTTTGAATAAGTCAAACATTTCCGCTTTGTCGCTTTTTAGAACCCAAACACTGAGCGTACCACTGTAAAGGTTTAGGGGTCGGCTTGAATTTACAACACAAGCCAAAACAAGAGCATCGTTGCAAAACGGAAATGCAACACAATAGCTGTTTTATCTTGAGTAACTTATTTTTATAATCGTTGGTAGCCAAAGTCCCCCAGCCCTACAATACACACTTTCATTTGACCTATATAAAAATGTTTATTAGAGCATTTTAATCACCCGCTTCACAAGATCCTCATAAAAAAAACTAAATATCGCAAAATATGTCTGATTGTTTCTTTTTAAACTTTCTCACTGTTCAGTTTTCTTCATTTCAAAAGGCAAGCCTGAGCAATTAAGAACTGGAAATAAAATGGAGAAAATGAAAATGAGAAAAAAATCTTAAGTGAATTAATAGCTGCAGTGTAAACAGATTTATCTTTCAAGATAACAAAGCAAATTGTTTCTTACTGAAGACTGCTTGAGCTTCTGCCGACCCGAGTAACATCTTGTACTTTATTTTAGTGGGCCGATCAAAGAGTCCCCTTTCTGATAAGCATTAGCGGGGATACTGTGTTTCAGTCTGCTCCACAGAAAACATTTCTTGCTACTGGTTATTACATAACGTGAAAGTTCACGGAAGGTTTCAGAGGAAATTCAGGATGAATCTTGTCTTGTGCAGACTGAAGGAACAAATGTGTGTCTCTGTGAATGTCTCAGAGAAATACAGATTTTAATGGTTGGACTCAGTTCTTATTCCCATCTCTTCACAACAATACTGTCTCTTATCATTTATACATCCTGTTTTCATTCTGTGACAGAGCTCGCACATGTTACCTAAATTGGGAGATCATATCAAACAAAAAACTTGTTGTTCGCCTATTTTAAACTTGTCTTTGTTGGAATCTAGCTACTAATTTTACAATGACAACATGCATCTATCTAACCTCGGGATTATTATTAGAACGTTGTGCCCTCGCTCCTTTGCTTTGTAGTCACTAAAACTGTTATTTTTATAACGGTGCAGTCATTTGGAGTGTGAACGCAGCACAGTGCTGCGTCTGAGTGATAAACCACACCGCTGAACCCAGAGACACTGGCCTGATAAGGCTGAATGGGACAGTGTTCACAGGGTTACATCAAATGGCATTCATGTGTCTGCCATAATAATCATCATTACATGCCATTCAACTGAATCAGACTGCTGGCTCATGGGGAGTGACGAAGCTTTTTGATTGAGCTGTTTTCTTGTTAGTCCACTGGGTGAGCCGTGCCATATTTTTAGATCCATTATCTTTAATAACAAAATAACAGAAATGACAGGGATAAAGGAGGAGACATTTGGAAAGTAAGGTAGTCAGTTTCTGTGTGTGTCCTTTTTTTTCAAAACTCTATCTGAGGAGGATTGACTGACCCTGCATGTTGTTCTGTTTTTTTCATCTGTGCCTTGCTTTAACAGTCATACAATCTGACGCATTCACAGCTGGAAGCTGCTGAGTCCAACCACAATCTTCCACTGTTGGCCACTGAGTAGCAATGGTGGACTAAGTGCTTCATTCAAGGGCACCTTGCTCACAGAGGACAGCGTTTCTCGCTTTCCTTGTTCTGATTCTCTCAACTGGGATTCAAACTGGCACCCTTCCCCATCACCAGCCTGCATCTCTAACCTCTGAGCTCCTGTCGTGTGTGTATGTGTGTGTGGGTGTGTGTATGTGTGTGTAATCAAACAGTTACAGCACTACAGTAAACACTCTACAGTATGCATGTGTTATGCACAGTTCCCCTTGGATGAGCATTAGGTTTTACTTGATCTCACTGCCCTAAGCTTCCCATGTGCGTCATCCCAAGCTCCTATCATGCAGAAAGAAGTTTTCACTGTATAATATTGTAAATGATTAAAAATAGCACAGGGAAGCATGGAAAGAGGAGTGGGGGTGGGGGCTGGAGTGGAGGGGATGGAATCTTAAATGGCTTGCAAATATGCTCTCTTGTATGTATAAGTATTTATAGACTCATTATTGTGTCTTCCTTTTTGAAGTAAAAACATGCTCTCCTCTGCGAGGGTGTGAGACGGAGACAGAGGGAGAGCAAGAGAAAGAAAACACGCACACGGGGTCGCGACAGAGAAGACCAGATGCCAGACGCCCGCTCTTGTTAAATTCGGATGTCAGGCTGGTTGCTGTTTAACACTTATCAAAATAACAAGCTTAATTCATTTTGCCCACTTGGCCATTATATAATCGGGAATCCATGGGGCTTGTGTGATAACCGTCTTGTTGCCTGACTGCCTTGATGCAAAGCGCTATTGGCAGAATTCCTCTACAGGTATGCGGTCTGACAACATAACGTCCGTAGAGAACGGTGGGGGTGTTGGATCAGAGTGATGCAAACAGACAGGGTGTCATGGAATATGAAGCCTGGAAGGTCAAATTTAAGTGAAAAGAAAAAAAAATTGAGTGTGCGTGTTAGAGTGACTAAGCTTGGGAAGAGGAGGAGGAGTACAAAGAAGGTGGGAGACTGAGATGAGGCGGAAACTTGGCGAGAGGGAATGCGAAAACCGCTACGCAGACTGTAAAACCAGAAAAAGAAAAGACACAGAAAGGTGTTTTCTCAGAGGAGAGATGTGGAAAAGCACAGCCTACATTCTTATCATACAGCAGACGCATATATACAGAATGGATTACCGCAGGCGGGCTTTGTGTGTACAGATAATCCTGCAAATATTAGAAAATCAGGAAATCGTCTAGAAGCTGAGGCACCTTGTAAAGAGTGCATGAAGTCAAATGAACGCTTGCTGGGTCAATTTTTCTTTCTCAGATGACCCTGGAAAGAGGCCCAAACCCAGCAGGACAAGGTGGCACCTGCCAAGACTGAAATCGTGCAGTCAAATAGAGAAAAACAGACTGATTTTTGCAGGGCAATTTTAAGATTGTTGCTATTAGTTTTACAAAAACAGAAGCCCAGTCGCCTATGGCGGAAGCAACAAGCCAACGTGACCACGACAGCGATTCCGTGTCTCTCTCTGAATGAAAATGTGAGCCTGCGTCCCTTTCACTGTATGTCTGCTTTGTATGACAGACTCGCACCAATCTGCTGCCTCCCCTTTTCTTGTCTTTATCTCCACTATCATGTTCTGTTGTGAACCTTCCTCCCTCCCTCTCTCTCCCTCCCTTGCTGCGTCTAAGAGTGAACGGCAGCAGCAAACAAGCTGGATAAGGTTGGCAACACAAACAACAATAACATCATGCACGCAATCCCAGCAGCGGAGCCACAGCTCCACATATATCTGCTACCTAATTAGATCTGTGTGTGATCTAATGTTTGAGTTTTAATCCTTGCAGAGAGCCAAAAAGCCCTCTGACAGGAAATCTGTACAAAGTAGATCTGCAAGCTAGGCGTAATTAAAACATATAAAGTCTTTTACATGTTGGAGGACACACAGGAGCACTAAAAAAAACGTTAATGCTGACTATAAGTTATCAGGTGCAAAGCAGCCTCGAGGTGCAGTCGCAGGCGCTCCTTTTTTTTTCATGTCCTGGCTGACAGCAGGGGCATTAACTAATCTATAGCTGGGAGTTAAGTGCCTCGTGAGTAAAAGAAGGAGATCTTTATCCTCTCCCACTCAATGTTCATTTATTCAGCTTGGCCAAACTATATATTAATTGCAGAGTCATGACCTGCTGGCTGTTGTGGGTCCCCAATTAGTCTGTGTTTTTCACCCACTGAGCCCTTTCCTTTCTGTCCTGATACTGTTAAGCTGCTCCACCATACTGTGCCGCTCTGATGCTTATCACAGCAATCACCGCAGAAACTGACAAACCCAGTGAGCAGCTATGACTCCCGCGCCTTCGCATATCTGTTAGAGAACAGTAGGAATGATAGGAAGCCGTCAGCCAGATATGGGCTTTAATTAAATAAAGTTGTCTCTTATGTTACTGTTTGCATTACCTCTTGTTTTACTTCAAATTATAACGGACTCCAAGATAAACACTTAGGATGGTATCGAATTCGAATCCGACATTTCAATCAAGATGAAAAGCACCAAATATGCTCTGACGCTGTGTTTATTTTATACGGAGTATAATCTCATAATGTCTTGGCACACAGCAGATATAGAGCAGTACCTCTCATGTCAACCTCAGCATACAGGCGCACTCTGCAACCTATGGCCTTTTCAGTTATTGAGGGCCCCTTTCATAACTTGAGCTTTGAGGCCCACTTGAACTCCTGCAAAATGCAGTTATACTATATAGAAAAGCGGAATCTGTCTCGCACACAGAGGAGATGTAAGTCTTTTATGGAAAGGGTTGTTCCGATTACTGATACCAGTATCAGAAATGCCTCCGATGCTGCCTAAAATGCTGGATCTGCAAGCATCTCTGTACCAATCCAAATCATGATTTATTGATAAACTTTTAAGTAATTTGATAGCTGAATTAAATAGCATTTTTTTGCCACTCAAAATGGTCATTAGTCAGCAAGATTTCATTGGTCGCATAGTCGCAGAAAAACAAACAAACAAACAAACAAACAAACAAGAAACTCTATTAGGAGCTGCATTTTGTCAAAATAAATCAAAATCTATATGACTGGACCATGGGGGAATTTAATTTGAAAGGACAGACACAGGAAGTGGCCACACTCAGCAGTCAGACAGGAGTCACGATACAAACCTATCACAGCCGACAGATATCTTTCCCTTCTTCTGTAAATATTCAGTCTGATAAATACGGGAGAGTTGATCATTTTAGGCTACCCAGAGCTTTATATCTGTCCAATATATACGATAGGCCTACACACTTATAAACAGCGCCTGGAAGAAGATCAGCTCTGCACTCAAAATTTCAGATAAATTGGCTATACCATGCTTGTTAAGGCTGCTTAGCAACCGCAGACGCAACCTGCCACTGTGCTCTTGAAATCTGGTGCAAAAAAAGGCAGTAGCCAGCACCCAGCACCTGACATTGCATTTCCAGGCAGTTAAAGACACGGCATGTGTGCGGCCCCTAATTTACAGGACTGGTACCTGCGGTTATTACACAGGCTAGTTAATAACATGTCAGGCAGGAAATTCAAAGTGTGGGATCATTTTGAGAAGGTGAAGGACGAACCCAAGGTGATATGTAAACTCATCTTCATTGGTCGACTACAAACATGACGTATCATCTGAAACATGTAAGTAGCTACATGCCCATTAGCCGCTTAGCACAATCATTACTGCTTTGCCGACAGCGTCATTAACAGGCGGCTCGCTCAGTGTGTGACGTGCACTTGTAGATAAAATATAGGCCTATATTAATGAAGGTTCATCAGTACGGTTTCTATTTCTCTGTAATGTAGCACAGTGTTAACAATGTTACTGATACTATTCTTTCTCACACCTTGAACTCAAACCATTGTGTTGCCCCGCCCAAAATATATAATTTAATAATTAAATTAATATCATAAACATGCGGGTGACTAGTCGACTAATGGCCCTAAACGACGACTATTGGTCGACTAGGAAAATTCTTCCGAGAGTTTTCCTGTAAATAGTGTAAGCAACGTAAGCAAAATGCCAGTAATTTGGTCATTTCTATGACACTCATTCTCTGGATGTATCTGTTCATGCTTTAGTTTAACCTGCGCCATGCCATACAACAATGGTAGGAATCACTTTACATCAATACAGGGTCAGTGGTGCACACCTTTTCATTTAATCAGTGCCTGGTATCAGCTGACGAAAGTTCAGGTATTGGAATTGGTATCAGGAAGGAAAAAAATCTCTACTGACAAATAGAGATACTCGGCTTTGAATAATAAATAGTTCCTACTGTGTTTTTCTTTTTATCTAAATTACATCTGCGCCTTCTCCCTCATGCAAAGTATAAAAAGGTTAATTTTTTTTATTTCATAAGTTTAACGAATGCACACAATATGTCTCGTACTGCAGTGTTAAGTCAGCTCTCGGCATTAGTGTAGATTTCAGGGGGAGGGGACACAGGGGACACAACTTTTATTTTGACAGAATTATGGACATTTACACCATACATTTATGAAGAGGTACAAACTGATGCATGAAAAAGTGTTTGATGCTCAAAGTTTTCTGGCAAAGGAACCCAAAACCCATGTTTCATGTGTGGCCCCCAAGTGTTGAAATGAAATCTACACACTACAGGTCTCAAGTTTCCACATCACACTCCTGTAAGCTGCATACTGGCCTACAATTGGTTTCCACACTACTTGTGAGATCACATAATCATGCTTGACATACACGTAAACTCAGATTTAAAGTTATTTTCACGAAACCCAGTTTTTGAGACCATTTATGGTCAGCATTTGTTCTTTACTGTTCACTTTACTTTGCTCTCTACACTGAGTCAGAGCTGTTTTAAGTTACAGCGAATGCAACTGGATCATCCCACTGCTGCTGCTTCACATTAAAAGCTCTCAGCTGGCACCAAATCAACCAGGACTGAAATCTTAAGGATTACAACTTTTAGGTGGGCACAGAGACACGACACCCCCCTTCAGAAGATGAATGTGAAAACAGCATTCTGGTGTCGAGCTCTGCACATGAATCATGCTGCACAGAGAAGCTCAAACACCCAACACGTTTACTAATTAAGGCAACACTTTAAAAAGCGATGACAACGTGGCAAATAAACTGCAACAGTGAGATGAATTTGGCTCTTACAAAGTAGAAGCAGCTCAACTTCCCAGGCACAGTTGGTATGCACCCAACACTCCTGTCCCTCAGTCACTGTGGGTGAAACTGTAGCACTGTGAGCCAACGGGGGGGGGGGCACAGCAGGGTTCACAAAGAGGCGGTCTTGTCATCAGAGGTGGAAACACACGATACAGCCACCCGATATCGATACTGCTGGCAGGGGATACATTACGCAGTGTGGCTCGACAATGCCTGCTGCCTTTTCAGAGACACGTGTCTTCTCAGTGTTGCTGCAGTCTTCATCTAAACTTTATGATTAAAGTTTTTTGGACTGATGTTTGGTCATGCAGGGAGCACGCAGTTTCAGAGAGTTAAATAAGTAGTAAACACAGCCATTCAAGCGGGCGGTGGTGCAGATGGTCCCTGAGCACAGCAGGAAGTGAGAAACTGATACTGTTTGAGAGCTGAGGATTTGTAGAAGAAGAGGATAACTTGGTCAGGTACTCCAGATGCAACTGATTAAAAAAACCTTGCACCCGATTTCGTCTCAGCAACGTGACCTTAAACCAACTTATTTAATCAAATAAAAAAGCATTTATCTGTAAGAGAAACGAGTACATTCTTTCCTCTCTGTTCTGGCATACCCAACCAAGAATCGTGCTGCTGCCCGGTTTAATCACGCTCGTGCAATCTGGACACATACGTGAGGCCCTGATGAAGCCTGGTCTAAAGGATTACAGTTTCTCACAGAACAAGTCTCTCAAATGGCTGCCCTCGTGACGAACATAAAACAGGATGCTGCGAAAATCAACATCTACTACTACAGCACGTACGACAGCGACAGAGGAGGATTTGTTTTCTTTTCACAGTCATCTCTTTATTAAGCTCCGCAGCGCTGAGCCAATTTCCTTTTAGAATCTCCCAACAAAGCCAATGGATATTTAGAAACCTAAAACACTCATTTTAATTGGAGACACACGCAAATGCCACTTAATTCTGCATTAATGCCTCAAAATATTCATTACACTCACAGTAATAATGCTGTAGCTGATACAAGGGGTGTAATGAACGATCGGAAATAACGTTGTGCTGGCACGCAGCCAAGTCGTGCTGAAAAATGGGATAAACTCTGTGTCATACTCAAAAAACAGACAGCCCCTCTCCGATGTGGAGCTCTACCCGAACCCTCAGCACACCAAGGCTCGTCTTTGTCTGTCACTTCAGAGTGTGAATGCTACAGTAGGCGAGTTTAAACCTCCTCTGCTGTTGAACGTGTAAAGTTTTCTGCCTTGAGAACAATCAGCAAAAAGAAAACAGAGAGGATGTGACACAAATAAGACGTTTCTGATTTCATACAGACTTCTCGCACCTCTCTTTGGCTCTCATTCACTGACTCGAGCTGACAACACATAAGTGGCACAGAGCGTGATGCCATTGTTGTCCTGTGAAGGCTGCTGACACCCAATCCTGCAGGGACACTACATTGGCCATCAAGGACTGCTCGGATTTTCCACTTTGCCACTAAGCTTAAAAATGTATACGTTAACCCCTTTTCTCAGCATGTCATATCAACACATTGTCTTGTTTGACATATAATTTATAACATAGCAGAAGAGATAAGAGTGGCGTACTAAAATAGAAATCGACAGAATCTACAGGATGAAAAGGGATTGTGGCAGAATTCCCACCAGGTTTGGTTTTCTCCTCTGTTGTCATAAGAAAAGCAACATAAACCCATCTTGCGTTACTGCTCACTCTAGCCAAACAGCTAGCCAAAACAGTCAGATGGGAGCGTTCCTTGTTGGCACCTTCGATTCATTCTTCAGCATGAATTTAAACACTTTTATCTACAACAGAACAGGTACATTTAATATGATTTATTGGCACTCAGTCGAGCTCACAGCACTGATTCTGTATCCAGCCATGCAGCTCAAACTGCTCACCATGTGTTGTTGGCTTCACGCTCACTCGCTCACTGGCCATTTCGTGCACTGACGTAGAGTTTGGCCGTGCAGAGGCAGCAGTGCTGCTGCCGCCTGCAATATGTGACCACGACGCCTGCCAGGTTCTCCACTGAGTATATTTCATTACTTGTTATTTAATTTATCCCCTTGTTGTTCGACTGCTGTGCAATCTCTAACAATGTTCAGTTCATGCCAAGAAAATTTATGCCCGCTTGTATTTCCACGAGGGAGATTCCATCTATTCAATGACAGGAAATTGAATTCTTTGTGGACTGAAAATGTGGAGGTTAAAGCCCACTCCTGGAAGTTTAGATTTGGGCTCAGTCCAGGGCAGATTTGTGGCTGCATGTCAAACAATCATCTGTGGCATCAGATTCCCACAGATAAGGGCCAGTAAAACAAACAGTCACGGCCCACCCGTCATCAAAACATTCCAGCAGTGATGAAAGTATGAATGGAAAAGTTTTTTCTATCAATCAATAGGTCTGCCAACACGCATACAATTTGCCAATGGCTTGTTGAAGTGAAAATTGTAAGAGCCTTAAGTTAGGCATGCACATCTTCAGAAGCTGAATGGAAAGTAGCAAATACGCTTCAAAGGCATGAACCTGAGGAACCACGTCATCAGTATGTGGCGCGGGACTTGTTAGTATTCACGGACAGTTTTGCAAAACACAATTAAGCTGAGGGTCCTTTTGATCCTCAAACGTTGGATATTTCCTCAGGATGCTGGGTCGGAATTCAGCGTGGCATAAAGAAAATTGAATTGTCCAATGAGCTGAATAAATAAATGGTAATTCTAAGCTGCTAATTCTCAACAATATACAACATTAAAGTGATGAATATGCAGATAATATGAGTTAACCACATGCTTGATTACATTCCTGCCTCTGCTGCATTATGACCTCCTTACATGTGATTACTCATAATTAATGGAACAACTTCAAAGATGATGTTTCATAGATTTATCTCTCCTCTTGTCCCGCACTTGTTTACACGCAATACAATGACTTAGAAACCTGCACAGATGCATTTCCAGCTTCACAGACGATGTATTTCAAGACAGCTTGTTCTGTTTAAACTCACAAATCCGGGACAACTCGAGCAGACTTGCATGTGCGCTTTATCAAACGCTGATAATCGTGAAAGCAGTGGGAGCTTGCAGGAAAATCTCAGTAAGAGGCAATCATATCCCTGTACATCCTAGATAACACTTAGTATTCCTCGCTGGGGCTCTCCACTCGCTATCCACATGATGGAAATCTATTCTGACCCTTACATTTCTGCACTGAGTGAAATGGTAATGTCAGGAGTGTATTTAGCAAATCATCCTACTATAGCCTCCAAATGATGACAGCCATGATATGTGTAGCTGCCAGTCAGCGTGTGCAGACCTCAGCACGACCGGAGCCTCACAGGTTTTCCCAGCAGCCTCCGACTATTACATTATGAGCGTTTTACCACCTTCACTGAGCAAGACAAACACTGTTGTGTCAATCTTGTACAAACTCGGGGGCGCACAATTTAATCCAGAGCCCATATCTTAATTAAATTCATGCTGAAGTGGTGCGCACAAAAAGAAAACACACACACACACACACACACACACACACACATAGCACACGTTTCAGCATCGACCGGGTAATACATTAAAAAATTATGTTGTCATTATCATTATTAAATTAAATCTGCAGGCTGGAGTAACATCGATAGTGGAAAAGCCCCGGGAAGCATTAGTGTAAGCAGTGCCGGGCTTTCCCTGTGGCTTCAGACTGTCAATAATTGCTCTAGTGTTTCTCTTCGCTTTGCTGTCCGCTGAGCCTGCTTAGCTGCCCGCGTACTTGGTGTAGGTCAGAGACATTATATCTGCTTCAAAAGTAGGCTATGGCAAGTCGAGGTCGATGTGAACTGTCCATTATAATCAGCCGTGCTGCTCCGTAACCACAGAATACATTTCAAGGCAGAAGTGTTGGTAGTGATAATTCAGTGATACAGAGGAGTGAAAATAAAAGAAACACCTCCATTATTGGGGGATAGTGTCGCCTGTTGACAAGGTTATACCGTGTGCACAAGCATCTTCATGTTGGCTCGGATTTTTAATGACCAGCTCACCGGCAAAGATGGACAAGCGTTAAAAATGAGATAATAATTAAACGTTTCCCTCACTCACATGAACGCAGCACCAATATGAGAGAATATGTCACACAAGAATTGATATTAATTAATAAAGCTGCACTTGCCTCAGACTATATGACACTGTTGTCACTTTAAAATGTGACAGACTTTTTGTTTTGTTTCTAACGCGGCTGACTTTCCCAGCGCGCGCCGCTCCGTCGACACGCACGCTCACTTTTCCCTCTCTCCTCCTGACTTTAACTCACCTGCATTCCTGAGCTTCTTGTTCCGGTACACGGAGAAGATGACCAGGAGGTTGCCCAGGATGTCGACAATGATAGTGAAGATGAGGAAGCAGCCTAAAGTTGTGGTAACCCACGGCGGGCGGTTCAGGACGGTGTCACTGGGGTCTGGCGAGGAGCTGTTCAGGTGAGACCCATTTATAACCATTGTATACAGTCGCGGAACTTTCTCAACTTGCCCAAATTCAACGCGCCCGTGACTCCCCCGCGCGCGCGTCCCTAAAGCCTGGGTTTCGAAGACGCCGGTGGTGGGATACTAAAGCCTCCCGCGGCTTTCATCTTCATCCTCTCCACGCGCGCTTCTCCTCCTCCTCCTCCTTCTTCTCTCCTCTCCGTGGACTTGACCCAGCTGCCGTGGCTCAGCTCAGGTAGTCTCCCCCTCACTCTGGCCGCCTCTGTGTCACTTCTGCGCCCGTGTGCCATTCACTTTGTCGGTACGCATGTGTGACATGAAGCCGCAACTTCAAACCTTCCCAGCATGTGATCAAACAGTCCGGAGAGGAGCGGTTATATTTTGAGTGAGAAACACTGTCGCCTGCTGGCCGACAGGAGGAACTGCAGGTTAATGCTTCGGCAAAACGTCCTACTTCTTTTTCATTTACCGGATGCGTGTTCATTCATGGCTTTGCGGTCGCTCGCGTTGCTTTATACCAGCAGCCCATTCATTATCATTCAGAGGAATCATTCATGTTTTATCTGTTTCAGAAAAGCAGCACACTTATCCACGGCACCTGTAAGACAACAGAAAACTGTCTCATTTTAGCACAGACGACTGTTAAAGCATGCTGCTGATTTAAGGTGGTTCAGCCTTTGAATTATCCACATTTAAACTTCATATAAACAGACTGGTAAATAGGTCTAAATTGAATCCACAACTTTTGTTTGGTCGACTTTGCACACACATTACCACTGGAAATGCTTCTTAAATATAATTTAACATCTGTTGTATCCTGTATAACATCCATCCCTGGCTTCAGTGAAACCCCTGACCCTCCTGCTATGCAGACTTCTAATCACTGAGACACTAATAAAGTAGTATTGTTCGAGCATCCCTGCGCATGGATCACAATGCTATTGTTAGTTAATGATGTTCACAATAAATGGGTCAGCTGCCCCCACCTACACGCACACACACATGCACTTCTGCAGCCTATTCTTGAGCTGTCTCGACAATGACAGTTTGTCATTATATAACGTGAAAATTGTCATGTAACAGGTTATTTTCATTTGCAAATTCAAGGGTAGGTGACTGAAAAACATCATGTTTGAGAGAGACTGTGGACTGATCCTATATCAGCCCACCACCCCTGCTGTCAAGTCTTCTTTATCAGTCCCTGGGTTGCTGTAGGTATAACAGTTGTTCTCAACCTTTTTGGCTCATCACTCCTTAAAAATAAAGCAATGTATAGTTGTAAAACATTGACTGCAGTACAATAGATTGCAAGTCAGCCAAACAGTGATCATTTGACTATTTTTTTAAAGGTTTTAAAGGTTGTATTAATCGAAAGGGGGCAGTAGCTCAGTCAGTAAGGACTTGGCTTGGGACCGGAGGATGGCTGGCACGGTGCCGAGGTGCCCCTGAGCAAGGCCATGGACCTCTAACTGCGGGGAGTGTTGTTTAGCAGCCCCATCACTCTGGCATTTCTCCACAACTAATGCATTTGTATGTGTGTGTGTATTTCTCTGTAATCATTATCACATTATCGTTATTCAAAAAACATCTGACAAGGACTCTAATCTGCAAAGACTCTTAACACTTGATTGATTCATTCGTAATTTGTTCATGTTTTATTTTGCAAACTGCACATCTTTAACAAAAGTGTATCACGTCTTAGTCTGGGACTCTTATTCAGTTATGCAGTCTTTGTTTTTAGCTTTTTCTTTTTATGTATGATTGTGCCATTTTTGGCATCAAACCTCTCCTGCACAATGTTTTAACTTTTAATTTCTTTTTCCTTTCCTTTTCTTTTTTTTCTATACATGTATGTGCAAAAAACTAAACTAAACTAAACTAAACTGTAATCGATTTCTTGCCAAATTTTGAATTAATTGCAAACTAATTTGACAATCAATTCATCAGTTTGGGACATTTTTAAAGAAAAATGTCCAAATCCTCTGATTTCCGCTTCTTAAATGTGAATATTTTCTAGTTTCTTTATACTTCTGTGACAGCAAACTGATTATCTTTGGCTTGTGGACAAAACAAGACATTGGAGGATGTCATAGTGTGAAACACTGATCAATATTTCACTATTTTCTGACATCTTATAGAACAAATGAGTAATTAGTTAACTGAGAAAATAATCAACAGATTAACTGACAGTAAAAGTAACCGTTAGTTGCCCCACTAATTTCCTGTGTGTGTAATGAAAATGACGGAGTTCCCCAAGAGGCATTAACGAGGCACTTCTAATAATGTACTTTTTGTAATTTACAAGAAAGTAACGATATCAGACACTTTAAAGATTCACTAAGACAGTATTTTCATAGGGTACGGAAATGATTAGAGGGAATGTAATACACACTCAGGGTGATGCTGTTGCCAGTATTCTCAATTTGTTTTTTTTTTGTATTTGTTTTATATGAATCTGTTTTTGCATCTGGAACCTCCCGTCTACAACAGGCTTGAGACGCGCCCTCGTTTGAGGACTTGGCTCAGATTCCGGTTTTACTCCTTAAAGGGATAGTGCACCCAAAAATGAAAATTCAGCCATTATCTACTCACCCATATGCCGAGGGAGGCTCAGGTGAAGTTTTAGTCCTCACAACACTTGTGGAGATCCAAGGGGAGAGTGGGTAGCAACACAACTCCACCTAATGGACATTAAACTGTACAACTCCTCCCTCTGATGATTGGACTCATTTGGCTATTTATAAAACAAAACACACAATATAATTACTCATTCTTATTTCATTTATAACGCTTTATTTTATTGTTTACTTTAATATTTTATTTTATTTTATTTTATTTTAATGTCTACTTTAATATTTTATTTTATTTATTTTAATGTCTAATATTTTATTTATTTCATTGTCTATTTTAGTATCTTATTTATATCTTCATCTTTATCTCTTGTTTCCATTCATGCTGTATTTGTATTTCTACTTTGCACGGAGCATTGGAACAAAAACAATTTCCCCCCCGGAGATTAATAAAGTATTCTGAATCTGAATCTGAATCTGAATCTCTAAAACTTCATCATCGGCATATGGGTGAGTAGATATTAGCTATGTTTCCATCCAAAAGTGATTCAAATCATTGGGAAATGCGCATTGAAAGAAATACGAATCCTGTGTGTTTCCATTAAATGTACGGACTTTGGTGAAAACTACTAACTTGCGTGAGTTTTCCGCAGAACCGGAAACAAAACAAGTCTTGCATTCTTCTTCTTCTATGTTTTCTGGCGGTTTGCAACCAGCTTATAAATGCATTACCGCCTTCCCGACCCGGAGTGTGGATATCACCACGGAGAGAGGTGCGCTACGTCAGACTTAATTTGAACATAACTGTTTCCATCCCCCATTTTGTGAATCAGCATTTTTTCGAATCAACCAAAACCCGGCTAGAGCAAGCGTATTTTAGTTTGTGCGAATCAGGGGATTTTAATTCGAATTTTAATTCGTTTCCATCATAATTTTCTGACGCAATACTTCTAGATGCGCATCTAAACAGGCTGATGGAAACATGGCTACTGACTATACTCACAGAGCCACTAGTCACTGACATACACCAATAAGTTAAAGATTATCAATCCTTACAGCTGATTTACAACAATACCAGATCAATTAATCACTCACTCTGTTGTTATGACATGAAAGTAAACAAACAAACTGTAAAGTCTTATTATTCCAGATGCTCATCTCAGTAGTGGTTGTTGTCTGTGTCCTTGACTGTCACTGGAAAAAGCCTTGTTACATTATTCACCAAGACGCCTACAGCTGCTAATGCTAAGCTCGACGTGTTGAGAGCCGGACACGTCTTTTGTGAAAAGCTCTGACCTATTTAGCCTTATGAAACCACATTTTTAAAGAAATAAATGGCCTAAAACTGAACTAGAAAATTGACAGCTCATTTTTTAAGCTCATGAGGATACTTCTGTGTAGTTGTCTCTATCATTTGTGCATGTTTCACTGATCTGCAAGCGCAGTATAATACAATGATCAAGCCCTGACTTTGCTGTTATACTGAGAACACTCATCATTCTGTCCATCACAGCTTTATTATGTTTCAACAACATCCCCAAATTATTAACAATAATAATCCTGAGCCGCCTTTTGATCTTCCTCTATCTATCCTCCCTCTCATTGCCTTGTGTCACATCATTTTACAATACAAACAGCTCATTATTATTAGATATTTGTGAATTGCACTCATGCAAAATACGATCATTATCTCTCCCCGTTTGTCTCTCTATATTACATTTGCCTCTGCCCATTCTTCTGAACTGCTCTGCTCGCAGACATTGTTCAGAACATGTTGTAATCTTTAGAGCACTGAAAAAAAAGCACATTACAAAAGCCCCACTGTATATCAAAATAAAGTGGAGAGAGGAAAAAGCAGATTTTGAATAATTATAGCAGTTAGTGAGACAGCAGACATGTTGTAAGGAGCAGTAAAAGATAGGAGGACAGGGCAGACCAAATCTCTGTGTCATTTGCTGAAGTGCAATCATTTCCATTATGCTTGGTGATAAAAGAAGCGTTAGCAGCATCAGCAGAACAAATGGTACGTTTCAGCTACTTCATCAGGGCTGCAAATAAACTGCCCATGATTCCACATCTACATTTTATGGTAAAAGTGTTGCTCTTCTTTTACTGGAAATTAACAGGATGAGAATATTTTATGAGCTACCAGGAAATGTTATTTGCTGCAATTAAACTCAGTCTCAACCATTGCAGATCTATACCCACGCTTGACTCATAAAGAGACTCCTGTTATTTCAAATTATCACACCAACATCTCTCAGCTTTAACTTTATTTTATCTTGTGTTTTTTTGCAGGAGGAAATATGAACCATAATGACAGTGCAGCTATAGTGCATATTTTTTTAGTTTTTCAACAGCGGATGAAACCTTTTCCAGACATATTTGTAGAAACAGCATCTAAGCTTCTGGCCTCTGGGCAGGCAGTTCCCATGGCAGCGGTTGACTGATATTTTAGGGCCAGCATTTCTAGGAGACACAATTGTCAAACCAACACGTGCGCTACCGACTGGAGCACATCACAGCCCTGTAGCCCTAAATTTGATTCCCACCAGACACTACTTTTCATTCATGTTATTTTAGCACCTGCTGAGTCATTGACAGCTCACAACCTACGATGCACCAGGGACTGGAGTACGTCATAGCCCTGTAGCCTACGAACATTGATACAATACACTTTTCCTTCTCCTTTTTCAAAAAGCCCACATAGCGCTCATCACGTTTTGTTAGCGATTTGAGACATCCGGTTCTTTACAACATTCAGACGACCCGTCATGCTTTAAAAGTTTGGATGCCACTCAGAAAGTAAAAGCTAGCAAGCTGGGTTGACTGTCGGTAGCTCCCACTTCAAGGTGTAAATGCTGGTTTCAAGATTCCAGGAACACATCAGGCTTTGGCACCTGTTTGATTTCAGTCAGGCAACTCATGTTTTAAGTGTTTATTTCAACAGCACAACATAGAGTTTGGTGTCTAAAATCCGGCCTCATCGCTCCCCGCAGATATGTTTACATGAGATATGTGGACAAAACTGTGTAAATACAACATTCGACATGTTCAACATACGTCACGTGATGCTAAACGGCCCAAAAAGTTTTTTTTCCCCAGAAATTTACATTAGGAAAGAAAGAGACATCTGTTGTTTTGAGGCACATTGCCCAATACAATTAAATAGCCCTTAGGGTGCTTTCACACCTGCCCTGTTTGGTTCGGTTCAATCAAACTCAAGTTCGTTTGCCCCCTAGGTGCGGTCCATTTGGGCAGTGAACACAGCAATCACACTTGGGTGCCCAAAACAACCGGACCAAGACCTTCTTGAAGAGTTGGTTTTAGTCTGGTTACAACCGAACTGTGGTGTAGTTCGTTTGTGGTGAGAACATGTTCTGACCTCGATCTGAACCAACTGCAGTCTCATTACACATTGTTTGGGTTAAACAAGCACGAGCATGTTTATTAATGTGCGCCTCCTCCTGTACTGCCTTAGCCCATGGATATATTTGAAGGCGATCTCCGCTTATTCCGGTCGACAAGGAGTAAAAACAAAATTCTCCGACAAATACAACCACATAAACACGAGCCCCTCTCCCACTGAGCGCAACAGCAAAAGGGCAGCCATGTTACATTCAATTAAGTATAATAAAATTCAGTAAACATGCCTGACAGCAAGAGGTAAACACAAAATCCCCCGTCAAATACAACCATATAAACTTGAGCCCCTACACAAATTAAGTGACACAGGATTATGTTAGCATAAAACATGGAAATTACTATACGAGCACAATGTCACTTACCTGTCCCATGGAGCACAACAGCAAAAGGGGAGAGGCAAGGCGGGAGACACATCCAAAGGTGAACATAGGGGTACAGACACTAAGTATCAACTGTTCCTGGTTGGTTATTGATTTTGGAGGCCCTAGCGTGTCAGGTAATAACAACTGAAACTAATTTTGTGTAATTATAATAGATTAAAATTATCTTTGTCTTGTTCTCTTGCACTCACAACATTATCATTTATTTTCTGAGTTAAGTGATCTCATAGAAATCCCATTTCCCACAAACTCTCTTTCACTATCTTGAAGCTGCAGGGCACATTTGCGTGACGGCATTTTGCTAATGAATCTGGGCCTCAGTGTTGTGTTGATCAAACATTATTGAAAGGAGGGAGTTCACTAACTACTGTTAGTGGTGTCTTTTTTGTTACAAACTTTTAGTAGTGTCTGCCCACACAGAGATTTCATTAGTCAAATTAGTGTCAACCCTCTCACAGAGAACTAATGTACCTTTGTTGTGTGATGCATTTTCACAGCAAAAATGAAATGAAACTTAAATTTGTTCCTGTTGAGAAAACGTTTTGACGACACAAATAAGTGCAACAGTCAAACCAAAACCCATGAACACATATACTGATTTCCTTTAATCATGCACGCCAAAATATTTCTTCTCTTCAAAACACCATTTATTCCTTGTTGGAGCGCATGATTCACTGTTTTCCCTGCTGTGCCTTTATAAGCATCCAGAGCAATGAGACTTTTATCTAATGGATAATTGAAGCGGTTTATGAATCAGTCATTTCCGCAGCAGCGGAGCAAGCAAAGAACATGTAACCCATCCCAAGACAAGTAATGAACAGGCATCTGAGAGAGACATATCTGCGGGATTCGGTGTTTTGTTTTGACTCTCAGGCTTTTAGGAAAGCACAGCGCTGCTACAAGGGTTGACTTTGGCTAAAATACTCTTAAAGAGTAAACGGGATAATGCTCCAGCACAGGACGCACCTATAAATGCATGTTTTATGCCACCTTGTCATTTTCTTCTTTAGTCTTTAGAGAAACATGAGGATTAAGAGATGAGACAGAAGTACTTCTTGTATTTTATGCCAGTTTAGCACCTCTGAGTTTAAAGTAAAGTGACAGAGCAGAAAAAAGAGAAACTGATCTTCTTGATAGTACCTCCACAGAAGCGTCTTCACTTTATTGGCGAAATTAAAAGAGACAATTAGAAAGACAGAGATGGAGAGAAGAGATGTACAGTATGATTTCATCACACCTAACAGGGACACAGGTTGAAGACAACAGTTAGGAGTTCTGTGGGGGAAGGAGGGGATGAAAAGGGGAAGGGTGAAAGTGGGAAAAGGAGAGTGGGAGAGAAGTGCTGTTTGTGGGGGAGGGAAGGGGCAAATGCACCCGTGATGAGGCCAGGAGGGTGCCGAGAGTACCCCCCTCACACACACACACACACACACACACACACACTCCTGCCTGCGTGTCTCATTTGAGAGAGCTGTCAGCAAAATGAAGGAGAGGAGACAGAAGTAATGTAATGAGTGCGGTCTCGACACAGCCCCGGCATGTCTCTGCTGCTTCACTGGTCATCACTACATCCCACAGAGAAACAAGAGTGTTTGCTTTTATCTGCCGTCGCTCCCCCCTCCTCCTCCTCCTCCCCCATCACCACCCGGGCCGGTTGCCATGACAACAGCGGAGCTCCACCCAGGACAGAGATGTGTATGCTGGTAGAAAGAGGATTATTGGGGTCAGTGGTCTCTGTGTGTGTGCGTCTCTCTCTCTCTCTGTCTCTCTCTCTCTCTCTCTCACGCACTTACACACATGTTTTCTCATGGCATATGATTATGCACAGACACATGACAATACAGTAACTGCTTTACTCTAACCTGAATGGAGCCAGACAATTAGTTTTGTTTTGTTGTTATTCATCGTTTAATGGATTCTCTGAACGGATAATTTCATGCATTTCAACGCAAGAATTAATTCTCCACTGATTAAGTCCACATTTTATCGTTTTCTTTAGGTTCATATTTATGGATATTTGCTATTATTTAAAAATATTTACATGTTTTTTTTTAAAACCAATGGTTGGGTTTCTCATCTCCTTTAATGGCTACTCCAGTGATTTACTGCAGAACTTCCATGAGGTTAGACGACTTGCAAGAGACGGATTAAACAGGGTCAACACAGAAGCAGCAGAGGCGAGATACTCTTACTTATTGTTCCTGTTATTGGCCAAAACTCCATAAATACTGAATCTTACATTCCCCTATAATGTTAGAACCTCCATGTCTAGTAAATAATAATAATAATAATAATAGATTTTATTTATAACGCACTTTACATTTGAATACAAATCTCAAAGTGCACAGTACAAAGGCAAATAAAAGCAACAATAACAGTAAAATCGAGCAACAGAACAAAACAATAAAAACAGTCAGCAGATAAAATCAGATAAGATTAGTCAGGATAGGCTTTCTGAAAAAGGAAGGTTTTGAGTCCTTTTTTAAAAGCATCCACCGACTGTGGAGCCCTGAGGTGGTTGGGGAGGGCGTTCCACAGACGGGGAGCAGCAGCCTCGAAGGCCCTGTCGCCCATGGTCTTGAGCCGAGTCCTGGGCGGGCGCAGATGGTGCAGTTGGCCTGACCGGGTTCTGGCTGAGGCAAGTGGGTTGAGGAGTTCGGTGAGGTAGGTGGGGGCTACACCGTGCAGACAATGATGGGTGTGAAGGAGGATTTTGAATTCAATGCGGAGGTGAACGGGGAGCCAGTGCAGAGTGTGAAGGATGGGGGAGATGTGCTCATGTTTACGCACTCTCATCAGGACCCGAGCAGCGCTGTTTTGGACATATTGGAGCCTTTGTAGGCTCTTGCCCGGGATCCCGATGAAGAGCGCGTTACAGTAGTCCAGCCTGGAGGAGACAAAGGCATGGACGAGCCTCTCTGCTGCAGGACGAGAGAGAGATGGCCGGAGTTTGGCGATATTACGGAGGTGAAAGAAGGAAGTCTTGCAGATATGGTTGATATGATCGTCAAAGCTAAGATGGGGGTCAAACCTGACTCCCAAATTAGTCACGGAAGGAGAGAAGGAAAAGTTGTGGCCGAGAAAAGAGATGGAGGAAATGCGGGAAGAACGGAGCTGGTGAGGGGTGCCGATATGAATGGCTTCCGTTTTGGAGCTGTTCAGCTGTAAGAAGTTTTCACTCATCCAAGCCTTTATCTCCTCCAGGCAGGAGTCCAGTTGAGTGACAGAGGAGGAGGAAGTGGAGGAGGGGGTGACCTTGAGGTAGAGTTGTGTGTCGTCAGCATAGCAATGGAATTGTATTCCATGCCTGCTGACGACACGACCAAGGGGTAGCATGTAGATGGTGAAGAGGGTTGGACCGAGCACAGAGCCCTGGGGGACCCCACAGACAACAGAGTGGGGGTGGGATTTAGCATCCCCCAGGGCTACGAACTCGGTCCTTCCCGTGAGGTAAGAGTGAAACCATTGAAGGGCGGTGCCAGAGATACCAATGTCGTGTTGGAGGCGGTGAAGGAGGATGTGGTGATCAACAGTATCAAAAGCAGCAGAGAGGTTGAGAAGGATGAGGAGGGAAGTGGAGCCGGAGTCAGAGGTCATCAGGAGGTCATTGGTGACTCTGATGAGAGCTGTCTCGGTGCTGTGGGAGGGACGAAAACCAGATTGGAATTTTTCATACAGACTGTTTGATTTAAGATGGTTGTGAAGTTGGATGGATACAATTCTTTCAAGAGTTTTGGAGATGAAGGGGAGATTGGAGATGGGTCTGTAGTTTGACAGAGATTAAGGATCAAGAGTGGGTTTTTTGAGGAGGGGCTTGATGATAGCTGTTTTGAGGCTGGCCGGAACGTGGCCGGTTTGAAGAGAGAGATTAATTATGTTTGTTATTAGTTGACTGATGGAATGACAGTGAGCTTTAAGCAGAGGGGAGGGGAAGGGGTCGAGGAAACATGTGGACGGTTTGGATTTACTGATTATTTTTTCGACCTCCTGCTGCACTGTGGGGGTGAATTGAGACAGGTGTTGTGTGGTGGGTGCGATGTCACCTGATGGGATAGAACTGTTGGCGGAGGAGAGAGATGCGCGGATATTGTGTATTTTGGAGGTAAAAAAATCCAAGAATTTGTTGCACTGGGTGACTGTTTGGTTGTGGTGTGGAGAAGTCTGAGGTTTGAGAAGGTGTTTGACGGTGGTAAAGAGTTGTTTGGAATTACCTGGGTTATTGTTAATGATGTTGGAGTAGTGTGCTGACCTGGCCTTGGAGAGTTCTTTGGCATATCTCCGTCGATGTTCCCGATAGGCCAACTTATGCACCGTCAGCCCAGATGTGACATAGGCCCGCTCAAGGACTCGGCCGGTCCTCTTCAGCAGTCTCAGCTCCTCTGTGAACCAGGGGGCGGAACGGGTGAAGGTGACTGTCCTGGTTTTTAGTGGAGCATGAAAGTCAAGGATAGAGTGAAGATTATGGTTGTAGTAGTCCATGAGGTCAGTAAGTGATGTGTTTGAAGGAGGAGAAAGGAGCTGGAGATGCTGATTGAGGGAGGTGGAGTCAATGTTCTTGAAATTTCTAAAGGATATAAGGCGTTGTGGTTTGGTGAGGGGGGAGGGGTGAGGGGTCCTGAAGGTGACTGCATAATGGTCTGAAATGCCGATGTCCTGGACGTGAAGGTCTGAGATGTGGATGGAATCTGTGATGACCAGGTCCAGTGTGTGGCCCTTAGTGTGGGTGGGTCCAACATCAGATTGGTGGAGGTTGAGGCAGTCCAGAACCTGTTTAAATTCAACAGCCAGTTGGCAGGAGAGTGAGTCCATGTGAATGTTGAAGTCCCCCAAAACCAGAATGTTTGAGTGTGAGGTGCAAAGTGAGATGAGAAAGTCATGAATTTCAGAGAGGAATGATGGATGTGGTTTGGGGGGGCGATAAATGAGAGCTATGGTTGCAGAGGTGATGTGATGTGATGCGATGTGTTTGCAATTAAAAACCAGATGTTCAAAAGTGTTGACGGGTGGGACAGACAGTAGAGAGGTTTGAATGGTGCTGCGGTGAAAAACAGCAAGGCCACCCCCCCGACCGGTAGTCCAGGCCTTACTGAGGTAGCTATACCCAGGGGGACAGGCCTCATTGAGGACAGAGTAGACCTCAGGCTGTTGCCAGGTCTCTGTAAGACAAAGAATGTCAATTCCCTTGTCTGTGATGTGGTCATTGATAAGTCCAGCTTTGTTTGTCAGTGACTGAACATTTAGTAATTCCAGTGTGGAATGGCCTGCGGAGTCCAGTCCATTAAGGGGGCGCAGGACGCTGTGATCCACTCCGGGTTTTCTGTCCATCCGGCCATAGGCGTTCCTGTCTTTTGTGACTGGAGTAGTGGTGTTCTGATGACGCCATTGTTGTGCGACGGTGCGACCAGCCGACCAGAGGGATGTGATGAATCGGTGAGGGTTACCATGATTACCGTGTTTGGACAAAACAAACCGGCAACCAGATCCTCTGTGGCTGTAGCGGGGTCGGTGAGGTAGTTGGAGTTGATCAGAAGGAGTGCTGATGTGATGGGAGCTCTGAAGTGGCACAGAGATGACGGTGGAGTAGCCTGGAGTGTCGGTGTTAGCCATTAGCCAGGATCCTGGCGAGCGACGATGGATGGCAGCCGCACAGCCCAGGATGGTCCAGAGCCTCCACAGAGATGGCAGCCCACTTGCAGACATCCGTTCGAGGGCAGATGACATGCAGAAGCCGGGGAGATTGGCGAAACGGAGAGAGGTCGATATAACAGCTAGCACCAAGATCAGTCTAGCAGCTAGCACCGTATTAGCGCCACCGTCCCAGCTGAAGGGGGACCAGGCTTGCTAGTTACCATACAGATGATTCCTGGGGGTTTGTGCGATACCAGAGGCACAATCCGGGGAAAAATTAAGAAACCAGAGTTAGGTGGAGCAATAACCTAGCTGTGGAGGGTGAAATTTGTGAGGTTTGGAGTCAACAGGTATGGAGAAGCGGCGAACAGTCAACGCCAGCGTCCTCTCCCCCTCTCCGTCCTCTCCCAATGCCCACTTCTTTCATACTCTACATCTCCAGTTTGTTACACATTCTATTACAACCACAGTGTTGTTTACAGTGTTGCGGCACGGTGGGGCAGTGGTTAGCATTGTGGCCTCACAGCAAGAGGGTTCCTGGTTCGAACCCAGTGTAGGTGTTCTCCAGGTACTCCAGCTTCCTCCCACAGTCCAAAGACATGCAGGTTAATTGTGACTCTAAATTGACTGTAGTTGTGAAAGTGAGTGTGAATGGTTGTCTGACTCTATGTGTCAGCCCTGTGATAGTCTGGTGACCTGTTCAGGTTGTACCCTGCCTCTCGCCCAATGTCAGCTTAAGATACCTGCTTTTGTCACTACATGGCCAGACATGTCCCGAACCATCTTTAAAAAAACACCCGCTTTTGTTAGTCTTAAACGGATAGTGCACCCAAAAATGAAAATTCAGCCATTATCTACTCACCCATATGCCGAGGGAGGCTCAGGTGAAGTTTTAGAGTCCTCACATCCCTTGCGGAGATCCCAGGGGAGAGGGGGTAGCAACACAACCCCACCTAATGCAGGCTGATGGCGCCCCAGATTCAGATGTCCAAAAACACATAATTGAAGCCACAAAATATCTCCATACTGCTCGTCCGCAGTGATCCAAGTGTCCGGAAGCCCCGACATAAAAAGTTGTTTGGAAAAACGTCATTTGAACTCTGTTTTTAGCCTGTAGCTCTAACTGCCTCTCTGTGCAACACTCCCACAAGACCATGAGACATGGGCACCACCTTCATGTGTGTTCACGTGCTTTCGCTGGTCTCGCGCGCAATCACGCACACGTGAGCTGAGCTGAATTTTCATTTTTGGGGGCAGTATCCCTTTAAACAGGTCTGCTGCTGCCCTTCTCTTAATGAGAAGCTCAGCTCATATACATGTAATTTGAACAACGCCATGCATATCAAACAATAACAATGTATCATAGATGTAACATATCCGTGGTTTTTGTAAAGCAAATCCCAACTTTCTATTCTGGCAACTGGTCTCACACAGAACACTATGTGACTCTTGTAAGTAAGTCAAGTTTAAAAAAAGGAAACCAAGTGAAATAATTAGTTATTTCAACTGGAGCAAGTTAACAAGGAGATTAGAGTTTGGTCATTAGGAACACTGGCAGACACATTCACCACTCATTCAGGGTCTGGCTGCTGCTCGCTCCAGATCACTGAACACAATCAATTCACTGAGAAAAATTAGCAAGTGGAACTTATAAAAACGTTGCTGAAGGGGTTTTACAAGTTGTCGAATCTGAAATGGCTAAGTTGGCAACACTGGTCTCCAAGCCCAAGTCAATGACCCCTCATGATGTCAGTGGTAAATGGACTGCACTTGTATAGCACCACTCAAAGCACTTTTTACACAACATGTCACATTCACCAATTCATACACACATTCACACACGGGTGGCCGAGGCTACCATACACGGTGCCACCCGCTACATGCACTCATACATCAATGGAACAGCCACTGGGGGCAATGTGGGGTTCAGTATCTTGCCCAAGGATACTTTGACTCATGGACTGGAGGAACCGAGGATCGAACCAAAGATCTTCCGATTAGTGGATGACCCGCTTTACCTCTAAGCCACAGGGTTATTTCCTCAGACTTTTCTTGCCCTTTTTAAAAATATGTCCACATTCCTCCTAATAATACCGTTATTGTGACATTTCAGTTGGAATTTTAGCCCAGTCACCAGATGTTAATGTTGGTGTTGTATTCTTCTGAAACCACAGTTACGTTGCACATTATAAACGTATCATAAATGTTTCTAAAGTGACATACCTGTGATATGAGTATATGAGCTGACCTTGTCATCGAAATATGGAGGGGATGGTGGATGATGTGACACCTAGGTGATATTTCTGCCAAGCAGCAGACCTCTGTCTGAGACCAACAAACAACAAACCTTTTTTTGTGAGTCATTGGAGACATTTCCAACCAAAAACCAGTTATTTTAGGGTGCTTTCACACCTGCCTTTTTTGGTTCCGTTCAATTGCACTTAAGTTCGTTTGCCCCCTAAGTGCGGTTCGTTTGGGCAGGTGTGAACACAACAATCACACTCGGGTGCGCACTAAACACCTGGAAAGAGACCTTCTTGAAGAGGTGGTCTCGGTCTTACAAACGAACTCTGGTGCGGTTCATTTGTGGTGAGAACGTGTTCAGACCTTGATCGGAACCAACTGCAGTCGCATGACACATTGTTTGGGTTAAACATGAGCATGTTACAGTCCTGGAGGATTATTAATGTGCGCCTCCTCCTGTACTGCCTTAATATGCACATTCAGCACATCCAACGCATCAAAACATTGTTTTCTAGTTGGAGCCGCGCCTCGTTTTCAAACTGTATGGTTTGACTAAAATGAACAATGACAGCAATATAGCACACGATGACCAGCGCTAAAATCAACCTGCGTAGTTGTCCCTCCATTGTGACATTAGAAAGTGTCGCATTTATCTTGCAAGTGTACTCTTCCTCAACGTTTTGTTTTGTCTTGGATTTTTTCCGCATGGAAATTCTGACCAATCAAGAGCAGCTTTCTCACACAAGGCATTTGATCTGGTCCGCTTGTAAATGCTGCTGTGAGAACACGAACCAACTCTTGGCAATTATACTTATTATACAATATACAATTATAACTTTGTAACAAAATAAATCCCCGATTCAGACCAAAACAAACAAACTCTACGTCTGAAAGCACCCTTAAGCCAAAACATGATCTTTTCCTGACCATAACCAAGTGGTTTATGTGCCTAAACATAACCAAACATTAACCCCAGTGTTGCTGAAATGCAAAGAAACATCTAGTTGAAACATATCTGCTACATAACTTACAAATGTTGCATGTCCATGGTTTGCAGAAATGTACAATGCCAACAGTTAATCTGTGGACGGGGTTGGGAATATAGTAATTATTCTTGCAAACTGGCTCACTGGGCACATTACTGTGAACAAACACAGCTCTGCTCGGCTCCACAGTGAAGCCTGTCATCAGGATGTTTAATGCAGCTCAATTGACATGACAGGAATCTCCACCTGAGTTTTTCTGCCTGCTGCTTCTGTTGTGACTTTGTCTTTGTTTTCCTGCAGCAGCCCAGGGTTGCTCCCTGTTTGTGTTGTCTGAGGAGATAAATGTTGGGGCAGACAGCCGAGGTGGGTCGATGTTAATATCAGCTCTGGGTCTCTCTGTATAGATCAGACATTTTTGGGTCTGAGGGGGGCTCCTGGCGAAATTCTCATGAATGACTGGGCAGATTTTTATCCTCAGACGCTCAGCACTGTGTAGACATGTTTAAACAACAGCCTCCTGTTAATCACCCTCTGCGTCTCTCTCAGACATTGTTTGATTTGACTTGATATTTGAGGTATTTTAATATTTGAGTTTTGTCTGAGGGACCTCAACTTGCATTTATAAACAGTGTTGTGCACACACTCTGAGCAAACAGCAAATCAGAGCTTGAGTTGTGACTGATGAAAAACTAATCTTGCTGTCAAAAACTCTGAAGCTCTGACTGTTTTGACTTCCTGTGAGAAGAAGTTTTATGAAGTGCGTGAACTGCATAAAAAAGGTATATGGACCTATTTTTTTATTTAAAAGATGTGTCTAATTGGCTTTGAAGGACAGGAGAGAGCATGTTCACTGGTAGACAGAGCAGTGTGGGAGAAACAACGCAGAGTCTGAGTTATCGCGTAATCACTGTGCAGGTTGTCATACCAACTGATCCATGAATGGCTTATTTGTCTGATTTGTGTTCCTGCGTTCATCCAGAAGGATCCGCAGAGTGAAATCATTTGATGAGGCTCCACGTGTCTCTCAGTGGGTTGCTCCGCTGCCTCTAAATCTCAGAGCCATCCTGGCCTCCTCCTGCTTTTATGAGTTGTCATATGCAGCCATCTTGTGGCTATCATATGGCATTACAGACTCCCAGCCTCCCATGTGAGAGCTAATAACCACATCCCCTGAAGCAGAACACCTCCTTTCCCACAGCTCTGCATTTGTGATTCCATAGTATGAATAATGCATTAAAAGGTATGAAAATCTTAATTTATTTAATGGAAGAACATCTGGTGCCATTTCCACAGTTAATTGGATCCATCAAGCATGAGATTAAGCAGCACATGAGTGGCTGCAAAGTGATTTGATTATCAGCCGCTGCTAGAGTTTTGGATATATGTTCTTCTTCACATTATACCTCTCATTAATGAGACTGTGGAGCTGTTTCAGTCCACACATGAAAGTTTCTGAAAAAATGTTTTTCATTCTGCAACCTTGCTGAGAAAGAATCGTCCATTCCCAGTCCCGCTCCCAGCAACTGCCTCCATTTAGGGTGAAAAATGCAAAGATAGATCAAAGTTTCGAAATCGAGGAATGTCATCTGGACTCTGATGCTCACAGAAGCAGCAAGTAACTTATGGGAAAGTGTTCAAGAATTACGGAGCACATTTTCTGTGTGACTGTGAGCCATGAATTAACAAGATTTGATTTTGGTTGGTACTGAGGACTGTTTAGTTGGTCAGAAACAAGGGAGTCATAATTTAATGCCTGTATGACCATTCACCTCTGTACCACTTTCCAATGAGTCTTTATAAAGGAGTTATGTAATGTATGGCTCTGTTTTTGGTTAATAAGTTATTTATTAAAGCTTCACAGATCAGTAAGCGTGACAATTTACCAGGCTGTGAAACTCAATTTGCCTTGTGTTTATCCTCCTCCAGCAGTTAAGTTGCTTTTTAACTGGCTCTTAATTGAATTAGGAATAGCCAAATGTATGAAGAAGGAGTTAAGACTGAAACTAATATTACAGTAAATATGTAGCTGGATCTAGAACAGTGGCTCCCAGCCTTTCTTCTGAAGGGACCATTTTGCTGTCATTGAGTAAACTGATGACCTCTTACTAATGGAATCTAACCCTTTTTTCATTTCATGAAATGGCATGGGGGTCGTACACATGCTGTGTTTTTATGCCCTCAAATTCGTTGTCTTCAGTATAGATGCGCAACAGGCTCAAAAACCATAGTGACGCTGTTGCAGCATGCCTGTTCTTAAGTGCCTATTTTTCAACTTTTGTCATGTGTTAAGGAACAACCAATCACAGCGGGCAGATATCTTTCCCTTCTTCCATAAATATCAGTCTGTGATAAATATGGAGGAGAAGTTGATCATTTTAATGCAGAGCTGCCAGATCTTTACATCTGCCCCACGGACACCAGGCCGACACAAAAACAGCGCCTGAAAGAAGATCAGCTCTGCAGGCTATAGCCCCTTTTACACTGCCAGATTTTCAGCGAATGTTGGGCCGTTTTGCCGGCAAGCTGCAAGCGTTTAGACACACAGAGCCGGATTGGCGAGTTGATCCGAGGTGCCCAATTTTCCGCCTCGTAGAGTAGACATATTGGCGGAACCTTTTGGGTTTAAACAGAACGAGGCGGCCTTCTTCAAGGGGAGGGGCTGTTGAAGACTTGTGGGAGGAGCTGTTGATGACGCCACATGTGCGAGCCACTGGCGGTGGATAAACAGGAAACAGCTGATAGCAGGAATGAGCAGCAGGTAGCAAGAGGGAAACGCAAACCTGACAGACACTGTAAAGATGAGCAACTACGGAGACAAGGAATTGCGCAGCCTCCTTGCCCTCGCAAATTAACTGTCAAGTGGCGGCAACGGTGAAGGACGGGCCAGCTTATGAAAGAATTGCGGAAGGACTGACCAGCCGCGGCTTTCCTCTCACATCACTGTTTACGTCACACGCTGAGCTACACGTTTTGTTACTTGCTCACGCCCCCCATTGCCCTGAAAAAGGTACATTCTGTATAAACAAAAGTAGGCAGGCGGCATTTTGCCACACTCCCTGATTTTGTTTTTATACTGCCAATGCTGAAAGAAGACTGATTGGGCTTTCCTGCAGAGAAGGCACAAGAGTAGCAACCAGTGCCTGACCTTGTGTTTTCCAGGCAGTTAAAGACGCTGCATGGGTACGGCCCCTAAGGAGTCAGGACCTCCCAGGTTGGGAACCAGTGATCGAGGACACTGGTTCCCAACCTTTTTCTGGAGGGATCCATATTGTTACCAATGTAGACATTGGTGCCCTAAGGGGGGTGTTCCCCCTGGTTGGGAACCACTGGTTTGGCTTATGAAACAGGGGACACAGCGAGCCTGGTTCAGTCCAAAGGTAACAAAATCTGCCTCCCAGCACCTCTAAAACAAACTCATTAACATGTTAAATCTCATTTGTTTATTTTGCATTTTCACCCAGATCAGTAACTTCTGGGGTGTCTGTTGGTTGCTGGGCAACTGGTCACACACAAGGAAGTGAAAAAGCATATTTCCCCAAACTTTGAACTATTCCTTTAAATATTCTAACTGCAGTCTTGACAGCTAATTAGAGACTGCTAAATCACTGACACTCTATTAATGACTGGCTAAGATTTATAACTGCAGATTAAAGGCTTATTATAAAGTGAGTTAGTCAGTAATCCATCACGTCTGCTGCTGAGGCCGTTACAGTACATGCTGTACTGTACTGTGGTGGAACTCCTCACATTTCAGCTGGTCTGGAAGAAGCCTGAGAACCAGATCCCAACCACATTATAGAAAAAAAATGTACTTAGGAGACAAATCTCACAATGAAAAATGTCTCCTTAATAAGAATAAACAAATGTCCCTTCAATAGTAAACAAATACATTCATATATGAGGTTAGGGGTTATATTGTGTTTCAGTGAAAATAAATAAATCACAAAATAAAGCCTGTGGGCATCACGTTATCATTAGGCAAGCAAAACTCAGGTTTAAAACCTGTGGAAACAAAGTCCTGGAACAGTGAGATGATGCTGCTGACCTATAGCAACATATAGGCTCCTCTTTTTTTCTGAGACTCCAGACTTTCGTCCATGGATACTTTTTTCTTCAGTGATCTGGTTGGTCAGGTGCCGAGGTGTTGACAGGCTGTGATCCGATACTCTGAGTCAGCCTGCTCTGGAGCAGGTTAGCTGTTCTGCGTAAGTTACCATGGTGATGGCTTCATAGTACTGGAAACTCAGAGTTAACCCTGAAGTCACCTACTAACTCCAAATCCTGCTTCATAGTACGGGGCTCTGTTATTCTGGCTGACAATATCTGCTAACGTGATGTCTGCATTAGATTGAGGAAGGACCAGAATGCACTAGGTATGCAATTACCCACGTCTCTTAAGCCCCACAAGGCATCACCACACCCTGATTGGCCCAGGGAGGAAATGCTCTCAGTTCCTCTCTAGGAGACAACACTTTCATGTGATTACATTTTTTTTTCACTGAAAAAAAAAAAAAAAAATCTAAGAAATGATGATGTCATTTTTGCCCGGGTCTGCAAACAAGCATGTTCCTTATGCCCTACATCCAGCTGAAAACAACTGGGGAGAGGGAAATGACAGCAGGTAGCAAGGAATGAGGAACTGCTACAGTACTATCACTAAAGACAGCAGCTTGGCAACCCAAAAGTTGCTGAGATCTGATTCAGTGCTTCAGTCCTGTTGGTGATGTCATTCATCAGAGAGGCTGAGGAGAGCTACATCTTGACAATGGTCAGCCATAACAGTGGATGTGGAGTGACTCTGCGGTCCTGACTGGAGGTCAAAAGGTCACCTTCCACCACAGAGCCCAGGAGGAAGAACAGTCAGTCCTGTGTGGAGCCGTGACCAGGTCAGCACAGTGCACAGAGCCAGACACAGAGCTGTGACTGACTGCAGCGCTGCACCAGGCCCAGAGGTATCCAGGTCATGTTAGTTTGTCATCCTGGTGTGAGACAACCAGGGTTTATTGATACAAGCAGCCGCGGGGAGTCAGAGGAGGGAGGTGACACGGAGCTGTCAGACGGCAGGGTGGCCTCCACAGTTCAGGGTTTTATCTGTTAGTTAGTTTCTCTTTATGCACTGAAGCTTTGTTGGATCCTGTTATTCCACACTGTGTGGTGCTGCATTCAGACCCAACACTCAAACATTTAGTTATGTTGTAGCTTCACTGAGTCGTCTCTCAGCCACCCCTGTGTTGTCCCGACTGTGTGTAGGGTCACTGTCCTGTCGGAGGACGGACCTTCAGCCCCCTGTGAAGTGCTCTGGACCTGTTTTTTATTAAAGACATCTCTGTACTTTGTTCAGCTTTCCCTCCACCCTGACCCACCCCCAGTCCCTGCCTCTGAAAAACACCCTCCGGCATGATGCTGCCACCGCCGCGCCTCTCCGCTGGGATGGCATTGCGCGGGTGATGAGCAATGCCTGGTTTCCTCTAGATATGACACTTAGAAGTGAGACCAAACAGTTCAATCTCAGTTTCATCAGAGCAGAGGATCTTGTTTCTCACAGATCTGTGCCTCGACACAATCCTGCCTCTGAGCTCTGCGGGCAGTTTCCTCTGATTGCTGTTTGCTCATTGTCAGCTGTGAGACCTCATACGGGCAGGTGTGTGCCTTCAAATCCTGTCCAATCAATTTAACTGACCACAGGTGGCGTCTGATCAAGGTGTAGGAGCATCTCAAGGATGATCAGGAGCAATGGGAGGCACTTGGGCTTAATTTCAAGTGTCATAGCAAAAGAGCTTTATACTTCTTCATGTGTTCTTTCAGTTTTTTCTTCTCATACACTTGCAAAAATGTCTAAAATCCAGTTTTCACTTTGTCATTATTGAGTGTAGACTGAAGAGGGAACACATTAAACTACTT
Source organism: Epinephelus lanceolatus (assembly GCF_041903045.1). NCBI lineage: Eukaryota > Metazoa > Chordata > Actinopteri > Perciformes > Serranidae > Epinephelus > Epinephelus lanceolatus. Next base: position 24,783,675 of record NC_135736.1, read on the forward strand.
GTGTGAAGGGATCTACAAACTTTCTGATTGTTTGTTCAAAAGTTTCACTGAAGCTTAATGATTTTAAAACTAAGCAGAGGATTTTTGTTTTTGTATTTTTTATTATCATTTATTTTTATTTAATCTTTAATTCACCTACAAAACCACCCTAAAACCATTATCCATACCGCAAAAAAGAGCAATACGAATTTTACACAATGTTGGCTATCAGGAACTCACCAATAACCCGCTTTTGAAGTCACATGAACTGGGGGGTGTAATTTATGAGGTAGATTAAAATTGAAACAACCTTGTTTTCACACCACTCTTGTGGAACGCTCTGGGTGAAGATAAAAACAAAGTAAAGATATCAGACACTTTAAAGATTCACTAAGACAGTATTTTCATAGGGTACGGAAATGATTAGAGGGAATGTAATACACACTCAGGGTGATGCTGTTGCCTGTATTCCCAATTTGTTTTTTTTTGTATTTGTTTTATATGAATCTGTTTTTGCATCTGGAACCTCCCGTCTACAACAGGCTTGAGACGCGCCCTCGTTTGAGGACTTGGCTCAGATTCCGGTTTTACTCCTTAAAGGGATAGTGCACCCAAAAATGAAAATTCAGCCATTATCTACTCACCCATATGCCGAGGGAGGCTCAGGTGAAGTTTTAGTCCTCACAACACTTGTGGAGATCCAAGGGGAGAGTGGGTAGCAACACAACTCCACCTAATGGACTCTAAAACTTCACCATCGGCATATGGGTGAGTAGATATTAGCTATGTTTCCATCCAAAAGTGATTAGAATCATTGGGAAATGCGCATTAAAAGAAATATGAATCCTGTGTTTCCATTAAATGTTCGGACTTTGGTGAAAACTACTAACTCGCGCGAGTTTTCCGCAGAACCGGAAACAAAACAAGTCTCGCATTCTTCTTCTTCTATGTTTTCTGGCGGTTGGCAACCAGCTTATAAATGCATTACCGCCTTCCCGACCCGGAGTGTGGATATCACCACGGAGAGAGGTGCGCTACGTCAGACTTAATTCGAACATAACTGTTTCCATCCCCCGTTTTGCAAATCAACATTTTTTCAAATCAACCAAAACCCGGCTAAAGTGAACATATTTTAGTTTGTGCGAATCAGGGGATTTTAATTCAGATTTTGGCGTTTCCATCATAATTTTCCGATGAGATACTTCTAGATGCGCATCTAAACATGTTGATTGGCTAATGGCTGAATTTTCATTTTTGGGTGCACTATCCCTTTAAGGAATCTTATCCCATTTTGATTTGGCGGTGGGAACCTCTTGCAACCGCGTGCCTTTGCTGGACAAGTGCTCTAACCACTATTTGTTTTATACACGGGTAATATTGGTTATCAGGTATGAAGAATTGCAGTATTTATGTTATAGTTTGATTAGTGATGGATTAGCATAGTTTGGGATTAGGGGCAGGGCTACACAAGCATGTTGCTTCCTTCTCCTTTTCGGACATGAAATGTTCTTTTATGTTTCTCATTATAAATCTTTTCATGAATCACTGTTTGTCTCTGTTTTGTAGGGTTTTTTTTTAACAATATAGTCTTTTTTTTTAAATGTTCAACATAATTATTAGTATTATATTACTGTAGTGTTCCATCAAACTGAAAATATTAGATGTTATCTGTATCATTTCTTACACACCAGCATGACATGTTTAAGATGTTTGAAAGATTTGGGATCACCACAGGAGTTAAAAATCAAGTTTTGAGTGTTGTAACAGAACTTTGTAAAGTTTGTAATGACTGACCCATTAGCTGGCCACTGCTTGTTAAGAAGTTCAACACACTTTTGTTGCTCTGATAAAAATAAGAGTTACTGTAAATAAATTAAAAGTCATTTATCACATGGTGCGATAAAGATTATTTTCATTACAGATTGATCTGAAAATAATTTTCTCAAATAATCGTCAGGACACAATTACAAATAAATTAAAAAGTGACGTGTTAAGTTTGAATCAATGCTCCAGCCTTCAAACATTTAACATTAACTTTATGCACTAACAACACCAGCGACAGACAACCTATTTAAATCAGATTACCACAACAACCTGGTTCTCTTCATAAATACAGTTAGTAAATAACTGCACGCAGACAGCGGAGATATTTTTTAGGAATAATTTATTGCCAGTAGGAAAGCGTGAGCTTGTGGCAGTATTCAATAAAAACCTTAACAAGACCATAGCGTTGCTCACACACACATAGACACCTGAAAAAGTCACGTGTCCATGGATAACTCTGCACTATAAATATATTGGGTCCCATTTTCTTGGTGGAAAAATAAAGAGGTTCCAAAGTCAAAATTTACAAACAAACAAATAAAAAAAACAACACAAGAATATGCAGTCGTTCATTGAAGACCCTTTTTGAAATGAGCAGGAGACAATAAACGTTACGAGTACACTGTGTTTCGGAAAAGCCACGCTCTTTTCTTCTTTCTCTCTCTTTTTTTTTTAAATGTTTCCTTTTGTGAATGTAAGCACAGTAAGGCTGATAATGTCACACCATTTAACTCTTTTTTGTTGAAAATAAAAGCATAGAATATCTACAAAACCTAGTAAACTTTAAAATCAAAACTGTACATTTAAATTTACACTGAAAATGAGGACTTGTATAAAAACATTTTGCTTGGTTTTATTTATAGAAACGAAGATGTTGACGTGAAATATTCTTTTTTTTTCTCTCATGATGCTTTTCCTGTTGCACATTGAAATGTTGACCCTTCAGACAGTCCACTTCCTGTGTATGATGACAGTTATAGCGATGGCGCTGCCAACTCAGAGGGGCAGGAGTTGGACTGAGCAGATGTTGAGATGCTACAGAGTCTCTCCCATAGCTTCATGAGATCTTCTCAGCCGATTGGCCTTCACAACCAGTCTCAACAACCCGTGTTCAGACTCAATTCGTGTGTGTGTGTGTGTGTGTGTGTGTGTGTGTATGAGTGTGTGTGTTTTCTGTGTACACATACTGTGCGTGTTTGGTGTGGGTGGTGTGTGAGGGGTTAACATATGGTGTAGCTGTGGGTTCAGGCACTTTTGTTTGGATCCAGTGTCAGACTTCAGTGTGCTGTTGGGAGTCCAGCGCCGGGATGGCCAGCCGCTCAAAGTGGCCCTCATCGCCGCTCTCGTAGTCGCTTATCATCACCTCGGACTCCTCGCAGCACGCCGACATGTCCGAGCAGGAGGCTGTGGACGTGTACAGAGACATGGACATGTTGTCCAGAGCTGAGGAGTCAAAGTCCCGACTACAACCTAAAGGGTAGCCCCCTCTGTAGCCACCGGCGCCCATGGTGGAAGCTGGGGTGGTGGTGCCCGAGGTGGAAGTCGCACCCTGGCCCTCGGTGTCGCCCCCGTCGCTTGGGTAGGAGTGCTGTGGTAGGTACTGGTTAAGGCTGTAGAGCTGGGGCAGGGCCGGGCGCTGGCGGACCCCAGCCGGGCCGCCCGGGCCGGTCGTAGGCAGGTCAAAATCTCTGGGCCGCAGCGTGTCACAGCGGTCGGCGTACTCCGGCAAAGGTGGTGGCGGCAGGTCGTCGTTTGTGGGGAAGTCCTCCGGCGGCGGAGGGAAGTCGCTCTCAATGTCGAAGCCGCCGGGATAGTAGTCGGTGTCGATGGCATTGGGGTCACTGTACAGAGGGGCGGGCGACTCCACAACCTCATACTGTGGGCACTCCTGGATTCCAGGAAGTTGAACACTTGGCATCCAATCAGATGTGTCCCAGTGATATCCTGTTTGATAGGGAAGAGCCCAAACACACTCGTTAGTGTTCCGCACCAAAGCTAACACACAGTACAGTTAGTTACATCCACCAAATGACATCATGTTAATGTTAAAAACCCCACGCCATGCAACACAAACACAACACGTCACACACCAACACGATGAGTCCTTCATTAATAAACACACCACTTTGTGAGAGCAACTTTTTAACACACTGCAGACACATTTACAGACTTAAAGACACAGTGACATAAAAAATACATTTATTATCACCTAGTTCTGTCTGTCTGTTTTCTTGTTATGAGCCAAAAATATGTTAAAAAAAACTTAATCGAGGATTTTTATAGCAAAAAATTCAGTTTTCTTCAGTGTATACATATTTATTAAATCAAATGATTTATGGTGACAAGCTAACCCCACCCAACATATCAATCCCTGCTTTAACACACCTAATGAATTTGACTGAAGTCCCTCCAGCTATTCTATCTTGCCCATGTGATGTGTTCATATGGAAACGATAATAAACAGAAGATAAAGACGCCCTGACTTCCGTTTCACCGTGACTTAAAGACAGAGCTGTCGTTCCCTTCACCACAAACAAATCATATTAAATATATGCTTTCAATTTTAGGGTTTTAAGTGTTTTGAAAATAGTTACTATAAATGCTGTGACAAACACACACACACACACACACACACACACACACACACACCATCCAGTCTGTTAAATTTAAAAATTATTTACTGAGCAAAACCCTTGATCATATAATAATTATATAAACATTTTCTTTAACGTCACAGCATCAAAGTCATGCATGGGAATGTTTTCAGGCCGATAAACACTCTTACAGAGTCAGACGTGACGTAGAGAGCGCTCAGTGTCACAGCAGCTCGGCCTTAACCCTCTCCTCATTAAGCTCTGGGGTTAGTGGTTAAGAGTTAGACGGGGGGGACGAGATCAGGGGGGAACACCAGTGAACACCAGGCAAACAAAGATGTAAAAAGTCACCTCTTGGGTTCTTGAGATCATGAGCCAAAAAAGACTCTTTATACGAGGCAAGGAGGAGGAGAAAGAGAGAAAGAACAAGTCACTTTAAAACCTGAGAGGAGAGAACAATGGGCTGAGAACACCAATCAAAATGTGGACAATGAAACACTGAGAGACACGGTAATGATAAAAGAGAGCGGCAGGTAATTAATGGACAACAGCTTTGCCATTTTCTTAAACAGACTTGAGGTGTGTAATCAAAAGTTGTCAAAGATCAATAGTGGGACTTGAAGGCAACACTTCTGCGCCTGTTTAATTGAGTTTATTTGCATATCTTTTTAATTAGCGGCTGAATCTAGAAAGGAGCGCGTCAGGCTTGGCTAAGGTTTGTCAGTGTAAGATAATGGCAGCTCTATAACCTGCACTTCAAATCCCAACACCAAGGACAAAACTACTGGCAGATGGAAGCAATAAAAGAGTACCTTCTCCTTCCACCGTGTCAACAGCAGAGTTGACAAGGTGGATTACAGTCACTATGGAGGCTTGTGAGAGGCAGGAGAGGGGAGAGTGGGTGGAAGAGAGCTAGCATTAGTACAAATGCTTTTATAATTTCAAAAGTCAAGAAGACATATGGAGTGCATGGTGGTGGGAGTGGTGCCAACACAAGCGACACTTCCCACGAGCGTCTTTGTCCGTGTTGCTGGACAGGTTTTATCTTTTCTGTATCAACACTGAATGTCAGGGGGGGTGTTTCATGGCTGGGCACAAGACAATGGTGGAAGGTGACACAGTGGGCGGATGGGGAAGGTCTGGTTTTGTTTGTGCAAGATAACACACAACAACAACATACTGAGATGCTACAGGGTGCCATTGACAGTACAGATGGAAGAATCAGTGAAATCCCCCAGAGATATAAACACATTTCCAACCCTAACACAGAGAAAAGCCTGTGTGTGTGTGTGTGTGTTTAGAAAACAAACCGAGGAAATGAGGAAACAGAGAGGAAATATTCGATCTCTAATTCAATTTAGGATTCATTTGCAGTTTTCGAGGTAAGAAATGAAGGTTTTGATGACTTATGAGCAGCACAATCCCCATCGTGATATCCCGGTAATGACAGGGTAATAAGTGAGATATGAGGAGGAAATAACAGGAGAACATAACGTATGTGTGTATACCCTTGTGATATGTTCCTTGATGTTTGCTTTAAACATCCGTTTGTAGCTACACTTCGAAGAAAAAAAAAAGAAGAGACAAACAAAAGAAGGAGAAAAGGCATGCTTGTAAATTAAAAAGTAAATGAAAGGCAGACAGTTGTCAAAGTCGATGACCTTGTGAGTGATTTCCAAACAGAATGTAACTGCTTCCTGAGTAAGTCATCAAATTCCTTTCGAACATGACAGATTAGAAAACAGGGTCGCGTTGTTTTTTTATTTTGTTTGTTTGTTAAATACACATATGTCTGTCTATCATCCCGGGAGAATTACACCTAACAAGTTGTTGTGATTGCTTCCGTCTGTACCGGCAGTGATTGAGGACTTACAGGCTGGACCCCCCTATTTAAAACCTTGTTCTGGATCTGTGGACTGATTTGATCCATATGGGAGCTGAAGCCCCGCAGCAAAAAGAAAGAGAAAAGAACATGTGACCCCAGAGCCACCATTTGGGTCATCCATTCTGAGCATGCAGAGAAACAAGAGTTAGCATCGAAATCATTAAGACAAAAGGTAACTATTGCAAAACCCTGCAGGCTGATCACACAAAAGAAAAACAAAAGAAAAGAAAGCAATAACTCATCCCAGGTGCAGAACGACATCTCATACATGTACGTGTTACAAAAACATGGCATTTTTCACACTAGGCTGGCTTGTTAGTTTTTCTTTGTATGACTAAGAGGGATGACTTTAACATGCTGGATGGCAGCATACCGTTATCATCGCAGGACTCTGACTGGAAGGAGCTGAGGGACTGGACCTCAGACATGCTGCCCCTAGTGTTGTAGGGGTGACAGGCACTGTCCTCCACAGGCTTCTTGGTCAGGCACGGGTCCAAGTCCACCACTTTAGCTGGAAGAGACGGCACAGTTTGATTTTAGTGAAAACCTACATACATAGATGAGATGGCTAACCATACAGTTTGAAAACAAGGCGTGGCTCCAACTAGAAAACAATGTTTTGATGCATTGGATGTGCTGAATGTGCATATTAAGGCAGTACAGGAGGAGGTGCACATTAATAATCCTCCAGGACTGTAACATGCTCATGTTTAACCCAAACAATGTGTCATGTGACTGCAGTTGGTTCAGATCGAGGTCAGAACACGTTCTCACTACAAACAAACCGCACCAGAGTTCTTTGTAACTGGACCGAGACCACCTCTTCAGAAGGTCTTGGTTTGGTTGTTTTGGTGCGCACCCGAGTGTGATTGCAGTGTTCACACTTGCACAAATGAACCGCGTTTAGGGGGCAAGCGAATTTGAGTTCGATTGAACCGAACTAAACAGGGCAGGTATGAAAGCACACAAAGTAAAAAGTACACGATGACCAGCGCTAAAATCAACCCATGTAGTTGTCCCTCCATAGCGCAAGGCATTTGATCTGGTCAGCTTGTAAATGCTGCCATGAGAACAAGAACCAACTCTAGGCAATTAAGCAACTTTGTAACAAAATTCGTCCCTGCTTTGGAGCAAAGCAGCAAGCTCTAGGTCTGAAAGTACTCAGCGATTTGATCCTTGACTCCTTCAGTCCACATGAGGGCAAGATTGCTCCCAAATTGTTCCTGAAAGCTGTTCAATCAGCGTGTGTGTGTGTGTGTGTGTGTGTGTGTGTTAAGATTAGATGAAATCCTGATGAATATTTTGGCACTTTGCGTGGTGTGTTTATGAATGTAATATGTTGTGAAATGTTGAGTGGAAAGGCCTTATTGTCCATATATCACAATATGGCAAATATGTACAAAATCTCTGATATAATGTGATTAATGTTCAAAGAATTTCTGCTCCACTGTTGTGCATAAGGCAACACTTTCATTATCACATGTAAAACCACCACTATTTTCTTTAAATTTAATTTGGGATGAAGTTGAACAACAGAATTTAGCAAGTTTCCTGGCTGGAGCTTCATAATTTGATTCGCAATTATAGAGGAAATAGAGACAAAGTTAAACTAGTAATTAACTGAAGTGTTCCAGTTCAGCATTGCCTTTATTTTTCCTATAATTAGGACCAAATTACATCGTCCTTTCCCGGATATTCACAAGACAATGATTAGGTAAATATGGACCCATAAAATTGTGTTACCCAGAATTAAAACTAAACATTATCATGATAGGATTTTGCTGAAACTCAGTGATACTTTTGAATTGTTTGCTTTAAATGCAGCACAAGTCATAATAGCAGCAATTTGGACCTCCTGCCTGGGCACAGGTAAGTAAAGCTGTTGAGGACTTACCATCATAATCATAGTCCCAGTTTGGCTTCTGGATGGAGTCGCTGTCTGAGACAGAGTTGGAGGGAGGGGGAGGAGGGAGGTTGGGTGCTACACTGCACACAGCCACAGTCTTGCGGTGTCCGTGCACAGAGTCTGGGTTGAAGGTGCTGAACTCCGGGTGCTCCGGGATGGCCGAGCCCTCGAATGAGTTCCTGTCCAAGTTGTTTCTTGAGTCGCTTGGAATGCTGGGAGTGTAGGAGATGGGCCTCACGGGGACCTGAGGCGGGATGTCGGAGTAGATGTTCTTGTTGAGTTTGGCGTCAAAGTAAGGTCTCTGCAGGAAGGAGTGAGGCGCTGTTGAGCCTCCGAGATGTTTATCGTCGTCGTTGTTCTTTGACCTCCTGCGGCAAGCCTTCTTGCGGATGATGATGAAGAGGAGGACCAGGATGAAGATGCTGGACACAAAGACCACGATGCCGATCACTTCCTCCAGGCCAATGTTCCAGGAGGTGGAGATGAATTCATTGCGGACCTCAGCGCGGAGCTCACACATCTGTCCGTTGAAACCCAGCGAGCAGTTGCACTTGTAGGAGCCGTATGTGTTCTGGCACTGGCCTCCGTTGGCACAGGGGTTCTTGATGCACTCGTCCACATCGCTCAGGCACCTGGACGGCACAGTGGAATTTAGTGAGGTGTTAAAAACCACTGATGCAAGAGTGTCAAGGTGAAGATACTGAATAATTTAATGTGTTCAGTTCATAAATTCAAACACATACCTGTCACCCTGGAAGCCTGCTTCACACTCACACACTGGACCGTCCAGACTGTCAATGCACTTTCCACTGTTTTTACAGGGGTTGTCTCTGCAGTACGGCCCCAACTGGCACCTGCATTCAAAACAAGTTCACTTAAGAAGCCTAAAAAATATATGAGAACTGCATTTCTGAAATGTGTTTTTGCAAACGTAGAAAGGATATACTACAGTGTAAAGCAATGGGTATAATTCATGAATACAGATCTACAAAATCCCCCTGACATGAAAATGTAGGTTCAAACTCAAACGACTTCTCAACGTTAAATGTTAGTATTAAGTATGTATTTCAGTATTAGAGTTACAATATCATACCGACATGGCATCAATGCTGTATGCAGCAAGAAATTGTTCTCTTTTTCTATTTAAAACCAAACAGAAAAAGGTTGTGGTACCTTTGTCCTGAATACTGCCCTCTGCACTGGCAGTAGAAGTCCTCTGCGCGAGGTACACAGGTGCCCCCGTACAGGCAGGGGTTGGAGGCACAAGGGCTTATGCCAATCTCACAGTGGGTTCCCATGAACGAGGCGGGACACTTACAGAAGTAGCCTGCAGAATTTAGAAACAAGACAATGACATTTTTAAACTTCTCAAGTCCCAGTCAGTTTAGGAAGAATCACTGGAGGTGAATTTCCTCTTTAAACAGCTAAAGGTGAGCCACGTATAAACACAATTTCCTGGTGCTTTCACTTTAACTGTTCACTTGTTAAATTCTGCACATTCATATTAATTCCAATAGTACAATGATGAGCTGAGCATGCTGTTTGGAGTGTGATCTTTTTTTAAATTCAGCTGATGTAACTGTAATTTAACACATCCTGCAGATGTTTTACAAAGAGCCTTCCAGCGATGGTGAGGGATTATGCCCCCTGAACCGCTGGCAGGTTTTTAATGTGAAACAGATGCAGAAGTGTTGAGTTTGCAATAACAGCAAACAGCACTAACTGCAAATTAACACAGCAACAGGAACACATAAGAAAACAGTGAGAGGTCCTGCAAAGCTACGGTAGGAGATGCCTGACTCTAATAGCCTGTCTTGAATAAAAGAAGAGGGTAATCTGTTTCAGTAGCATGTAGCAGAGAGGAAACTATGCTTGATTTGCAGTTAGGGATTTAGAGCACAACTAAAACTCCTCTTCAACTCGCTGAGACCTAACATAATGTACAGATACTGACGTCGTAAAGCATACTAAAAGGACAGCCTTAAGTTTACCTAAAGCTACACCAGAGAGACTCTGAGTGCAATGAGCTGAGCAGGACATTAATGTACCTCCATTGGGCAGCGAGGTGCAGCTGCCTCCATTGGTGCAGGGGTTGCTGGAACAACTCTCGGCGGGTGCGAGCGCACAGCCTGGGGTGACGTCCACTATGTCCTCCAGCACAGCGTGGGCCCGGTGAGCTTTGGTATTGAGAGGCAGCTCCTGGCCGTTCAGGGTGATGGCCTCCATGCAGCCGCGGAGCCCGTTGGTGACGGGCAAGCTGCGTCCATGGCGAGCCGAGGCAAGCTGGCGTATGTGACCACCGAAATAAATGCTGTTGTCGAGGTTGAGGGTTCGCAGGGTGCCCGGTGCTGTGCCTGAGGCTGCGTGCACCCGGTCCAGCACCAGCTTAGCGTAGTTACCATCCACCTCCAGTGTGAGAGCGTGCCACTCCCCGTCATTAACCTGAGCGCTGTGGACTGACACGAGGCCGGGGCCGCTGCCACAGTCGAACTTGTACTGCAGACGGCCGTTCACGATCTGTCAGAGTCACAAAAAAAGGAGTTAGAGCACGATAAACATCCAGCAGTGAGCAGACTTAACAAAGTTTTTATCTCATCAATTCTGCTTTTTCATTCACAGTCCTCAAGATTACAACTTCGGTGGAAAAATCATAATCAAATCATCAAGCCACAGTTATAAATCAATGTCTAACACAGTCATAAATCCCTCCCCATCAGAAAATACACTGTGCATCAATGTATTACCAAGCCATGAAATAATTTTGACTCTTATCTTGATATAGAGCAGACTAATGTCGAGTAGCAACACAAGCTTTACAGGAGATCTTTACATAACATATACCTTGTGCTGGTGCCTCGAAACAAAACAAGACCCTCTCCAAACAGTTAGGAGATATTAAAAGCCTCACACAGCAACCTGATAAACAATAACTGCTTCTCTGCCAGCCAGGTTTTAGCCTAAAGTCTGGCATGCAGACTGCTACACCAGACAGACTCTGAAAGGAATGTGTGGAAAACTGCTTTCTGTTCCCCTCCCAGCACTAAAATAGCTCTTGTGTGTGAGATTTTTTTTTTTCTTCAACCCACCACCACATTCCCATAGTCCCTCAAGTGAAAGGGGTTTTAAAATGGCTTTTTGAACCCTTCAGCATAGTTGATTGGTACACATGGCTGGATGGTCTCATGGGAGGGCGGGTCAGTTATGTGTTTATTAAGCCCTTCTGATATGGAAATGCTGGGCAGTAATACAGAGGCCAGCTCAGAAATGCAGAGGGACTGTCAGTCTAGACTTAATTATGATAAGCGAAGGTTATCGTTTCGGTTTTTAAGAAGCAGAAGGAATAAATGCACGGTTACGGCTCAGTAATAAGGCTGGACCAATACCTTTAAACACACACACACACACACACCTCAAGGATGCTGTAGTCGGTTCCTTTAGCATACATGACAGTAGCATGGCTGGAGAAGGTCCTGAGTCTCAGCGAGAGTTTCATCAGCTCCTTGTTCTCATTCTCCATCAGAAGGTATTTCACATAGCCACTGCCGCTGAACGTCAGTGAGTGGCCATCTGATAAGAAGTAACAGACATGTGTTAATAATAAGGGTGGGGAAAAATAATAAAGGGTACAGGTAGAAGAAGCTAGAGACGAGTGAAGGACAAAGAGATATCTGGGAAGACAGACTATTAAAAGGTGGGATGTCTTACCAGAGCATTTGCCCTTTTTGCCCTCTGGACACACACAGCTGTACACGGTATCTCTTGGATCTGCCACACACTCCATCCCCTCAGGACAGGGGCTGTTCTCACACAGGTTGTTCAACACGGGACATCTGCCACCTAAATGAAAACACACCTCCATTTAGAAAAAGGTGTTTCTAACAGGCAGGAAATGTGTAAATGCACGTGTGTGTGTGTGTGGTGTAACAGTCTACCTTCACACTGGCAGGTTGCAGTTCTCAGGTGTCGCGGGGTGACAAAGCTCAGGCGAGCTGTGCTATAAGTAGACATAGCAGTCTTGTCCAGGGAGATGACCTCATCGCAGAAGCTTAACGGGCAGTCCAGACCCGCACACAGCTTCTGCACCACCCGCACGATCCTAACGCCCGTCATCTCCTCAATCACAGCTGCGGAGGAGTTCAGCTTACGGAAGACGACCTGAAGACAATTAAAACATGAGAATCAGCTTTTCTCCGTCGCAGACAAAATATCTATCTCAAAGATGCTTTTCATTTTTCTGATGTTTTAAGGCCTAATTGAGTGATGGTCCTTAGATGCTGCCTAGCAACAAACACTCTGGTACCATCTGCGACAAATGAACTTCTAGAGACATAAAAAGTAATCTTGGCTTACCTCCTGAGACTGGTACGGGCTCCCAGATCTCTCTAAAGCCAGCAGCACATCCAGATCTCCCTGCTCTGAAGGCTGCAGGCTCACTAACTGGACCTCACTCCTCCTGACTCCAGCGATGTTCCTCAGAGCCCGCTGGAAGTTGCGCCAGTAGTCCCCGATAAACTCCTCGGGGGCGATATTTGCAAAGCGCACTGCGATAGAGTTGTCCAGAGCCTGACGAGTTGCCTGTCTGACGTGCACGGTGACGTCAGCTGCTGTGGTGAAGCGTCCATCGGTCACCGTCACGTTGAGAGGGTAGTGGCCCACGTCGAGTGGTCGTAGGGCGATAACTTTACCATCAGAGGCTGAAACTGAAAACAAGGCACCACTCTCGTCTGAGGAAGAGGATGAAGAGGGGGCAAGGCTGTAGGTGAGAGTGTCATAGATGTCTTGGTCAGTGGCATGGATCTTGCCCAGGACACCTCCGGGGTATTCATCACTGGCGGTGGTCACAAAGATGTCCAGTGGAAGAATGGCAGGAGGGTAGACGCTCTCCTCAATTATGCGTACGCTGATGAAAGCGGTGGAAAAGAGCTTGGGTTTGCCGCTGTCTGACACCTGAACATGACAGAGGAAAAGGAGACATATGGAAATGATGTGCACCGTAAGTTTTATTTTTCCAACAGCAGAGGGCAATCAAGCTCTTCAGTGATATCCTTAAGCTGCCAGCATCTACAAACTGTAGGTTCACTGGATATTAAAGCCAACATCTACAGATCATGCATTTTAACATTCACACTCTCACACGCATGGTCATCAGCTCAACCCAAAAAACAACCGTGACTCAAATCTGAGTGTACATCTCGTGTGTAACAAGACATCGCACTTACATTTCATATCCCGTCTGCCCACTCATTTTTTTCCCTGTGTTCTCTCCTCTAAGGTGACACATCAACACCCAGCAACACACACCATCATGCCACCTCAAAGCAAATGTCTTTGATTTATGATTCTCCTGTGAGATGCTCTCTGATGCAGCAGCATTACTGTATGCCTCTTTCAATTCTTATAGACACTTGTTTGTTGTTAGAATATGTTTAAAGGTTTCAAAGATGGAGAGATGAACACTGACTGGTTGGGGAGGGTTATAAGAGATAGCATGATGGAGAGAAGGCACAGAGAGGGAAAAGAGGGAAGACAAATAGATCGGGCTGCTGTGGCATGACGGCTAAATCAATACCACCTCTCCACTGTGGTTTCTTCTCAGCGCTGTGACTCACCTGAGCTTGAAGTAGGTAGTGTTCTTTACTTTTCCTATTCAGCGCTCCCACGGCCACTAGAGCTCCCTGCTGATTGATGTGGAAAGCATCACCCTCGTTCCCATCCACGATGGCAAAGGCGAAAGGTGGGCCGTTGTGGGAAGCGTCCCGATCGGTTACGGTGAGCTGAAGAACACTTGTGCCTTTCGGTCGATTCTCCTGTGGGATACAAGAGAGGCATGTTTAATATTTCTGATGAGAGGACGCGGTTCTCCTCATGCTCTTTGGCTCTGCAATGTTTTCCAAAAGATAAGAAATGCACCCACAGAACACTGCTGATGTGAGAGAAACTGAGTCTGAGTCTGTTTAAACCTGCTGTTAATATGTGTTCTAGTGATCTGAACACAAGTGGACAGCCGACACATTGACGTTCACATCTGTGTCTATCATGTGTCTCCAGTACATCACTTGCGTTCCAATTTCGTTACAGACTTGCAGCAAAGGGTCAAAGGGCCCTGGTCACAGTCTGACAATGAAGATTCTCAGTCGTCCAGGTGAGGTGTCAAAGAGGCGTGGAAGAAGTCATCTCTAAACTGGAACGACCATCGTTAAACAGAGGAGGTGGCCTACAACACCACTCATCTCCCACTTACAATACAGTCTTGGGATCCCTCCCCAGACGACTTAACACCCATTCTCACTTGAACCCATCTAACCCTAATGACACACAAGATGGCCGGGTGGGTCAACAACTCACATGTGACCTCAAAGACTCTGTAAGGGTTCACAACCACACAGAGTTTGGAGCCTGCGACTCTGCCCCAGTCCGTTAGAACTGAAGAAGCTTCTTGGATGAAAGGCGAAACGTCTTCAAGAAACTCAAGCAAGTCCAGTTGCCTATGATATAGCACTTAAGATTACCCACCCACAGTCATTACGTCCACACTGGCTAGTCAAGTTAGCAGCTGTGTTGGTACAACTGAAGATATCGCTGTCACCAGAATTCAACACGTCTTCATCCACAGGCCTAAATGATGCATGGTTATGCAACACGTCATCCAATTCATTGTAAATTGGCCAAGTTATCGAGTGTTAGCAACAACAATCATGTCCTGCATTGATGTTGAAATTCTTGTTGGAATGCATCTGGACAAATTAGTGTTTACATTACAAAAGATTCAATGGTCCAATGCGTCCCAGACCACCTTGGAAAGGGGTTTGAATGATCAGATCACAATGTGTCTTGGTGGTCATTTACACTTGTATATATTGCTGTCCCCTTGTGATCAGATCACCCAACATACATGTTAATACCAGGTATAAACAGGTTTATGGAATTTTTTTTACAGCTGAAAATGGACAAACCAAAGCTTTCCTTTTTGTTTTAAAGGATTTCTATGTCAACTACTCACCCAATGTTACATTGAATTCATAAAGACAACTTTGTTTTTCTGGCATGCCTCAGGGGAGAACAAAGAAGCCACATCAACAAACATTCTTGATGAATTGAAGTAAAGCAGGGCTGTTTTTAATGACAGCAGAATCATATCTAAATATCCGTTTACAAACTCTCACACAACTCGACTTGCACTAAAATCCAAATCCTATTTATCCAGTTTTTCTTAGTACTTCCCAAACACTTGCATTTTCCCTAAAACCTTACTATTTGAATAATTTCTGCACGTCCTTCCATTTGAACTCTGCTCGTGCATAACACTGAGATGAGTTCAAACGCACTCAGGTTACTCAGGTGCATTACTCGCATGTATTTGGGAAGCAAAGAGCAAACGACCTGATAAATGAGACTTGGATTATACTGCACGAGTTGTGTGGGAGTTTGTTAATGGATGTTTTGATGTAGTTTTGCTGTATGGTGAGTAATTGATATACAAATGGTCATTTTTTGGGTGAAGTATTCCTTTAATTAAAAAACTGATCACCACCACATAGTCATTTGACTCATTGCATATATAATACTGATTGACTTTGGTTTAAAGACTTGAGCAAAGTTACAGATGACCTAATTCTTCTGTTATTAACAGAACAGCTGGTCCATGATGTTGTGGCTCGGCTTCTGATCAGTAAAAGGTAATGTTGAAATTAAGTCTTTGTCTTTAATGTTTTGTGTCCCTGAATGGGCGTCTGATCTATCTCTCATGTTGACACTTTCAAGTCCCAAATCAAAACGCACTTTTATTCTCAAGTGTTAAAAAGACTCTTGATATTCCTGACGGTGTGCGCAGTGTGTGCCCCGTGTTTCTTTATTGTTGTGTTGTAGAGTGATTTTGTGCTTCACTTTGATCAAGGATCCATAGTAAGTAAAATAAAGCCAGTAAGGATTTTTTCAGAGGCAAAACAATGTTTCATCCTGAAGTGCCGGAGCTGTGTACAATATGTGCCGAGCCTCCCCACAGTATCTTTTAAATTGCTATTTTTCAGTTTTCTAAACAGACAGGAAAATTGGAAAAGAAATCATCTTCCATCCAACCTTTGGAATTATTATTATTTTTTATCTCTCAAACTGGAACACAGATTCATCTCCTTTCATTCTTCTCATTCTGGTACATTTTTCCTTTACTTCATACAAGCATCCATTATCAGCTCAGTATCTTGCACATTCCCACTGCCTTACAGCCGTTCCCTTCCATCTCTTATCTGAATTCCTATACTTAAGATGCAGCCTCTGTCTTTTAATTCCCTCGCCCCCCCTTCTCCCTCCTCTGTCCTTACCTCTGTTCTTGCTCCAACCTCCTACTTGCTTCTTGACATTCTAGTCGCACAGTCTCCCATTATTCCTCCTTGTTAATCCCTCTCTCTGTGTCCACTGCTTTCCCCCTGCACCTCCCCCTCGCTTTCTCCCTTTCCATCTACCTCAATCTCATCCTTTCCACCTCTAATCAGCCATCTACACTGATCCCTTTCCCCCTCTCACCTGGATGATAAGGCTGTAGTTGGCCTGGGAGAATAGTGGCGGGTTGTCATTGACGTCGGAGATGTCTATGTTGATCATGGCACTGCTGGAAAGAGGGGGCACCCCGTTGTCTGAGGCTACCACCGTCAGAGTGTACCCTGAAGTCTGAGACAGAGAGCGAGAGAATTACCATACAAAGGCAAAGCTGCTTTTGTGAGCAATAATGCAGCAGAGATCAGTAAACAAGCTTCCCTATTAGGCCTGACATGACTCTGATTGGATTCTGCATAGAGAGCAATTAGTTCCTCAGTGGATTAAACTCCATGTGTACAGTCAGCATTGTATCTGCTGTTTCTCTTACTCTTTCTCTGTCCAGCTGGCGAGCAACTTTAAGCTCTCCTCTGAGTGGATCGATGGTGAAGGGGCTGCCTTGGTTACCGTCCACGATGGCGTACCGCACGTGATCGTAAGAGGGGCCGTCGACATCTTCAGCCATCACCTTTGGGTCGATCAAACAAAGAAAAGATCAATCAACAATCTGTGAATGTGGCTTTACATGGCAATGTAACGATTCTGTTTGTACATGTTGTGTTAACTAGTGCTGTCATGACACCAGAATTTTGAACTTCAATACAATACCCGAGTAAAAAAAAGGATGCTTGATACTTCTTTTGATGCCAAATCAAAAAGAAAACAGTCCTTGGAGGGGGGATTAGAATTTTTTTTTTACTAGCAACCTGCCCATAGTGCTGATACATAAAAAGTTACTGAAAACATGACCCCGGTCACGTGATGGGTTTGTTGCTGGAGAGAGTTTCTATCAGCCACAGACTGATGACGAGATGATTTTCTCCCCTGTTGTTACATCAGTGCAGCCTTGGGTTGAAAATCTAATCCAATCTGTTTTTTTTATATAGCTTTGGTACGTTTGATACTATGGAATGTAAAATTTATGGAGAGCAAAGTTTTTGAACACATGGTACCAGAGAAGATTCAAAGTATCAGTACTTCGACAACCTTAACGCGTGTTGAAAGCCGTAAAAACCTATTTTATCAGCTGATGGGGTCCCTACCTGAACGCACAATTACCTGCGAAATGGAGAAGAGGTGATTTCTCCTCTTGTGTTTGTGTCTGTGCTTGTCACTTTTTTTTAAAGTGGGTGGGACTCCACACACCAATCAGAATTTGATTGTTGAAAATTGCGCACACAGTTCTGATGAAGCAAATGAACCATTTTTTTCAGTGTTGATCTCTTAAGCCTAGTTCAGACCAAAGATTCACGACAAGATGAAACCATTTTTGAGTGTTGCAGAGAAAAATTTCAGTGGTGTGAACTGACCGTCTGAGCTCGACTCAAGTCGGCTGCCAACTGGCTTGTAGTGAAGTCTGCTGGTCAGGTCAAAATGACTGCAGATGGTGTGTTCGCTTGCTGCGGCAGGTGCTCTGTCCCTGCCGAGCTTTCTGTTTTTGTCCTCACAGTGTGTCGGTGTCGAATGGTGGGTCGCTGCTGCTGCTCTCTGTATGTACTTATGCCCCCTCACACACACACATGCGTATTGACTAACTAACTGGCGCTGCTTACTTATATTACTGAGGCATATTTATTATGATTACAGTCCATCTGATTGTACTACAAATGCAACTGTAGCCAGTATCTCACTATCACTATCCTTATTCATATCTTAAGAAGCTACAAAGTATATTCAGCCACAAAATAAATCTGAAAAGCTGCAATCAGAACAGAAGTACAGAGAAGTGTTGCATAGAGATGATACACCATCTCATCTAGTTGCATTGGTGTGGACCAGCAGGTTTTTAGAACGCTGCAGAACGGCGCATTGCAAGTTGTGTGTTTCAACTCGTCCCATCACGAATCTTTAGTCTGAACTTTAGCGAATAGTAACCAAGGATATTTATTCTTAAATGTATCATTAATTGTTGTTTGTTAATGAATATTAATTGTTAGAAAGAATTAATTTGGATTTGAAATCAAGTTTTCAGGACCTTTAAAGCACTATTGTAAAGCAGAGACCATCAGCTGATTAATCGATGAGTCATTCTCCACAAACTAATCAGCCACTCCTTTGATAATTGATCGTCTGAGTAATTTTTAAAGCACAATGACAAACATTTTCTTGTTCCAGTTCCTCAAATGTCTCAGATTTTCAGTTTGGGTTTTAGACTGTTGAACGAAGTAAGATATCTGAAGATGTCACCTTCAACTTTTTCCTCATTTTCTGACATTTTATAGACAAAACGACTAATTATCTATCAAACAAATAACCAGCTGATTAATCGATAATGAAAATTATCATTAGTTTCACCCCTAAAATCATATAGATGCCTACAATCACTTCTCCCTCCTGTGCACCCTCCTCTAAAACACACACAGTCCTAAAACCCACCAAGCGTCACATATTGAAAGGGATCCCCGGGGAAATCAGCAGACAGTGAAGATTTACAAGTCTGAGACAATGGCAGGTATTAAAATCTAATTTTCTGATGGGTAATTTATATTCAGGTACATTAGACACACAGATAAATGGCCATAAGCAGAGGTCTTTTATGAGGGAAGGGTGGAGAGGAGGGCAGCGGGGACAGACGGAAATAGATGGAGAAAGAAATGGAACATGCTAAAAGCTAGGGAATGCTTTATCTAGGAGAGAGGGCTTAATGAGTCAAACGCCTTTCAATTAGACTGTTTGAGCATGTGTGTCAGATAATGCATGAGAACAGGGGTGCAGTGAGCATGAAGAGCATTGGTGCTAATTTAGCTGTGCCACCAGATGGTGATTTGCCACAGGTGCAGATATGTGATAGTGTATGCAGTGAGTAATGGGCAGAGAGGAGAGAGGCTGGAAGGGGAGTAAATGAACAAAGGTGAAAGAACTGGCAGATCTGGCTGTAGGAAAGTTCAGAGCGAGAGATTAAAATTGTCTTCTACCCTGCATGCAGTTTTTTCCTTTTTGTAATTATGGGTTATTTTCCCACAACAAGCACCATCTGTCCCTCAAGATAGTGTGTGTGTATTTTTACCGCCATCACAGTCTTTCCCAGCTCAGTATCCTCGCTGACGACGGCTGTGTAGATGTCCTGGCTGAATACAGGTCTGTTGTCATTGACATCAGTCAGGTTGATGTTCACAGTTGCCATGTCACTGAGCGGTGGTGAGCCACCATCTGTAGCCTCAATGGTGATGTAGTATTCATGGGACACCTCGAAGTCCAACGGCTCAATCACAAAGATGTCACCTAAGGACAAAGAGACAGCAGGAAGTCAGAGAGGTAGGGAGACCTGGTGTCATGTTGGAATACACACTTCAATACTGGTATGATATCTCAATTTAAAAAAGAATATATCAAAAAACACGAGTCATTTTGGTGCCAAACGCTGTGCTTCTTTATTTTTATGTATTGTATTCGCAGCATTATTTGCAGAGGGGGTAACCTGCTGCAAGTCTTTCCTTCCTCTGCTCCTGTCATACATTCTTTCAGCTGGTTTGTAACTCTACTTGCAAACATCTTCAGCTGAAATGCACCGCAAACCAGAAGTCAAACAGTCATCCATCACTGACTCTCATTTGAAATTCAAAAGTTATGCTTGGCTCAGCTGCTCTAACTTGAATTACTGCCTGCAGCGAGACAACAGGAAAGTATCAATTTTTTGTTTTCCTGTAGTGTCGTGTTGCACGGACTAAACTTCCCAATCATAGCTCAACCTGAGTGACACTCTGTGATGGCTGAGCACTGCTTGCAGTTCCATTACCACTCTTTCATCTGTAAAAATTCACACACAGGATAAGGTGCTCGCTTGATGACACTGCCATTTGTCAGCCGTTTTTCCCCATGGCATTTCAGCATGATGTCATGATAATGTTAAAGACAGGAATGCAGACTGTGTAGACACAACAACAATTAGATGGCATGTGCGATGACGCTCTTTATGTTTTGACTTCCTGTGTCCTGTGGACTTAAAAAAATCTATATGGTGTGTATCCTTGAAGCCTAACAAACCTGATAAACACATTTCCTTTCTCGTATAACACTTGCAAAAATTATATTTTTGAGCATTTTAGTTAAGGATGCACAATAATATCGGCATGTCATCAGTGAAAGTGATGACGCAGTAATTATGCAACTTTAATTACTTGAAATTGGTCAAATTAAAGCAGGAAGCCTGTTAAAGTTGGATGAATTTTAAAGTTTTGTTTTAAAGTGTTACATAAAATTAAAATGGCATGATTTACATGTAACGTGAGCTGAAGTAGTACTCTGATTTTGCCCAGTGAATGTGTGCATTTTGAAAAACATTACATTTTATGTCTGCATCTACCAGTTGGCCATCAAAATAAGAGTAGGCATAATAATATGTTTATTCCACTACAGGAGAGACTTGATGTTCTCTGCAATTAGATGGTAAATTTTGTGCATATATTTGTATCAGCAGTTGTCGAAGGGCAAAAATTTGTTGGAACATATCTTCATATGTTTGGCAAAAATTGAATATTGTGCATTCCCAATTTTAGTTTACATTCATGCTTTCTGTCTTCCTCATCACAGCCTTTGTTAACAAATTGCTATGCTTCTTTGAACACAACAGACACCAACTGTTTATCAGTGAAACTGTGTGAAACCAGGGCAGGAATGCACTTCCTCGTTTGTGTACATGATATAAACAGAACAGGAAACCACTAACACAACACTGCTCAACAGCACTACTAGTGATCAAACCTCCACAGGGCACATTTAACCCATTGTGGTGACAGTGAAAATGTCATTTAATTTACTAAAGTTATCAAAGTTTTTTAAGAATTCAGTATCAAATATAATTAAATTGGAATTATGTTATTTTTTGTTTCACCACCACAGTGAAAAGCTAAGAGCACAGTAAAAGCTAAGCTAAAAGAACACATTTCATGGTGCTACATACCAGTACGCCGGTCCACACTGAACATGCCATGCTCATTCCCACTGATGATGCTGTAGGAGATCTCTCCGTTAGCGTCCGTGTCCCGGCTGGCTGCCTGCACTCTGAGCACCTGTGTGCCCACCGTCACATCCTCAGACACGGTGGTCGTGTATTCACGGTGCTCGAACACCGGCGGGTTGTCGTTGATGTCTAGCACGGAGATCACCACCTGGCACAGTGAGGAGAGACGTGGGGAGCCCTGGTCACTGGCGCGGGCCTTCAGCTCATATGTCAACTGCAGCTCGCGGTCTAGGGGGCGCTCCAGGCTTATCACACCGGTGTGCTCATCGATTGAGAAAAATCCATCGATGGAATCCACCAGTGAGTAGATGATGTCGCTGTTGAGACCTGGAATGACAGAAAAGGCACAATTCAGTTTGGTTTTTGCAATTTCAAACTTATTTTTACAGTGTAGACGATCTTTTCTGGTCGTTAAGATGTGACACCTCAGCTTACATCCTGTCAGGCTGTCTGTCTGTTCATGTTGCTTCCCACATCTCAGCATTTTAACTGCTGAGTAAAATGTTATCCTCATCAATAAGACTGAAAGCAACGTCAAGAGAAATACGCCTGTGAGTACGGGACGTAACAAGCAAATTGATTCTCATATTGATGTATTGATTCTTCAATGATTAAAATCGTCACCCTCTGTTCTCGTTCCGAAACATCCATCTTTGACGCAGCCTCTGATAAACAGGAGCTGTAAACGTCTAATCCATGCCATCCTCATAACTCACGTCCTCCCACTAGCAAGACGCTCCCAGCAACAAGACAGAGACGGATCACAATAATAATCATAATGCCTTTCTGCAGGTGGCCCCCATTTGGAATACGCTATTATATTCCCATTTATCAGGTAAGTGCCCCCGTCCTCTGTGGATCTCATTACCGTGCTGGAGACACTACCATGGGGAGCGCTGCTTATATGGTTTCCCATCACTTTTATCAGGTCTGATCATCTTTGAGACAACTGCTTAATGGTGATTAAGTGAATTGTGCTGCATCTCGAATGGCTATATTGCCTAAAATGCTGTTTATCATCGTGTGCTCATCTTAGGCCCCTGGCTGGAATGTTTAATATCAATGTAAAGATGAATTAGGGCTGGGCAATATGACGATATTACATTTAAATCGTGATATGAGACTAGATATCGATATATTGTAAGTGTTGTCTTTTCCTGGTTTTAAAGCTGCATTACATTAAAGTGATGTAATTTTTTCAACTTCCCAAACTGTTTTACCTGTTCTGCCTTTTGCCTTTACCCACTTAAATATTATAGCCACATTACTTACTTATCAAAAACCTCATTGTGTAAATATTTTGAGAAGCACCTATAGCTGCCTAAAATATCGATATCGAGGTATTCAAAAATATCGTGATATTTAAATTTGCTAGAAAATGAATCAACAATTTCTTTGTCATATATAATGATATGGACTGGTGCTTGAATAAAACGATACAATTTGAATATCATTTTTTGGGCTATCAACAATTTTTTTGTCGTGTTTTTTCATAGAAAAAAAACAAGAAATGAATCATTAATCGTTCTTGGCTGCAGCCCTATTTTAAAGACAATATTGCACTTTTATTCATGTAAATTTCTGTCATATTGCTAAAAGTAAACATAGCAAATTGCACACTGATCTTTAAAGCAACAACCACATTTCATTTTGAGGTCAGCTTGCACTTTAGGACATCTTTCAGTATTGGAGGCAAGATGGTCAAGAACATGTGCTGGTGCTGTCTTGTGCAGCACCACGGTGGACAGAGCAGCACATGATTAAATTCCTCAACAATGGAGCGACATGAGAAATCGAATAAAGAAAATAACAACAGCGAGGCAGCACAGAGAGCAAGGAAAGACACTCGGATCGAGGCTGAGTGATAAAGGATAAAGTAGAATCAAAGACGGAATGTGCGCTCGCATAACTTTAGTTTATCACAGATCAAGGCCACCAGTCTGGATCTGTTTGTCTGTCTGCTTAATAAACATCCTGCACTGATAAGTGCTGCCTTTCAGAGATTGTAACAGCAGGCTGAACCGAGCAGCAGCAATGTGGGTAAGTATCAAACATCTTCCAGCCAAATGGGCAGACGGATCATGGAGGCAGTGGCACACAGCAACCGGTGCCAAGATTGAGTCCTCGCAGAGATATGCAGAGTCAAATATCGATGGAGGCTAAAGCAGCTCCTTTCTCTTCGGATGAGGGATACATTAGGCTTCACATTTTGATGGTTGCCTGCAAAGACAGTTGACTGAAGCCTGAGTGAACTGGGTCAAAGCTACAATGCCTGTTCCTCTTGTACAATCTACATGTTGCTTGGGACTTGCCAGTTGTGCTTCAAGCTTGCACCTCAATCAAAAAACACTAGTCAAACTCACAAAAAAAAAGAACCCCCTGTGTGTGCGATACCCACACATGAGAGAAATACTAATCAAATCCTCCTCTGCCTTCACTCAGTGTAACTCTAAATAATTATTGCCCCTGGCTAAACTGCAGGAAGCACCTTTTTTTCTCCACCCCTCGTTCAAGTACCCTTATCCTTGATATTCAAAATGTGAAGCATATTTTGTGCCAGCAAAGCCTCAGGGAAGAAATGTCTTAATACCAGTGCTTTCCATTCACCATTTCAGGTTTCTCTCTGAGGGACCCAATCCTAGCATCCCTTTCATTCTGTCAAGCTGTCAGTCCACCCAAAACGAGGGACTGAAAAAGGGAAATAGAAAGAGAAGGCGTCGATTCTCTGACAGTGAACGGGCCGGAATGGTTCCTGCTCCAGTAAACTGAAGGTGTAATCTGGAACGGCAGGTCCAATAGTTTCCTGGATAAAAGTCTCCGGGAGCTTAAATGACTGTTTAACTGCATGGTTTAAGTTCTCTGTCTTATCCACGTGTTGGCTTCTCAGTGGCTGGCAGTGCCTGCTGAAAGGTGAAGACGGTGGAGATAAATATGTGGCCCTGTGGCTTTGCACCAGGCAAATGGAAAATTGCAATCAGCCCTTTTGAGAATTCAGCTTGAAGAGAGAGGAATTTCATTAGAGTGTAATGGAGCTTTTAATTTGAGGGGTTGATCATTCATGAAATTCCACATTTGTTATCCTTCCCTCTTGCCATTTAGTGTAATGCAGTTGCATAAAGGGAAGATAATGACCTGTGGATTGTGAGTCAGCATTTAGCCACGACACATATGCATTCTTTACAGCATGGTGCTTAAAATGTTATTGGATTTATTGTGACCTTGAGTAATGCCTTTGTTTGCCATTAATTGCAATTAACTTTTTATTGCCTCAGCAAGAGTGTTCATAAGCTAGTGTTTTGGTGGTGTAACAGCAGAGTGACACAGACACATCACCACACAAGTATAAATGCTTGCAGCGGCGAAGGCCAATTGCGTAGGCTACGGCGTAAGGTCTGCAAGTATAAATCCCCCTTACAGGCTCAAGATTTGAGCCTAACATACCGATCAATATATTAATTTCTTGTTATCAGTGAGACGTCTCTTGGTATACTCGTTCTGCAACTGAATTTACTTTCATTAACAGCAATAATGAGCAATACGGTGTTTGAAGCTGTTTCTCTTTTCTAATAAAATCTTCAACAACAATTTTTAAATGACCTAAAAGGGCGTTTGACAAGTGATAAAATAAAGAAAAATCAAAATCTGCTCATTAAACCGCTGCCCTGAACTGAGACTGTCAAAACATAGCTGAGTGACTGTAACTAGGTGTGACAGGTCTGTCAAACTCACCAGTATCAATATCGTTCGCCTGGAGTTTTGCCACATACGTCCCCATCTCTGTGTTCTCGAAGACCGTGAAGGTGTAGGGATCGGATGAGAACTGTGGCGGGTTGTCATTGACGTCCTCCACAGTAATGTGGATGTCAGCCTCGCAGTATCGCCCTCCTCCGTCCACCGCCCGCATTTTGAACCTGTGCTCATCCTGCTCCTCTCGGTCCAGGGGCTGTAGCGTCTTCAACTCCCCTGAAGGTGAGACAGAGGAATTTAGAGCATAAGTACAAACACATAGAGACAAAAACTCACTGGGGAGTAGAGGGATGTTGTTTGCTATTTTTAGAACAAGTAGAAAAAGAAAGAAAATCGACTTACGGACATAAAAATGTGTGTAAGCACAAGAGATCAAGAATCAAGAGACTGAGTTTATGTGTAAGAGGACAAACCATGTTTGCTCTACAACACTGTGACCCTCTTGTCAGCTGTCTACTAACCAAGAAAAAAAATCCAAACAACTGATGGCTTTCAAGAGAGAGAAGAGGTGAATAAATAAGTAATTGAAGCGTGAGAGAGGGGAGAAGATGGCAAAGAAGAGTGTGGAGGGGGGGAGAAGAAGGAAACCATCAGAGTTGGCAGCTAAGAGCAGCTTGGAAGTGTCCTGGGATGTGAGGCAGCCAACATTACCACAACCTCTCTGGAAAACTCCGGAGCCTCTTGGCGGTCCTCATCTGCAATAATCCTACTTGTCTGCACTGAGAAAAAAAATAACATCCCCTCTCCATAACAGTAGCACTGCTGCTGGAAACTCAATACTGAAGGTTGCCAAAAGACAGCTGGATGGTATTGTTGCCTCGGTTTTCGTTTCTCGGCATATTAAAGCTAAATTTCACTATTACTGCGGGATTCTGTGCAGCAGTAGCAGACGTGTTGTATAGCTGTCTAAATCTACCGGCTTAGTTTGTTTTGTCTGTTTGTGCTTTAACTTTGCATTTATTTTAAAAACAGGTTGGCGGTGATTAACTGGCATTGTTTTCCTTTCTTTTTCCCACCTTCTTTCTTCTTTTTTCATCCCAGCAGCCAGATGGAATCTCTGATTTAAAGGGTCTCCCAGAAGAAATTATTTGCAGGCAAGAAGTATAGCAGTCATAAATTCAATTTAAGTGTGCAACTCTGTATTTTAGTGCCACTGCAGGTCTTTCAGTTGCCCCGTGGGGAAATGTTCTCGGCTCTTTTAAAAATGAATAAGTAAATAACAACTGGGCACAAGAAAACATGCTTGCCTCTTCTGTCTCTGATAGTGATTCACACACATACAGAATCACAAATAAAAAAAAAAAACACTAACATTTTGCAGAGGAATCACAATTCTCAAATCTTAAGAGTGTAGAATGTAAGACTGCGGTCATGCTGAGCTGCTTTTTTTATTTTGCGGCTCGAAGCAGAGGGCCAATGGCGTTTCATGAGAGGCTTTAATGTGCATGTCCCACATACTGCTTCCTAATATTCAGAGTAACCTGCGAGACAACTGGAACGCAATCCAACTGGATGACTGTGGACAAAAAAGGCTTCAAAAAGAAAGGACAGAGAAACGTAGCAATCATTTAGAAAGAATTACTATTTTACACAGACCACAAAACATCACAAAATCAACCCTCTTCTTCATACATACAAGCATTCATTTCAGTAACAGATACACACCTGAATCAGAGTCGATGATGAACAATTCAGACCCAACTCCCTGGAGCTCATAAGAGATTTGGGCGTTTGAGCGGATGTCAGCATCTGTGGCAGAGACCTGCAAGACGAGCCTGCCAGCAGGGGAGTCCTCTGGGACGCTCTCACTGTACAGGGACTGCGGGACATTAGAGAGAGAAGATGAAAAAGGGGAGGAAATTAAAGTGATTTCCAAGAAGAAAAGGGCGCAGCAAATTAAGTGCTGGAATAACAACACAGTAAATTAAAAAAAAAAAAAAAAGTACATTACCTTTTCACACACTGGGCTGTTGTCATTGGCATCCAGCACCTTGACCTCCACAACAGCTTTGGCAGTGAAGATGCCATCACTGGCAGTAATGTTAAGGAGATAATTGTCCTTCTCTTCACGGTCCAAGGGCTTCCTGACAGAGACCTTCCATTCATTCTGAATGTGTTCGATGGCAAATTGGCCAAGTGGGTCCCCTCCTGTTTGGTGTTAAAAAGAAATACACCACTTCAGAATGATCAACAACTCACAGGCAGGGAAGCAGCCGGAGTCATTAAAAAGACACAAGGATAAAGGTCTGTCCTGAATTTTAAACCGCATTCCTCTAAGTATCAATCAATAATTCCTAAAAACCATCTTTTAAGTATTCATCACTACTCCACAAAGCAAATTCTTGTTTCTAAATCAAATATGTTTGCTACACAAACAAGCAACAGAAAATGAACATGGACTAACACTGGATTTGGAGTCCTCTTGATATTCCCAGACTTGGCATACTTATTCACACTTGCTAATTAGCACCAGAGGAAGTATTTTTCCCCAGTCTATTTCAAAGCATTATTCAGATAATTATACATTTCTGTATTATGATGACCTTAATATTTGCCTTGAGCTTCGGCAGATTAGGCGATAACTCAGACTCCTAACAGATAATAGGACTGTGTAATGTTTCAAAGATGAGATATTATCATCATATTAAGTGGCATAAACGGATGATCCCCCCTAAGCTCTGTTTATGAAAAACCATTACACAAAGGAGTAGGGAGTAAACTCTATGGGCTTACTAATTATGTGTTTCGCAAAATAATAAACACCCACCTGTGATGAAGTAGTTCACTTGTTTATTGATGTCCTCCGAGTCATCATCTGTGGTGCTGAGGATGGCGATCACCCCGCTGGGAGGAGGGTCATCTTCACTGACTGTGCCTTTGTAGATCTCTGCGGTGAAGCGGGGCGGGTTGTCGTTTACATCGGCGACTGTGACCTCCACTCTGGTGCCATTAACATGTTGGACTTTGTCGCCTTGGTCTGTGGCGAGGACGGCGATTGTGTATTTGTTCATCTTTTCGCGGTCTAGCTCTTTTAAGGTGGTCACCCATCCAGTTTCACTGTTAACGGCGAACAGCTCTGAGATCTCCGGAGAGTTCTGCTTGGGGTCGAGGCTGTAAACAACATGGCCGTTGGTTCCAGAGTCTTGGTCGTTGGCTTTGACTTGGATCACTTGAGTCCCGCTCGGAAGGTTTTCCACAATGACTGCCTTGTAAGGGTCGGACTCAAAGACAGGTTTGTTGTCATTGAGGTCTTTCACTTGGATGTTCACATTTACAGATGCCACTATGTCATAAGTCTCGTGTTTGGTTTGGGAAAGCAAAGTGAGTTGGTACCATTTGGTCGTCTCATGGTCGAGGCTTTTCTGAAGCTTTAAAGCTCCACTGTCTCTGTCTACAACAAAAACCTCATCTCCATTGCTCTCAGGAGTATTGCCCTTCACAAGACTGTACACCACTGGTTGCTCACTCTCAGCCTGAATAACATCGATCTCCGTGCCAATGGGAAGGTCTTCAGCAATTGTGTAGCGGTAATGTGGTTCAGCAAATTTGGGAATTGGTGTCTCTGGTGCAACAATCCTGATGTAAACCTGTACAACAGAATGTTTGGGTGGATTCCCAGTATCCTTCGCCCTCACAAAGAATGCATAGAGCTCATTTTCAAGTCCGATTAGACTCTCTTTGGTTGTAATGACCCCAGAGGTTGGGTGGATTTCAAAGTTCTCCCCAACGTTTTCAACATCTGCTTCAATTGAATATTCAATATCAGCGTTGCTTCCCTCATCCATGTCTGAAGCAGCGATTTTGACCACAGAGGTTCCCCTTGGGACATCTGATGCAATAGTGGCTTTGTACTCAGCTGCTCTAAATTGTGGGGCATTATCATTGACATCTGTGAGAATTACATTGACTACAGAAAAGCCTACTTTTCCACCACCGTCTTTAGCTATGAGCGAAATAGGAATAACTTTTTCAATGGTATTCTCACGATCAAGGACCTCAAGAGAGAAAATCTCCCCGTTTTCATTGACAGAGAACTTGTCTTTTGCAAAGTCATTGACAATCTGGTATGTTATTTGCCCGTAAATGCCTTCATCATCATCTGTTGCCTTTGCTTCTGTCACCAAGGTACCAACAGGTGAGTTTTCAACAAGCTCTACCACATAGTCCACCTGAGAGAAGGTGGGGTTGTGGAAGTTGGCACCAGTAACTGTTACCATAACCAGAGCTGAGCTTCTGAATACACCGTCTGACACTGATACATTGAGGTTGTAAAGAGGCTGCATATGTGGCCTACGATGGTTGGAAATGGCAATGGCGCCTGTGCGTTTGTCGATGGAAAAGTTCTGATCCTCATTGCCAGATATGATGGAGAACTCCAATTTACTGGAGTCCGAGCTATCAGCATCAGATGCCTGGACTTGGGTGATGAAGTATCCACGTGGAGCTAACTCGCTAATAGTAGTTTTGTAAGTGTGCTCTGTAAATACTGGAGCATTGTCATTCAGGTCAGTAACGTCTATCGTCACAATGACATCACTAGATAGAGCTGGAACTCCCCCGT
The DNA here is from genome assembly GCF_041903045.1 of Epinephelus lanceolatus. NCBI lineage: Eukaryota > Metazoa > Chordata > Actinopteri > Perciformes > Serranidae > Epinephelus > Epinephelus lanceolatus. The sequence goes on from NC_135736.1 coordinate 24,813,660, forward strand.
CCACAACACGGACTCTCAGCTTGTACTGCTGGTTCTCCTCATGATCCAGAACTTGAGCTGTAGAGATTATTCCTGTGTCTCGGCCAATGGTGAAATAATCTGAACTCTTCCCCTTTTCCTCCACCAGCTGAAAGAATACTTCTTGGTTATTACCGGTATCAGAATCTTTGGCATCAACTTGCAAAATGGATGTACCGATGACAGATGCCTCTGAAATATTGGCATAGTAGGCCTTTGACAGGAACACAGGGGCATTGTCATTTACATCCTCCAGTATGATATCAACAAACACTTCAGAGTGAGCTCCAGTCAGAGAATCCGTGGCTCTTACATTTAACTTATAAGCGGGATGTGTCTCAAAGTCCAGAGGCTGAATCACATGAATTACCCCTGTGTTGAAATCAATTGAGAATTGTTTGAAAGGATCCCCTTCAGAGATGGTGTACACAATACGAGGGCCTTCGGAATCGTTGGCCTGTACGTGAAGAACAGGTGTGTGTAACTGAATGTTTTCAGGGATTTCAATGCTGTAAAAAGGCTTCTCAAACACAGGCATTGCTTTGTTCACCACTGTTATTGGCACTTCTACTTCAGCTGAGAGTGCTACCTCTCCGTTATCCTTTGCAATAACAACAATGACAAAGTCTGTGTTAAGTGAATCCTTCTCAAATTTCTTTTTGAGGGAGATTTCACCAGATGGGGTTATTTGAAAGTGCTCCTGGTGTTCCTTCAGGTAGTAATGTATTTCTGCATTCGCGCCCTTGTCTTTGTCAACTGCTGTGACCTGCCGGATGACCTGGCCCTCCTCTGCGTCCATCTGGACCAGGGCGTGATAGGGAAGGTTCACAAACATAGGTTTGTTGTCATTCACATCCTCCACTGTCACAGTAACTGGAACATGGGCCACTTCATCAGATTTCTCCTCTCTGGTTACCTCAACAACTATATCAAATGTGTCCTGTGTCTCGCGATCAAATGGAATCCCAGTGGTTGAGATTACCCCAGATGTGCGGCTGATTTCAAACCTGCTGTCAGGGTTCAAAATTTTGTAAAACAATGGCTCGTTCACCTGGTTTCCGACAGCAGCAACAACCGCCAGTGTCTTCTTCTCAGAAAAGTTTTCTTGGACGAACGCTTTGTAGGACTCCCTGGTGAACTTCAGCTTACTCTCCTTGTTTTCCCTCACATTTATCTTTACTGTAGCAACAGTGGCAAATCTACCATCTGAAACCCTAACCTTTAATTCATATCTGCTTCTGAGCTGTGTGACATTCTGAATAGAGATTATGCCTGTAATTGGATCAATTTTAAATTTATCACCAATATTTCCCTCAGAGATGGAGAAGAGAAGTCTGGAGTTCGGCCCAGAGTCTGAGTCTGTTGCGTTGACTTTAATGACTTCCACCCCTTTGTAGGTTGGCACTATGACAGTTGTCTCATACAGCTCTTGGCTAAAAACTGGTGGACAGTCATTAACATCAATTACTTCAATGGTCACGTTGGCCGCCGTCTCTGCAAACAAGCGTGGCATTCCTAGATCATGGACCTGGACTGTGAAGCGGAAAACACTCCTCTGTTCATAATCCAAGGCTGTTGTGATTCTGATGGCTCCGGTGCTTGAGTCAATGGCGAAATAGTTATGTGCAAAAGGTTCGACAATTTGATAGATGAGCATGGCATTCTGGTCGCAATCAGCATCAGAGGCACGGATGACAAAAGGGGTGTTTTCACGGGTCAGAACAACACTGTTGACAGAGGCCGACTCGCTGATTACTCCTTTGAATTCCCTCTGGAGAAAGACTGGAGCATTGTCATTTTCATCCTTTAGGTGAATCAGAAGTGTGGCGTTGCTTGAGAGTCCCGCCATGTTTGTGCCCTGTATGATGAGCTTGTATTGAGAGGTGGTCTCATAATCTAAAGCTTTCTGGGTCACAACTACTCCTGAATTTGGGTTTATGTCAAAGGCATTGTTGATGTTGCCACTTTTTATCTGATAGAAAACGGACGACTGGCTGTCGGCTGTGACCAAGCTCACAAAACTCCCTGGATGGACTGATTCACTGACTTCTGCAGAGTACTCCTTTTCTGTGAATCTGGGGGCTGCGTTGTCCGAAACTGTTACCACAATTTGTACAGTGGTTGTAGTTGAAAGAGGAGGTATTCCACTATCAGATGCCTTAACAGTGAGTTCAAATGCAGTCTTGCTGTTGCGGTCAAGCTCTTTGGCTACTGTAATTGTCCCGAGAACAGGGTCGATGGCAAATGAGTTTGCAACATTTCCTGTGAGAAAGAGACAACAAAAGAAGAATATATTTATGTGGCTGAAACAGAAATGTTTTTCATTCTAACCTGTGATATGTGCCTGCAAAATTAATGCAAAACATACATGAAAAAAATAAGAAGAAGAATTATGCTACTTGTTTCACCAGAAGATGTGGTTGAAAAGCATTTGTAATGTCAGAAATTTTCCTAGCTACCATCGTAATCCTAAACCCTCAGTTTTACTCAAAACAAAGCACTTCAGATGCATTAAGTCATCTTAGCTATGTCAAATATGCATGTATTCAACAAAATCCATTAGCCACGTTTCTTGTTCTCATACAACAGCTTATTGTAGGGGAAAACCATCGTGGGAAATTCTGAGGGGGGATCTGCCCATCTCCCACGTATTTGGAGATCCTCTAGACAAAGTCTTCAATATTCTCCTTCTCTTTGTAAAGTATTCCATTCATGATCAAGATCCAGTGGGCAGTAGGACTCAAGATGACTCATGCATGTTTTACGAGCTGATTTCATTTGCATGAATTTACAGTGAAAGCTTTCTGCTATGTGAGGAAAAGAAAAACTAGGGAAAGTGTGGCTTAACAGAGTGGCGCAGCAGTTTGGTGTGTATTTACCTGATTCAATGCTGTAAACAATCTCTGCATTATGGCCCTTGTCTTTGTCAAGAGCCGTGACCTGGAGCACGGCCGAGCCGATGGCTGCGGATTCAAACACACGGCCGGAGTAAGGTGTGCCTATAAACCACGGTGCATTGTCATTGGTGTCATCTACGTTGACAATGACACGAACAAGGTTCCTCTTAACTGGGATGTCCTGGTCTCGAACCTGGAGGAGGGAAATTTACGAAGAGACACGTGCAGAGGAGGAAAAGGAAAAAAATGACAGACAAGAGCGTTAGAGACCTCAAGGAATAATTCATTCTTCAACAGTAACATAATAGAACAGCAAATTATTCATATTTTTGAAAGGCATAGCAAAAACAAGCTTATCTTAATTTCATGGATGTTTCATTTCCCAATGAAGTACACAATCCCAAAATAAACTCCATTAAACCACACATAATTTATCAAACTATTGTTAAATTGCCAGTGTTCACTAATTCATACCATGACGGTGAGGATGTGACGATGCATAGTCTCGTGGTCCAGTCGCTCAGCTGTGTACAGAGTGCCTGTTCCCGGGTCGAGTCGGAACTTCCTCAGGCTGAAGGGATCAGTGCTGCTCAGGAGCGTAAAGGTCAGTTTGTTCTTCTCGTCTCTGTCCACAGCGCTGATCTGCAGGACCTCGGTCCCTGCTGGCTTGTCTTCGGGGACATTCACCTCATAGACCTGCTGAGAGAACTGCGGCCGGTGGTTGTTGGTGTCAATGACACGGATAAGCACCTAGAAGAGGAAAATTAATTGTAAAGTTAGAACAGAAGACTTGTGTCAACTCCCAAATCATATGTGTGAAAACAATTTGATTATGATATCTGACAGTTTTCTAATTCCGTCATCGTGTACTCAGGACTTGTTTCAGAGGATAGCTGAATAGCTGAATCTATCCAAAAAATTCAGTGTTACACGTTACTGTTGAACATGTATTTGATAAAAAGCATAGAGGATAATTCTAAAGCAGTGGTCCACAACCTGTTTCAAGTTTCTGTGAGGGTTAGGTTTACATGTGCAGACAAATTACTTACAAACACCGGATGATAGCCTGAAAACCAGTGTGAGTGTAAATGTACTTAATGGTTTTAAACAGAATAATAATTCACAAACAATAAATGTTTAGTACACTCAAATGGCCAAAGATGTGTTAATGACCCTCTTTTTTTATTTCAGTCTCTCCTCTGCACACACACACACACACACACACACACTTCTGCAGTCCTTCTAAAATGCTCTTCAGTAAAACGCAGTGTTGTGTAAATATAGACCCGATCGATACGTATGATGGCAAAAGCAATATTTTAACTGAATGGCCACTTGATACTGCTAACAATGGAAACAAGAAATCAATGCTGAAAATCCACAATGCATCTAAATGAACTGTGAGCTCCGTACAGGAGCAGGTGATTAAACTGAGAGTATATGTGTGATAAACCATTTGACAGTGGGCTGCCAACTGTGCAAAGTCACAGGGCCTCTCCGGGGCTATTAACAATATATAACATGTCTAAAAGTACTTAGTAACTTTTAGGATGGTTAAACGTGTTTTAATGTTACTGTTCTGCAGATTCAATATTCTGCTAATATATTCAAAGCTGTTCAGACTCACATCCATGAGACAAATCTCTACACATGTGCTTCTTGCTTGGGACAGCAAAAAGTGCAGTCGCTGTGTTTCTTTTGCCACACACACAACAAAGAATCTAACATCCCCAAACTGTAAAATTCCACTGGGAGCATGTTTTATCAACACCAGCCACTCGTCTAGTGGACTTCCGACAGAGGATTATGGAGAGCTGCTGGAATGCCATCTCTGCTTCCCAGACCAGCGAGGGGCTTCTACCGTTGCCAAACATGGGGAACAAAGGGATCAGCCCAGATTAGACACCTGCATACCAAACACCAGGGGGTGATGTCCCGTAAGGAACTGGGCAAAGCCGAGCTGTTTGGTGTAGGAACAGTGAAGGAGACGTCAGTAACAAAAGCCCTGACCAGATGACAGCTCGCTGGCTGACCAGGATTTGTCAGACCTCTGGTCAACACAACTGCCCACTGTTGTTTTTTTGTCATAAGTCTGTTTGTTGAGCGCTGAGAGCCTATATCAGAGACAAATATAGACTCAATCCGACAGCACTGATAACATTTACAATCTGCTGTGTGCTGTGATGTTGGCAATGCTGCTGAAGCTCACAGATGTCTTCTTGCAGGGGGAGCGTTGGGCTGCATGCTGTCTGTCAGTGCTGTAAACTGGCTGATTGCCACAAGTCATGTGTCATGAGCGACCCATGTCACAGTGCTAATCAGTATGCGTAATGTAAAATAAATGTAATTTTCTAATGAGGAATTAACCCTGAAAAGGCGTATGAAATTGGGCCCGTACTGTATGATTCAGCAGGCTGACAAGCTATCTCATTCCAAGCATGTCTTCTCATGTCATGCCAGACATTATATACCACCACATCCGCAATGTCTCACAATCCACCTTTAACACACACTGATGCACATGCGTGCATCCACACACACAGGCTCATAAAATGTGCACTGCCACACATACATCCACACAAAGAGGCTGCCCAATGTGTCTCAATCTGGCCAGCGTCAGATAACACGTCTTGTGAATAGTGAGGAAGGTGGCAAGAGCTGATAGTGCTGTCAAGAAGCAGAAAGGAATGGAACCGGGTCAGTAGTATCCACATCTATCCACAATGTACTATTTCAGGTGGTTGAGAAAGCAAACAAAAGGCTATTCAGCCTCCATATGCACACAAACTTGCCTTTCCCCTTGCAAGGAGGCTCTACAACACTTCAAAGGAACTTTGCCCCCAAACATCACAAAGCAGCATGATACAGCCTGACTGCAGCAGAAATGCTGGTGTAGAAGAAAACTCTCTAGTAGTTGTATATGGCTTCCTCTGGGAATGCTGGAGAGGAATAAGATTGAGACAGAGACACGGACGTGACAGATGGAGATACTAAAGAAAAAAAGTGCTGTGAGGGTGAGACGAGAGAATGAAAGAGAAGTGACGGAGAAAAACCAAAGAAAGCTAAGGGAAATGGTCAGATTTAGAAAACACAGGTTGTGGGAGGGAACGACAGAAATACACACACACACACACACACACACACACAAAGATGTGGCTGAGAATAAAATACAAATAGTATACAAAAAGAGTCCTAGATATAATAGTCAGCTTTAATACTGAAGGCAAGAAAACATGGGAGTATGAGTGAATAAGGTGAACCTTCGAGCGAGACATAAAGACGGTCTTTGTAATGTGGACTGAGATAACACAAGAAACAGGAGACCAGGAACAGATTGTGAACAGAACAGCTTGAGGTGCTTGCACGGCCAAGGGAGGATGTCATATAGCTGGAGATGGGGGAAGGGAGGCTGGGCTGCATGCCGAGGCTGCCTTGTTGGCGCAGCTCTTGGCTATGAGGTGCCCGAGCTAGAATGCAGCACCCCTTGTCTACATCAGCTGATCCTTCAGAGACGCCTTCATGCAACCACAATGGCCAAATGGAGAGCACAGAACAGAAGGGCCGACTGTTTCCCATAGACCTCCCACAGGCCATGAGCTTCATACTGATATCACCACTGGAGCTGCAGGCAGGTTGGATTAAACATAATTTCCAATTTAGTCATTTGAAAGTAAAATAGACATTCAAAAACAAAAGTGTGCTTACGAGATCACAAAAAAGGAGCCTTCTGAATAACGAAACACCTTTTGGGTTTTGTGTATCCAGGAAAGGACACATGGGGGCTTTCATTGTGCTCATTGTCCTCCTGTGCCATGCGTTGGAGAGGAAGCCCTCCTGCCAGGTGGCAGGTTCTGGGCAAAGGCAGGGCACTGGCACCAAGCACTCCAGCATGTTCCCAAAACAGGATTAACACAGCCCACTACCCACAGAGGTCCAGTGCTCTTGTTTGCGTTTTATTCTACCCAAACAGAATAATCATCATCCCTGCATGCCTGGCCAATGAATGTGGAGCTTTTTGAGAAACGGAGAGGGAGAAAATCAGGAAGAAAGACAAAGAGGGAGAAGTAGAGAGAGAGAGGGAGAACAAAACGGGGGAAAAAAAACATTCCAAGGAGAGAGAAAATAGGCCAGCCTGTCTGGCAACACAGCTTCCACATGACTTTGATTTGAGGAACAGATAAGTCCAACTTTGAGCTTTCACGAGGTGCGCTGCACGTGTGTCATCGGGTAGATCTAATTTTCAGTTAACTTCTGTATGACTTGTTTTACAGGTAAACTAATGCTGGAAAATTCATAACGGTTAACAAACAATTAACAACTCTTTTACATTGATTCTTGGATTCGTGTTATGTTGCGAGAACGGAGAAAGAGACAACTGATTACTCAACATCTTTTATGTAACAATCTACAGATTAGACTATTTCTTCAAGTGTTCAATGGTTAATCCTAATACTGTGTAATCAGGTTGATAAACTATGGGGTTAATATAACACGCCTGCCTTGAGAAGACAGAGTAAACCTACCTGAAAACGACACTGATACATTTCACTGTGGTCTGACACAAGCTTTTCAAAACCACAGCCCTTTGGGTTCCTCACTGTTACAGAAAACATGTACTTCTCAGCAGGCAACAAGAGGTGCATTTACAGTTTCTGTTAAAACCCCCGCTGACAAAGCAAATACTGTCAATGCTGAACAATGTTATCGGATAAACAAGTTAGTAGCCAAAACACTCAGGTGGCTTTCCTGAAACATGAAGCACTCAGTATGCTGAATCCTTGGGACATTAACGGCTCTCCCAAAAACGTGTACAAGTCGACCGACTGGTGCTATATGTCATATATTAAACCTGCAGGCTACAATACTACACTAAAGATATATGCTTCTTTCTCACCCGTATTCTGATTGTCATTAACATTAAATTAACATTTCCACTTTGATGTATTCATTCCTAACCTCCAAAATTTGGACGATTGCTGCGGCCTCTGTATGCCTTTCTCAGTCACCTATTTGGCTCTCAGCACATCCCAGGCAACTGGCCTAAATCACATCACAAGTGTGGTTTATAGAGCATACAAATTCACTAAATCCGTTCCCTCTGTGGAAAACAGCTGACCTACAGCGGTCAGCTGGGTCTGCAGGACTGCATCTTACATGCTAGCGCTCATCTACGGGAGGGCTGCAGCTCCAATAATACATTCAAAAATATGCACATTTGAAATCTGCAGGCGGTGCGAAAGAGTGCACTGTTGCAAGCAGTAAGCTCCATCTGATTTACTGTGGGAGTGATTATTTGTGGGAGTGATTATTCTTTGACCCATTTCTAGTGTGAAACTGATGGTTCAATTGAGCTGTGATGACTGGAAGAGATGGGAATGATAAAGCTGATTATGGAGTAGCACATACAGTAAAACTTGCCATCACGGTAGGAACATTTGAGGTAAAGATATACTGTACATTTTGAAGATAGATTATTATCAGGAAATCTACTTTTGCTGCCAAAGTCAAGTTTTCTGTGTAAATTAAGTATCATAACATCACAGCAGCATTTGATACCATTTCTTTGCTTTTCTGTGTGAACTAAATAAATAAAATAAAGCTTTGACGTCTAATCAGTGACCCTGTATATTTACATGAAGACTGAATTAAATCATTCCCTGTAATGTGAAAGGGTTCCTGGTACAGTCAGTCCCACTGAGAGTCGAGCTCTGCTGAGAATTAGACCTTTTGAATAGTTTAACCTTTGAATGTGATTAATTTGACTTAAAATGTCACTGCATGCAGTATTACTGAGGGGCTTTTAAATAAGTGTCTGTTGCCAGGGCTTTTAAAAAAGTGCTTTATGTGGCGAGAAAAATCATGGCTGAGAAAATAGGTACTCTGTGTCTGTTTTTTAAGGTTTTGCACTAAACTAAAGGACGTGCCGCTTCCTCGGATGAGCTGCAAAATGCCAGTGAAGGCGGCGCTTCATCCAAGGTTCAGTGGAGCACAGCAGCCAGATGATGAAAGGCTTTATTCATACGGAGTGACAACAAATAGATTCTTTTCCAGCTACAGTTCTCTGAAGCTCCCCTTTGAGGACAAAGGACAAAACATTTTGAATGCCACCATCCCATATGACCCAAAACTACCATGTACAAACCTTCGAAATCTCATGGACAAGGCATGACCATCCGAACAAAAACCGAAGACAACTTGCATGCTTAAAAGCTTTTATCGTGGTGGTTCAGCTTTGGTATCAGCTGGGAAGCTCGATATATGCAAGAAGGATTAAATTAGCATAATAATATATTAAAATGCAAGTATGCGACTGCTTTGGAAGTTTCTTTAGAAGCAACTTTTGGTTTCATCTTTCATCAAAATGGTTCACAGAGGGTCTTTTGGTGACTAATACTTTTCTTCTTCTGCATAAAAGCATCTTTTCCGTTGGTTTTGTAGTTTCCAGACGGCAGCATGAGCACACTTGTGTATGTATGAGTGTAATATATTTAGCTATTTTGAGTCCATTCAGAAAAGACTGAGGCAATCTGTTCTTGTCGGAGATGGTAAGAGAAGGTTCACAGGTTCAGAGAGAGAGAGACGCAGCAGAGGGAGGAGTGGAGGGGGCTCAAGAATGTATACTTAAAAAAAAACCCTCTGGCTAGACGGCACCAACATCACAGCAGCTCTGCTTCGGGAATGAGACAATGGAAGATTCCTGGAGTTTAATGCTCAACTGAGATGGCAGAGAACAGAGGAGGAGGAAAACTGACTGCTCATATCATGGTTTAAAAACTTGTTCAACAAAAGAGTCTGATCGTTCAATTTCAGACGACTGAGGCTTGACTTAAAGGAACAGTGTGTAAGATTTAGGGGATTAAGTGGCATCTAGCAGTGAGGATTGCTGAAACATCTCCCAGTTAAAATTCCTTCAGTGTTCATTGTTCAGGAGGTTTTCACAGGGAGCTGTTTATCCGCAAAGGTCTCTTCCTCTCCAAATCAAACAGACCAGGTGATTTAAACCAGCATAAACACTGAATAAAGCAATTTAACATTAAAAATCAGTGTTTTTCAGACACTCTCATCACAGAGGGGCTGCATTTGTGGCTAAACAAAGCAAAGCTGTTAGCTGTCATTTATAGCATTCTCTTCGTTCTAACTTGTTAGCCCAGAAAACTTCGTATGGCATAAGTCCACCAAACACTTTCGGTATGGTACCTTTGGAACCAAAAGTAACCCTTCAGACATGGTACCTAGACCCTAGCATTTCCACCACAAACAGTACTCTTAAATGTGGGCGGGATTGTTGTCACTCACTGCTCCGTCCAGCACTCACTGTAATTCCTCATTACTGGTGACTCAGATGGAAGTCTGCACCTTGTTTATCGTCCACAGAATGAGGCTGCACACTGACATTTTGCAGAACAAACAGAACAGGCTGCAGTGAGAGTCTCTCTCCATGGGGTATTTAAAAATAGTGGGTTTGTGCACTTAGTCCTTATTAGGCAAGCTTGGGGGTTAAGTGATCCGTAGCCCACAGGAATGACGCTCCACAATGCTTTTTTTTTGTCTGAGTGAGGATTCTAACATACGCAGTTCGCATAACATGGTCGAAATTAATATACATACACACACATATATATATATAAGTGTGCTTACGAGATCACAAAAAAGGAGCCTTCTGAATAACGAAACACCTTTTGGGTTTTGTGTATCCAGGAAAGGACACATGGGGGCTTTCATTGTGCTCATTGTCCTCCTGTGCCATGCGTAGGAGAGGAAGCCCTCCTATATATATACAGTACAGGCCAAAAGTTTGGACACACCTTCTCATTCAATGCGTTTTCTTTATTTTCATGACTATTTACATTGTAGATTCTCACTGAAGGCATCAAAACTATGAATGAACACATGTGGAGTTATGTACTTAACAAAAAAAGGTGAAATAACTGAAAACATGTTTTATATTCTAGTTTCTTCAAAATAGCCACCCTTTGCTCTGATTACTGCTTTGCACACTCTTGGCATTCTCTCCATGAGCTTCAAGAGGTAGTCACCTGAAATGGTTTTCCAACAGTCTTGAAGGAGTTCCCAGAGGTGTTTAGCACTTGTTGGCCCCTTTGCCTTCACTCTGTGGTCCAGCTCACCCCAAACCATCTCGATTGGGTTCAGGTCCGGTGACTGTGGAGGCCAGGTCATCTGCTGCAGCACTCCATCACTCTCCTTCTTGGTCAAATAGCCCTTACACAGCCTGGAGGTGTGTTTGGGGTCATTGTCCTGTTGAAAAATAAATGATCGTCCAACTAAACGCAAACTGGGTGGGATGGCATGTCGCTGCAGGATGCTGTGGTAGCCATGCTGGTTCAGTGTGCCTTCAATTTTGAATAAATCCCCAACAGTGTCACCAGCAAAACACCCCCAAACCATCACACCTCCTCCTCCATGCTCCTCCTCCTTGCCATTTCTGAGGCTGGTGACTCGGATGAACTTATCCTCAGAAGCAGAGGTGACTCTTGGTCTTCCTTTCCTGGGTCGGTCCTCATGTGTGCCAGTTTCGTTGTAGTGCTTGATGGTTTTTGCGACTCCACTTGGGGACACATTTAAAGTTTTTGCAATTTTCCGGACTGACTGACCTTCATTTCTTAAAGTAATGATGGCCACTCATTTTTCTTTAGTTAGCTGATTGGTTCTTGCCATAATATGAATTTTAACAGTTGTCCAATAGGGCTGTTGGCTGTGTATTAACCGGACTTCTGCACAACACAACTGATGGTCCCAACCCCACTGATAAAGCAAGAAATTCCACTAATTAACCCTGATAAGGCACACCTGTGAAGTGGAAACCATTTCAGGTGACTACCTCTTGAAGCTCATGGAGAGAATGCCAAGAGTGTGCAAAGCAGTAATCAGAGCAAAGGGTGGCTATTTTGAAGAAACTAGAATATAAAACATGTTTTCAGTTATTTCACCTTTTTTTGTTAAGTACATAACTCCACATGTGTTCATTCATAGTTTTGATGCCTTCAGTGAGAATCTACAATGTAAATAGTCATGAAAATAAAGAAAACGCATTGAATGAGAAGGTGTGTCCAAACTTTTGGCCTGTACTGTATATATATATATATATATATATGCTTGAAGATTCACTCATTAGTGCATGTAATATAAAAACTAAAGTAATGGTCTAAGTTGTCACAGTGAAATTTAAGGTGTTTCGATGGATTCATGTCATTAACTCGTGCATTGAGTAACATCACAAGTTAACGTTCCATCTTAAAAGTTGCCAGCAGTCGGCCCAGTGAAGGAAGTTAGTTTTTTCTCAGACTCCAGCTGCTGCAAGAGGCAGCAAAACATCCTTTCATTTTATAGTTACAGTCTACTGATAACACTCGTTCACAGCTCTACCTTTCACTACCAGATCTCTGTGTTAGGTACCCCAACAGAGGGGGGAGCAAAAATGGGGACAGTTCGGAATGGTCCCATTGGTACCATCCACAACTTTTCACAGTGGAAACGGAAAACTGTACCGTACTGTACTGCTCGGTGGAAACAGGGCTATAGCTAACATCATCTGCAGTAAACGAGGACAGAGGGCAAAAACTGAGCATTTCTGCAGATTTATTTTCTGCTTGTTTGCCAAATATTTTGATAAACTGCCAGCTAACCTTCCTTTTTATAACATTTGTGACAACATGCATTATCAACATCTACTTGAGTAAAATGCAGCCATACTTGTGATTGTTTTGCTTTCTCTACCATGACGAGTGCTAGAAGTTTTACTGGAGTCAGTGTGTGAGTGTGTGTAAAAGCACAAACTCACCCCTCGCGCAAATACAGCCACAGAGAGAAAGAGAGAACTGATAATAATTGCTTGATAACCTTATTTTCAGCTATGGAAATCTCACTCCCTGAAGTACCGATAGCAAAAAAAAACTCCAGACCTTAGCAATACTTTGAGTTTTTAATAATTTAGAGCCTATTTCCCATTTCGAGCCAGGTTTGTAAGGGCATGCCTACTCTTAACATTAAGCTTAACTTACCCATTGCCTTATATTGTGCAGACAGATATTAAAGTGCTATTATCTAAACCTTGCCGAGAAAGTGAATAAGCATATTTCTCAAAATGTCAAACTATCTTTTTTTAATCAAAAGATCTGTCTCTGTGGAGCTGATAATGAAAATACAGCAGTAAATCTAGCAGTAAAACACAATTCAACCACACCCTACAGGCAGCACCAGACAATATGAGAAGATCTCTTCCAACAGCACAGCCTTACTGAATCATAGCCCATAGTTTTGTATTACCTGTCCAGTTTTTGCAAGGCCACATTACGGAGTTAGAAGTCAGGTCATGTAAGGATGTAATGAGACTCAAACCTGTAAACAGTCAATTTTCCTGAGCCAGTTGAGAGTGATGATAGCATCACGACACAAATATATCATAACAAACACAACAGTTTGGCCGATGCTTCACTCATTACCCGTCCCATTCTTCCTGCTATTTCTAACATGAGGAAAAACAGAACCATGACAACTGCCTCATCAGCTTCCAGCCGTTTCATTAGTGTTTCAATTACCTGGGTGCTGACAGTTCGTGTCCCGTCTGTGGCTTCCACCGTCAGGTTGTAATTTGATTTCTGCTCGGCGTCCAGGGGCCGCGCAACAATCAGGGTTCCACTGGCCTTGCCCACGTCAAAGCGGCTGTCATAATTACCACCTGTGGAATCATTTTTTTTGTACAAACAAAGAGGGACAAAAGATTAGTGACAAATTGTCATTTAGTTGTGTGCGTGTAGCAAGGTTGCACAAACAGGAAATGAGGGCGCTGAGATGGGCAAACAAACATCAACTCTCAGCTGTGATGATTTTGAACATAATAATGAACAGAAACACTTATGCTGATATCACCAACTATCAGTAGAGGTGTCTTGTTTATCAGAAAATAATCCACATAATTCATGCAATTCCCCCACACAAAAAAATGACGGGCACATACAAGCAATGAATAATAACTACACAACATATCTTTTACACACTGAATGCTGAAATATGAAGGCTCAACCACACAACAGTGGATGTAAAATGAAGCTGTAATTCACATAATGAGAGGAGAGGAGGTTTTCCATTTTCTCTTGAGACTCTTAATCAGGTCACAGGTTTAGGGGGGAAAAACGTGGCACAACATCAATCCAGCAGCACGACACAGTTCAACCACAGCCAACAGGCAGCACCAACACACAGTGTGGGATGATCTCTTAATATGACTCAGCCTATTAGGAGATCCCAGCAGCTACCTTCTGCTGTACAGTTGTGGTCACAAGCCATCTGAAGGATGTAAAACATCTCAGTATCCTCTATGCCGTCTTGCAAAAATCCAACCAAACAGAACATTCCAGAGAAAGAGGAAAGCGGTAAGCGGAGCACAGAGAGAGGAGAAGAAAAGAGACGTGTCAGTCAGACATTGATTAGAGGGAGGACAGGCTGGGAGGAAGAAGGAAGAGGCAAGCATTTTGAAAGCAGTCAATTTAAGTCTTCTCATGCATACAGTGCCTATCACAAGTTTAAAAAAAACACATTTGAGAGGAGACAAATTAAGTTTTAACACTTTAAAAAAGAGTTGTCAATTAAAATTCTGGGGAAATATACTTCATCTCAGTTGGCTCACTCGGGGCAGCCGGGAAAACTATCAATATTTATTGTTTCTGAGCCATTAATTTACAGTACTATGCTGTTATCTAATCTGCCCTCTGAGGCAGAGAGCAGAAGTATGGAAAAAGTGAAAATGAGAAAAATGGTTTGATGATTTGACGCTGGCTAACAAAATGCTACTGGCCTTGCCTTCAATGTATGCATGTTTAGCTTAATTAACAACTTGTAAACAGTAACTGCCATCAAATCTACATAGGGGCTAAACACGCAGGTTCTGCACTAGTCTCTACAAACAAAATTTGTCCTTCCACACACAAACACTATGTTAGTCCTCAAAAGAGTTCTTCCACCTACGATGCATTTCTCTAACATGGGGCATTTCGACAGTATACATGCACACACACGCGACAGAGATGCACGAGAAGGAGGCATTACCTGTGATTTCAAACCACACAGGAACATCAGAGGACTCTGTGGCAACGACCCCCACCATGTGCGCCACGGGGTCGCTTTCCATCACAGAGAAGGTGAAGGGGGACTCCTCGAAAAGCAGAGGGGCCGCATCGGCCGGCAATTCTGGCTTGGGGATCCACTCGATGTGGAGGCGACAAGTGGAGGATTTCTGAGGGCGTCCGTTGTCGACGGCTTTAATCTGAGAGAGAGGCGGAATGAAAGATGTTACACAGTGTTATGTAACATTTCGTTGCAACTGAGTTTCTGTACGTCTCTCTGTTGGATCCTCTGCCTGAAACTCTTCAGAAGTACATATGCGGGGAGTTTGTGTTGACGCTTGCTCGTTAATGCTTAAAGAAAAAATGCACCAATAGATCTTCTGTAAGTAGAACCACTAATATATGGCACCAGTCCACAGAATGGCTTGTGTTTCAGTTGTTAAAGCTTTTCTGTCCTCCGAGCTGTCCACATGGCGTTAGAACTGTGCGTTTTGAATAACAAAACACCTTTTGTGCGGTATTCTTTTGTGATTTAACCTTTGTGTGAGGACTGGAATTACTGTAAACTGTGGTGAGCAGCGTCCTCTTGCAGCAGGAGACACAACTTACTGGTGTATATGGGGACATAAAATCTAGGTGAAAACACCAAAAAAGACGAGCATCAAGTTAACACCTCAGCAGTTTATCACAGCCAACTGTGATGACTAAACTACGTCTCCCAGGCGGAACACTGACAGATAACACTCATTTTTTCACACATATAACACATTAATTCCTCGGTAATTCTAAGATACTCTCAACAGCTGCCATGATGAGAAGAATTTTTTTCGAGTGCTGTAAACTGTAAGTTTGTTAATGGCCAATAACAAGTCACAATAACGATTGACTAATCAGGCTTTTGATGACGAAGGCTCCACAGTAATGCTGTATTTACACTGCACCTTACTGCTCAACTCAACTCGACTAACTTTTGGTACCAGTTAGGGGTGGGCAATATGGCCCTAAACTAATATCAACATATTTGATATTTTTGCAATAACTATCTTCTTGGTACCAAAAACAGTACCAGGTACAATCCACAACTTTTGCCGATGGAAAATTAAAAAGCGCGAGTTTGATTCTGTAGCGCTGTGCCGTTCCACACAGTGGAAATGCAGCATAATAAGTCTACAGTAATAAAGCAAACATACTGAACATCCTTGTAACAATGACATCCTAATTGGATAGTGTGGGCTGGTGGTTGGAATATGCTCCCTATAATTTTAAGTAGAATCTTTTTGCAAGTAATTTCCTTCCCCACTTGTGGACCAACATGATGTGTCTGGACCAATTATCTTCTTGTCTCTTTAACAGAGACTTCCTTTACTGCATTTTTAAACACAAAACCCTAAAAAAAGCAAGCTGCAGAAACAAAGGAGGTAAGAAGACTTGAGAGGAGAATGAGAACACAACAGTAAAACAATAAACAAGCATCTGTTGTAAACATTTACAGCTCACTGAGACTATCAGGCAGAGGACAGGGTGAGGCCCTGGTATAGATACTCACTGTAAGGATGTCGTATTCTCCAGCAGATGAGAACTTCTTTGAAGACACCAGGCCGGTTTTGGGCTCGATGAAGAACTTCCCGTTTTCATCCCCCTCCTCAATGCTGTAAGAGATCTCGGCGTTAGGTCCCTCGTCGCGGTCTGATGCAATGACCCGATACACTGGGTCTCTCTTAGTGGCTCGCTCTCTCTCTGGCCTCTCCCGCTCCGGGAGCTTGATCTTGTAGATTTTCTCCAGGAACATGGGCCTGTTGTCGTTCTCATCGAGAACTCGGACGATGACACGGACAGTGGTGGATTTGGCAGGAACGCCGTGATCGGTGACTGTGATCTGAGGAGAGAGAATAACAACTTCAGAACAAGAACATAGACTGAAAGGTTTGGTGCTGACAGCAAGGAAGCACATATCTGATGCAGTGAACTTTAAATCAGTGGTTCCCAATTGGTCCAGCAACAGGGTCCAGATTCTTTCTTAGTCATCAGTTCAAGGTCCACATGGTTTATTGGAGAACAGATATCAGACGAGGTGTGGCATTAAACTTTTTCAACAATTTTTGGACGACCGGTTGCCCCATCTATGGCAATATTTGAAGTAACCCCTTTTCTACCTTAAGTAGAGCCCCAACGGACACTGTCTCTTTCTGCTCACGTCTGGCCAGAAGGCTCATCCTGTGTAAACTGAAGGACTCTTCACCTCCAACATATGGACACTGGATGATGGATGTTATGTATTATTTACAGTTGGAGAAAATCAGTTGTTTTCTTAAAGGATCAACAACCATTTTTAACTTTTGAAGGAAATATGGAAGCTGAAAAACTGTAATGAAACAAGTTATACTCCCCTTCTTATGTCACACAACTTAATTAATTTGTCGTCATTTTTATTTTATCTTTTTTTATTTTCATTGTTTATATCTATATATCTATATATCTATCTATAGATAATTATTATTATTTTTTTTTTATTCATTTATTTTTTCGTTCTTGTCTTTTGGACCTTTCGCTGGTCTGGCTTTCTCTGTTTGCTCCTGAGTTGGTGGGGATGTTTTTCTGTCCTTGTTGGTTCTGTGTTTGTTTGTTGATGCTCTGTGCATCTTATTAAATTATCAATTAAAATACCTTGTTTAACCACACAGTTAAATATATTCAACATT
The DNA here is from genome assembly GCF_041903045.1 of Epinephelus lanceolatus. Lineage (NCBI taxonomy): Eukaryota > Metazoa > Chordata > Actinopteri > Perciformes > Serranidae > Epinephelus > Epinephelus lanceolatus. Next base: position 24,831,354 of record NC_135736.1, read on the forward strand.
TGGCCATGTCGTTGAGATAGTTTGCTGTCTCTGTCGAGTAGCTGTCCGTCCTGTCAATCACACACACACACAGCAGGAAACGGCACTTTAAAATAACAGCTCTGTACCAGAAATTCACTATTCTTCAAAATACAGTGTGTCACAATTGTGAGTCACTTTATTTTCCTTTCAGAATAGACCAGTGACCCACTTTTGGACCACAACCCACCAGTTGGGAACCACTGCTCGCAACACATTAAGACCTGAACCCTTTTAATAGTTATTGTGTTACGAGTTCTGGAACGAGAAGAGAGTAAATTATTTTTTTAAAGTGATAAATTCCAGCAAAATCAACATTATGTAAAAATATTAAGATAAAAAAAAAAACTGTGTTTGAAACTCATCATTTGAAAGCCAAAAAAAATCAAAGAGAGGGAAAAAAAAGGTAAGCTTGCTTTCCCTTCATCATGCTTTCATTCCACTACTTTCTCTGCAACTTAACTAGCAGCCAAACTTAAAGGCAACTCCTTCTAAGATTTGCTGGCAGGTTAAATAAACATTTTTACTTGAAAAAACACAAATACACAGGCCATTACCTCATAACCTAATACTCTAATCTCTACAGTATAATGAATGAATCCTGTCAAATACTTTGTCATGAAGTGCTCCACAGAGTGTGCTTCCTCCCTGACTGAAACTGTCTTGATGTTGTAAAAAGGGGGACTTTTTCAGATCTACAAATACAACTCTCTGAGTCTTGTAAGGCAGAATTCTCCAGCAGGGAAATAAAAGACTAAATTGGATTTTAAATATATTTTTTTATCCCTACTAGACAGGGAGAGTGCGGGACTTTAATAGCAGCAATTGTGGTCCCCTGGTTGTGTGGCTGCTCTGTTGGAACCACTTTTGTCTGTAAGGAGCAGCGTTACACCGCTGAGCCTGTCAGACTCGTGGGACCTGCTTTAGCCAAATAATTGAGATTTAATAAGCTAATTTTATGTACAAAGGTGCACTGTCACAATTTAGGGGTATTTTAGGCCATCCTTTAGTATCAGCTCTAATGCACACAGCGATGTAACTACCAGATCGCCTTGGAAATGAAATAATTATAGCCAAATTAGCAAGAGAGATATTATCATATTTTCTTATATAATACTAGATCCACTGTTGCCCCTGGAGAGTCACTAGCTAGGGCTGATGTATTCAGGTAAACACGCTTTGTTCATCTGAAGGCTGTTAAGGTGAACCCAAAAGTTTGCTAATCTGAAATAACATTTAATTTGTTTGCCTGTGATCATGATAACAGTAGCTTGTATGGCTGCTACACGAACAACCCACCAGAGCTAATTATTTTTAATTAGCTGCACCTCTTCATGGTAGCACCAGCTGCACTGACTCCACTGCCGTGTGTCAAACTTGCAAACAAATATTTTGCACTGCTAATAAACATTAAGTCTTACTGCACTCCACTAAAGGCTGGGGGCTTTTTTAAAACCCCAGACGTGCTCAGTATAAAAGACGATGTCGCCACAACTGCATCGTTAATGGGGCCCTAATTTAAATCATGACATCAAGCATTACTGGTGGCGTGCTAACACTTTGTAATTTGTGCCACGGTTTAACACTCCACCGTGTCTTCGGACATTTGAGAGCACAGTTTGAGGAGTTTAATCAAAAGCAAAGAGCCACAGGCTGACCTAAACAAACACAATTTTCATAGAGTCCCAGAAAAAGCGCTGCCGACTGGGCGCTGGCAGAGATGTGAGCATTTCTAGCTCCGAGCTGCAAAATACTGTAGAAAGGCAGAACAAATGCCACAGTCATTTAAAACCATCTGCTAAGTGCTTCACTAAAAACAGTCAGGAGTCCAAGGCCAGGAACACACCATTTGGTGCTGTAGTTTCAATTACTAAAGTAATGTGTTTTTGTTTGTCTCGCAGTGTCTGCAGCTGTCCGTAGTACTCGTACGAGCAGAATTAATGAAATGGAATTACAAGAAACTCAGTGTGAATATCTCTCTCATGGAGGATGTGTTACGTTGGATGCGGCGCCCATCCTGTGCTGCTTAATGAACATTTCCATTATGATCACATGGGTTTTAGCCTCCTGTATGAAGGTGTAGTGCCTGATATCACTGATTATATAACATAATTTGATGAGAAACATCAAGTATAGAAATAAAATGTCCCAGCACAGCATCCCAACATCACTGCAGTGTGTGTATATCTGTGTGCATGAACACTATAGCTACCCAGAGATTCATCACCACACGCGTCTCTTTGGAACATTTTCATTAAAAGCCTTTGTTTGATAATTAGAGAAACCACACAAAAGACAGAGAAGTTACACCAGAGGGAGGGTGTCTCACTGCATCAGTATAGCACTGCTGTGAAGTGAGGGGATCTGAGCCAAGCCATTATGTTCTGATTATCTATTGCAAAACTTTCAGCTTTTTCTGACTGACCATATGGAAGTACTGTTGTTTTAATGCATTCAGTGTTATTTACACAAACACTGGGAGTCAGGACAAACTCTGTTTCCACTAGGCCTGGGCAGTATCACAGTATTATGGTGTACCAGGGTATTTGGAAATCCTGACGGTATGATTTTCAATACCATCATAAATAAAGGCGTTCTTCTTTCTATTAAACTCATAGTATGTAGTGCACAGCATGCAGCACCAGAGGTCAGTCTACAGTCCCTACTGGTGGACAGGCAGCTGAGGTGACACCGAGGGGGAGGAAGGGATAAGTTACAGGACTGTAAACAGCAGCCCAGCAATGGTACGGACATTTTGTTTGGTTTTTTTTTACCAAAACCGGAGCTGGTGATTGTTACAACAGTGGACTAACTAACCAGATAACTAAAAAGAGTAACTAAGACAGTTTGGGTTAGTTTTATTTTGTTTCTAATGAGTATGAAGGAAGTGTGTTTTACAATGAGTTAACGAGGCAATTATGCCAGTCTTAGTTCTGTGACGAAAAGAAACGACTATTACAAAGGTGCACAGTGGTATTTCTCGGTTTAAGGTGGGAGATACTATTTTTGTTAAGACTTTGTGAGTTTCTATTGTGTATTTAGTCGTCTGTAAAAGCTGAGAGAGCTTGCAGAAAGTGGCGAACTCACCGTAACTCATCATATACGTATGGAAAGTTGGATACCGCCCAAGCCTAGTTTCCACTGCAGGAACTTCGCCTCGGGAACTCATGTTGGTCAGGAGCCTCATCAAAAGTGTTTTGCTCAGTTCTAAGTTCTTCAGATGAATTGGAAACCCAAACAGTAAGGCTCAAAGGGTAATTTTAGTTTCTACTATACTTTACTTGTTGAGTGTCGTCCCTTTAGCTTAAGAGTGTCTCGAGCTACTAGTGGAAACAAACAACGCATAAACTTGATTCAAAATGTAATTATATATCTACACTGTTTTGTGGCTGAATGTTGTGTCAGTTGATTAAATGGTCAACAGCATATTGAGCAACACAAAGTGACTGTCAGTGGTAGACTCATCATTGAAATCATTTCTTAAGAAGAAACACTCACTGGTTACAGCTCCTCATGTGTGATTGTTCTATAATGTAGAGTGAATGTGTTTGGGTTTTGGAGTGCTGGTTGCACAAAGCAAACAATTTAAAATGCTTGTTCTGTTTTTTTCATTTGTTTGCTTGTTAGTTTTACACTTTTTGACATTTATAAAATAATTGATTGATCAGGGAAATAGACTCAGTAGGATCTAACTTCCAAGTCAAATAAGCCACACTGGTAGCCTGTCCAGTTACCCTGTGTGTTGCCAGCTGCATGCTGGGATAGGCTCCAGACAACAGATGTGAATGGCCCATTCACCTTTGCATTTCCATTAAAATGTTCTCTCTCTTCAGTCCCAGGCCTGAATCCTAAGCATGTCCTGGCATGTCCCACTTTTGCTATTTACCCAGCCCCCTCCTTCCTGGGATGGAGGCCTCTCATCCTGCCGCTAGAGCCCACACTCAGACCATCAGGAGCAGCGTTGCCTTTTCTGAAATTCCCCCACTGCCTTTCTGCCTTTAGCTCCCTCTCTTGCTTTCACACACAGGCACACGACGACTACCAACCCCCATCCTTCTCATCATAAAAGCTGAAGGCCCCCTGTGCTCCCTCCACCTCCTCTTGGCATTTGGTGCAAACAATGCTGACACAGCCCCCACCCTAATTGCTCCACATGTTCCACATGGCCCCACATGTTTCGTTTCTTCTCCTACAACAAGTTCGCACAAAAACTTCAACACCGGGTAGGTCTTCAATTTGAATTGTTCTGCCAGCACGCAGCTCACACACAAAGGCATGTGTGCACACATATATATTCTCCTGAGTCATGATTATCCCTCAATTAGCTGCCCCGAGGATACACTGAGGTGTGTGTGTGTGTGTGTGTGTGTGTGTGTGTGGGGGGGGGGGGGCAAATTGTAGGGTTAAGGGATCTGTGCTGCCTCATGAATGTTTGGCCCAATAAAGAGTTTCCTGCTGGATTCCCAATAACCACTGACCAACACACACAAACTTCTTAAGTTGCCATGGTTACACAGCTCTTTCCAGCCTGTGTTCACTCAGCCACTTTCTACCTATTTAGGTCAAAAGTTACTTGCTTTAAATTATCCCTCCAACTCATATTCAAATGAAATAGGACCGTGAGAGAGCGGCTTTTTATTAGTTATTCTTCAGAAAAATGTTCTTTGTGCTCTGGATTTACAGTGTCTGATATGATCGAGAGCTCAAGCAATAAACATTATAAAGAAAAGCACGAATATTAGCATGAAGGGAATAGGCGTGTTGAATTTGGCGTAACATTAAAGCCAACCAGAGTTTAAACTGAGTCTTTAATGTGGTTATTAAATGTCTGTCTGGAGGCATTTTGTCAAATGAGACACATTAACAAAACTCAGGCGGGAATTTGCTTTTTTCAAACAGACACAGAGACTTTGAATGAGACACCAATTCCAACATAGTAATTCAACAGCTTTCAACCACATGTTGGAAGTAGCAATTCTATGTCTCCTGCAAACCACCAGAGGAGCTTTGGGTTTGAATGGAACCTTTTTCTGACCTTGATGCTCAGTTTTTGTCACAAAATCAACAGGTGTAGCACAAAATATTACTTTTTATTGTTTTTCTCCATCAGCCTTTTTATTTAATTTCACTAATCAGCAAAGCATTTTCTTAAAAGAACCCAGTCTTCCCTCATTCCCCACTTCCATCCCTATCATTTACTCTCAGTCCCATAATGCAATTAGTGCAGTGGAATGTACAATCAGAGTATGAAATACAACACTGCTCTGGCACCAGATGCACCAGCATTAACCGTCACCCAGTGATCACTGAATTGTGTAACTTCTAACAATAATTAAAAGGCGTCCAATCTGCTGCCTGTCAGCACCGGAAACACAATTAAAGCAGCTATTATCAACCTCTGTTCTGTGGCGAGGAAGAGGGAGCGAAGCATCAGGAGAGAACAGAGCCCAGCTCAATTAAAACCCACAAGTTTAGACATTGGCCTTTTGGTCTGACAACAGCTTCCTGTCCCAGCTTGCTCCATCCACGAGACGGAACAGTGGGAAAGAACAAAGGGAACAGTCTCCGAGATCTCCCACACGCCTCCCGCCTCTCCTTCCGACCTCGTCCGGAAATCAGTACAAGGTGAAATTATTCCGAAAGGACCCTTCTTGAATATACAAGACTTGTTTTTGTTGGCAGTGTGTGGAGCTCAGCCAGAGTTGGCTAGATATGCCAAACATCAGAGACAGAAAATCTTTTGTTTTTAAAGATGTCTGATTATCATGTTGTTCATTATTTTATACATGACTCTGAGTGGCTGACACCGACCTGTCTCCAACTTTTAATTTAGAGTTCAAATTTGACAAAATGAAGTGCTTACCTCAAGAATGTGCTCGTCTTGCTGCTCCCTGTCCAGCTTTCTTGAAGTTGTTGTAACCAGACCTGTCGGAGACATCAATAGTAACATTAATTATACAGATATAAAATTAATTACATAAAGCACCAACCAAGGAAATCATTTTTTCATAACGAAGTGATGAGAAAATCATAAACTAATTATCGCTGAAAATGCTGGACCAGTGGCCAACACATAAGTGGGCCAGCCAAAATGAGCATATTGCAGATAAATCTGTATCACTGTATATGTCAGACAATAAGGACCATCTCCCAGTCTGTCTATCAGATACTGTAGCACTGAAATGTTTATTTTTCACCTGTAAATGTTCCACTCAGAACAAATCTTGCTCATTTAACTGACAAATATTGATACTGACATCAAATATCAGGTACAAGTAGGCTTTATTTTTCCAGTAGGCTTTCTTTTCAGAAAACACCCAGACAGTGAAACAATACCCAGTTACTAAAACTCTACAATACCAAACCTTCCACTCACTGCCTGGTGACATAATCTGAACCCTGCTGTTTATCTCATCACCCGTGAGTTAGGAGTTTGCATCTGGAGGAGCGCTCTCCCAGTAGGTCTTCCCTGGTTTTGGTTAAACCAGCTGGCAGACAGCCCACCACACTGCCTTATACTTGTGAAATATCACAAAGGTCTGCAAACAGCAGCATAGCCTTGACACCCTGCTTTTAATCCTTCCGCAAGCTGAATAAATAGAGAACCAGTCAGACATTGCCCCCAGTCCTCAGCACTCTTTGAAACACAGAAAAGGCAACTTCAGAAAAGATCCTGCTGCCAGTTGAAATGTTCCTTGGGTCTTTTTGAGCTTTTTGATGTCTTGTGACATCAGTCACACAGAGGACTTAAACCAAGCTTTGACAAAAATAAAAATAAAACATGTTTGAGTCTTGAGTTCATGGCTAATCCAATTCTGAATCACATTCACAAACAAGGGAAGATGGTAGAAGCAAAGGGGGGAAGGATAACGCTACATGGCTATGTTATAAGCAGAGTTCTGTTCTCACTACCAATGTAATTGCAACTTTGCAGAGACACTGAGTGTAGAGTAGACATGCCAACTTCAACCGCACCAGAGCTGTCTGCTTGCCACACTGCGCCTGATTAGCATAAAGCAAAGGATTTCCGAAACCCAAACCCATCAATGGCACATATGCCTGCAACGAGAATAGCAGGCCACAACTTACAGGTCCTGAAATAGCCCTCCCTCAGCACTGCAATTGAGGCATATGAGCGAGGCGCTTTTGCTCCCCCCATTTTTTATCTTCTCCTTCTTAGGCTTTATTTAATCTTCACAGTGAGCTGCAAAGACACACGTCTGCTGATATTCAGTTGGAAAAAAACAGAAAACACCAAACGCTTCCTGTAGGTGCAAACTCATTTGTTTTGCACTGCGTACTAAACACGGCTTCAAACTGATGGGCAAATAATTCAAATGTTAATTTACACTCGTAAAAAAATCTCACCTTTTGCAGGTGCAAATAAGAACGAAAAAGATTTCATTAACACAAAGACAAAATCTGCCACTTCCATCATCCTTACCACTTTTAAATACACCCCCTCAGTAGAAAAGAGGTGATACTGACAACTCAAGTTAAGTTTAGTAAATTCAAATGACCTGCAGGAATTGTTCTTTGCAGTGTTGCATAGTGTCTGCAAGAAAGTTTGCAGAGGATCAGCATGGGTTACATGAGTTAGTGAGCTGTAGATTATTACTGTCAAAGCTAATAGTTCTGCTGTGCCACATCAAAACAGACCGCGTTGACTAATTATTCATGTGCTTTAGCAAGGCTGGAGCTGATGGATGATAATGTTTTTAAGCTCCCCTGTGTGCTGTGTTAGGTAACTCCTCTCTTTGTACATGTATTATAGAGCAGAATACAGATGACAGCATTAACCACACCGAGTCTGCGTCTCTGATTTATAATTCCTCTGCAAATCAGCTGCCTAATCAAAGCCTGGCCAGGTATAACAACAGATACAGTGTTCGTAATGTAGGCAGAATGCTCTCAGTATGGAAGCACAGTGCTGCTACATCAGCAAAACTAATGAAATCACAAAACAACTGGCCTTAAGCCCACTCTGGAAAATATAAATGTGTTTTGTTTTTAGTTTTGCCTCCCTAAAGATTTTAGAGAAGTCCCATTTTACAATTATAATTTACACCTTGTCATGGCAACAGCAGGTTCACCGGGAGATCACTGGGTGCCTTTTGTTTGTGGGTACACATGTGCAAGAATCTTGTACACAAATTAGCACTGCTACCTCCAGCTGAAACTAGGGAAGGGAAATCTGGAGAGAGTGCACTAACAAGAAGGAAAGTAATGCTAAACAGGAAGTGAAAAGTTATTTGGTCCTTTTTTTCACTGTTGTTTCTTGCTAAAGTAAAAATAGCAACAGCAAACCTCAGGTACTGAGCACACTCAGATTTCATGTACTACACCCTGCTGGAATTTCTTTGTCCAGAGAAGCAACACAATTGGCAAGGTGTCATAAATGTCAAGCGTGTTTGATAAATATGGGATGTCTTCCAGATACAGTTGTGAATCTGGCAGAGCAGCGGAGTGCCAACTCCTTCACAGCAGGGCAGCGACATTTTCTGCCAAACTGTGTATTCTTAATACACATCTCGACTGCAACAGACCATCCATCATGTAGTGAGCATCTGCCTTAAATCTTATGATCTGTCCCAGGTTCCTCTTTTCAATCGCATAAAGTCTGTCCCGCAGGTGTACTCAGTTGTCTGGAGCTGAAACTAGCGGAGCGTGTTAGCGGAGTAGAGCGCTGAGAATTTCTGGTCCTCGCTTACGAAGCTGTTCGTGCCCTTCGCTCCTGCTCAATATTGCTCTGCATTCAACTCAGATTGCACCCCACTCCATGAAAAATCGCTCGGCGCTCGCTCAGTTTCCTTTTGGAAGTTCTTTGTAAACTCCATCGTCGAGCTTGTAGCAGTCAATTTTTGACAGAAAGTAGCGTGTGCACAATTCACGGATACATTCAAATGCATTTTAAAAATGCATGTTATAAGGACCTCGAGATAAAAGGTCTTCATTGTCACTGCTGCCATAAACTGTTGTCTGAAGATTGCTTCGACCTGGACGCTGTAGAACCTCCTACTGAACCACTCTATGTGCTGTTTGTTGTCGTCCATCACTGTTGAATGTTTTGTGTGTTTTGTATGAATCCTAGCTGCAAACCAATTTCCCTGAAAGGAGCAATAAAGATACTTTGAGCTTCTCGGCTGGGCATCTTCGAACTCACGGTGTGAGTGGTACCGGAGGGAAATTAGAGAGGGATGGAGCTGAGATAAGTGGAGACACTCCAACTTTTTAAAAGAATCCACTCTGTGCTTCATCCAAAATCCTTCCACTCACACTCCGCTCACATGCTCTGGCAACTAGTAATGACTTTCACTGTTGATCAATCTTGTTTTCCCTATTTACAAATCAATGTTTTGGTCTAGAAAATACTAGAAACTTGTTAGAAGTGACCTGAAACCGAATAAGGACATCTATTCAGTTTACTCTCACTGGAACTAGTTATTGTCTTGCATTTTTCTCTGCTAAGTTGACTTTAAACGTTTGACCAATTCTCAAAATAGCTGCAGATATTTTTCAGTCGATAAGCTGATTGATTAATTCACTTACTTTTTCAGCTCTATAATAGCTCAGTGGTTTTGGGGCACAGCCTCTTGGTGAAATAGTTTGAACCACAAACTCAACTGTACTGCTCTCTCACATTTTTTAACTATTTTAGAATTTTAATGGTGCATTAAACCAACATCCACTTCAAGATGTAGAGATGTCTGGGCGTAGAATCATCTGAAATGCAAAAAAGAAGTAGAAGAAAAAGTACTGCATTACTGTGGATGAGTAAAGCTATTTCGATGCATGTTGTGTTGTGGCTTAAACTGCTTTTGTTTGCTTCTGTTCCATTTTTGTCTGACATGCTGCCAGCTCGCTGCCAGATCTCTGACCACAGGACTTGCCGCCCACTCTAATATCCAAGCACTGATCTCACTTCTGGAAACAACTTGTTTCTAAAAAATCCTAACTATTTAAAATCCAACTCTATTCAAACTTATCCTGCAGGTCCGATCACTCAGAGAGAAGCTTTCCTGGCACTGGTGTTTCAGCGTATGAAGGTTCATATCTCTCTGTCTCTACCTAAACGTTAAGGAACTGTAAAATGATTGCTTGGTAAGCCAGAGCTCACCAGAGAAGTCTGCACTTCCAACCCACAGCCTTTGTCACAACACACACACACACTCACAAAAGCCATCCTCAGGCGTGGGCTGAGCTGGGCCGACAGTAATTATAGCCATGCTGTTTTGAGAGGGGGAGAAAAACAACAGCAAAGCAGCGGTGGCACTCTCAACCATGTCCTTGAGCGCTACAACCACTGCTCCAAAATGGAGGCCTGGAGGGAGTTAAGGAGTCCAGCACATTGTTGGGCCGGTTCAGACCCGGGCACTGCTGCTGTGATTAGCAGTCTTTAGAGTGACACACATATTTATGTCACACACATTTAGCTGTAACTCCAGACAATCGGGAATGTGCTGGGTGTCTGCAGTGGCTGGACTTGTTGTGCAGTTTTAAAGTCCTTGAGATATTTAGTATTGTTTATGGACTGACAGTATGCTGTGAAAACTCATTATTTAAATGCTTGCTATTTTTCTCGCGTGTGAGGAAAATAATGAACACACTGCAACATTTCTTACCCTGAAACCCAACGTTCAACCCCAGACAGCTATATCAATATTCGCAGCCTTATTATGAGCTAAGTGTCTGCCAACCGAGCCTAAAACAACACTGTGAAAAGTATCGGTTCAGATGATGCCATCTATACTCTCAAATGAAAACAGTGGGAGACCAACATCCAAAGCCACTGTGGGAGTTTAAGAAGGGATTGGTGCCTTAACGTAGGTGCTGTTTGTCGCTTTCTTTACAACCGAGTCTTCAAAATAGTGTTGAACAAGAGCCACTGACTGTTCTCTTTTACTGAGAAGGAAAGCAATGCTTGGCATGCCATTTCAATGGCAGCATAACGTCCTATTCTGTTGTCCAGAAACACACAGAATTCGACAAATGCAATAAAGGGAGGCCATGTAAGCTACTGCAAACACATTCATACATACAGACGGTCTTTGTGGAAATGAGTAAAAGGCATGTAGTGGGGAAGCGCTGCTTGCATTAGGATTGAGATATCTCAGCACCTAACAGCTGCGAGGCTTATTTGTAATCTGAAAAAGACAAGCACGTCATGGAAGACTTGGAGCTATGGGGGATTCAGGTTCCCAAGTGCTGCTGAAAGTGAATGTTATGGGGAGTTGTGTAAATGTGCGAGATGCTTGGAAGCAGTGGAGGTACCATAGTGCTTGCTGGTAGTTCTGACTTGTGTCAGTTCTGATATGTACACATGACTAATGGGAGGTATTAAAGACGAGGCATTACAGACAGTAACAGTAAGAGACTGTGGGGAGAGAACTATGCATGTTGACAGCGCAGGAGATTATTTGGTTTTAATACATATTTTTACATATCTTGTTTGACTGAATGATTTTCCCTCCTTCTTTTTAGACTTTGGTCACTGGATATCTGTCAAATTAAATTGTAAACTACTTAAGTAGTTTAGTTGCGGTCACGTCATAAGAATACATCTAACCACCTGTCAATCAAATACTCACCACTGAGTATAATAAAAAGTTAAGGTTTGAATTAGTTAGATCTACAAGGGCACATAATTGATACAAAATATAATCTTTGGCAACAATCTGCAGAACTCACATGGACAGAGACCACACATGCACAATTTTCACTGGGTGAGTCCTTTGACAGATATGTGTGTGTATATAATAATGCCTTGGTCTCCTTGAAATACACACACTTGGATTTTGTTTATTTTAAAGCCTGACTGGTCCCGCAAGCACCAAGGCTGGGAATTACATTTTGTGGTGAAATTTATTCCCATCGCCACAACAGGCAGATTCACTCTCTCAGGCAAAGTAAATCTGCACAATTTTTTCACATTGAGTTGTGTCTCGATGGTGCTGACCTCTGAGGAAAGGAACAGCTGGAGATGTTATTGTAGCTTATTGACTGTGTTGCACCATCCACTGTATCTAACTAGCTCTGTTAGACTATTATCTGCTACACAAAAAAAGGAATGCTTTGAAGACAGTTAATGGTACAAATAAGTATTTAGAAATAACTTATTGTCCCCGAGCTGACAGACCTGCTAACTGACAGTTAGAGAGCTTGTTAGCTGCGACAGCTTAACTTGCCTTTCAATAACTCTCTTTACTGAATATAATGACGTACAACCCCAAGAAGAAAATGCCCTGGGGGAGTTAACCTCATTGTTGAGAAAATACGAAGAAGCTTGGAGAGATACTGTGACTGACTAATGCTAGTATGGTCCTGGCTCATTAGCCGGTTAGCAGTTTGCTTGCCAGCTACAGCTCTTAACCATCTAGGTTTGCAAGAAGTCCAGGTTTTCCCACACGTTCATTTATTAGTGGCGGCCCACCACAATATCAGCATGTGCCACTACATATTGATTTTCTATTTTTGGAGCTGGACCGTTCATTAAAAGCACTGTCGGAATATTAATACCGTTCAGCTATTCAGAATACCACACTCGTTTGGAGTGCAGAGCACACTGTGGGCACAGACGGAGCAGCAGAACTGTTGAAGAGTAGAATGATCTATTTGCGAACAGTGCAAAACACAACAGTGCTCTCATTTTTGTGTTGGCCTGCATTTTTCCCTGGGGTCAAGCACTGGGTCTGTTTTCGCTCGCCTCTGCAGCAGCTGCACCTCTTATCTTACCTTGGTGCAGGAACTTCGCCTCAATGATGGTCATTTCCAGGCATATTTTAGGATGACTGAGGGGCAGTATAGCTCATTGGGCCGTATAGCCCTGGGTATCCAGCAGCCCCTACCGCTAATTTCTCTTCCATTGTTTACCCACTGTAAACTTGTTGTCGTGACCACCACAGAAGCCCCGCCTCTCAAGTCACCCAATTGGACAATGGGAAAAAAGTGGAAATGACATGGGCTGCTTTTCCGGTCTGAATTGAAGTTTTTTCAACTCAAAGAGCTCAGAGTGCTTTGGCAAAAATGGCAGGCACCTAGAGCACAAAAATGTGAGGCACATCGCGATGCAAAAAAACGCAAGCAAAAAAGCTTCATTCTCGTTAAAACAATTACAAAAAGCCGCCTCCAGCTACTAAAATGCTTTCTGTGTGATCAGGGCCTTAAGGTGTGACCAGGTCTCTACAAGGTACCACATACCTGTCCCCTGTAGGTCCCATATGAGTGGGACCTACAGGGGACAGCATACTAAGAATACAAAATACAGTCCAATGTGTTGCTGCCTACAAATTTGCACACACTGTTGTCTACACATTGTAGCTTTGCACTTTTACACCTTCCACATTTAAAGTGATTAAGTTTATGGTTCACTTGAGTCGGTGAGGCATTATGATGTGCACCTGCAAGAGCAACCAGGTCCATTAACCGAGGTGCCTTAGAGCACTTCCACATTTACCCTTGAGCAGGAAGATTTAAAACCTTCAAACTAAAACACTGCACATTCTTATTCCACTGTGTAGTGACACTGTAACGTCAGCAACAGTGTTTAATCTGTAAGCTTTGGTTTACCTCACTCAACCTACTTGTAACAGTGACAAGTGTTGTGACAGATCGCTGTCACTACAGCATCTTGACAATAGCCTCTGTGCACCCACACAGGTTTGCCCTTGTCAAATAAGAATGCCAGCAAATCAGCCAATCAAAAGTCTAATTAAAATGTGTCACTTGATCTGTGTGGATGACACAAACTGTTGTCACGGTTACTATGCTTCAGTTCACACAGAAAGAACAAGCTTACTAGGTCAGGTCTTGTTTTTTTCTTGCTTTTAGGTCATGAGGTGGGTCACCCTGCGCATAATGGTTTGGCTTCACTTTGAACTGAATAAATCACAGTTCTCCTATGGTGCTTTTATTAAGTTGAGAGTTGAGTAAATGTTTACATATCCCTCCTTAATCGTGGGAATTTAAGGAAGGCCTTTGATTAAAATTTCAGCTCCATGTTCACAGTTTCAATTAAAACTTTGGACACCCACAATGCCAAGATGTGGCATTCTTTACTTTTTAAAGAGCGAATCAATGGTATATTTTCAAAAAGACATCACACCGCAAAGGTCCCAGGTTAGATGTGTTCTGAAGATATTTAAACTGAATCTAAGCCAACTAAGCCACCATGACCACTCTGAAGTTTCAAGAGGACAATCAGCCATTTTTCATTTCCATATGTTCTTCTCCCAATGTCTCTTGAGAGCTGTAACAATTCTTTGGCTGCCAAATCACCGGAAACATCAGGAAGTTGTTGGAAGTATCCATTTCCTATTTCACTTCCCCTGATAGTGGTGGGGCTTTGGTAACCCACTGATAACACCGGTGTGTGTTTTCTTCCTCAAACAGAGAAGGCGTTACTGAAAGTTGATATGTGCACCACAAAGAGCGGATGATTCGCAGCGGCAGTCCCAGTGGCTGTTTTCCCTTACCTTTTCATTCAACCCTGGGGATGACAAATGCACATAAAACCTGTCCAAGGTAGACAAGCTTGCCAAAGAATTACCCACGGCACTCCTTTTCAATTGATGACAATGAGCTGCTGGCTGCAGGCGAAGAAAAGGATGGGCCAAAATTGTTCAATACCAGAATTCACCTGGGAGTATATTCCTTTATTTGGATTGAATCACTGGAATGAAAGCTGCCATTTAAGGGCAGCCACAATCAGGTAGAGACAGCTATATCTCATTAAAGGCAAGCTCTTGTCCAATATAACAACACAACTGTCTGGTGACGAATGCAGACAGGCGCCATCATTACAGGGTGGAGTTTTCTACGGGCTTTAGGCGCTCTGAGCACATATCTCGTACATCAGATCACCACAGATTAGTGATACCATGTTCTGAAAAGTCAATAGACAACACTGGGACAATTAGAGAAACTTTAGAAAGTACTAATACTACACAGGGAAAGGAAAAATAGGTACAAGAGGAAGTAATGAGCATTCAGCAAGATAAGATAGCTATCGTAGTGATCTTTGCTCCAGCACTCTCTCCCCTTAGCTTAGATATGAAAAACTTCCTGTGTGTGTGTGTGTGTGTGTGTGTGTGTGTGTGTTCTGAGTACATGTTCTGCTTGATTGACCTTTCCTAACACATGCGTGTTCTGGCATAAGAGCTCTGTTCAAAGTCCAGCAAGTCGTAGCACGGTAACAGCGTTTCTGAGAGGAGAGAGAGTGATTCACCAGGTAATGAACGCTGTTCACTCTCCCACAGAAAAGGTGGGCACTCATGTCAACCTCAGATGAACTAGCTCAGCGCTCTGACAACTCCTTTATGAGGGAAAATAAGTGGGCTGGATGTCTCAAGTGCTGTATGTGCGGACAAACCATCCTCATTCTATTTTGTGCCCAGTCAGTACTGGGCAGTAATGGTTAACTAGTAATGCATTACAGTGACAAAACAAAGACAAAACAAAAATATGAAAACTCTATCAGGAGCTGAGCCTTGTCAAAATAAATCAAAACCTATATGACTGGACCATGTGGGAATTTAATTTGAAAGGACAGACACAGGAAGTGGCCACGCTCAGTAGTCAGGAGTCAAGCTAATTTCCAGGGCTGGTACCTGTGGTTATTCCACAGGCTAGTTAATATCATGTCAGGCAGGAAATCCAAAGTGTGGGATCATTTTGAGAAGGTGAAGGACGAACCCAAGATGATATGTAAACTCATCTTCATTGGTCGACTACAAACATGACGTATCATCTGAAACATGGAAGTAGCTACATGCCCATTAGCCACTTAACACAATCATTACTGCTTTGCCGACAGCGTCATTAACAGGCGGCTCGCTCAGTGTGTGACGTGCACTTGTAGATAAAATATAGGCCTATATTAATGAAGGTTCATTAGTACGGTTTGTATTTCTCTGTAATGTAGCACAGTGTTAACAATGTTACTGATACTATTCTTTCTCATACCTTCAACTCAAACCCTTGTGTTGCCCCGCCCAAAATATATCATTTAATAATTACATTAATAGAGATTATCCTTACATTCACTCAAAGGGCGCACATGAGAAGCATGGCGTTAGAGGAGAAAGAATGTAAGTAATACATCAATTTTGTGAGGTGTATGGAAAAAGTAATAAGTAGTTTAACAACTGTTGGCAGGGAGTAATGAGTAATTTACTTTTGAAAAGAGTAACGAGTAATGAGTAATTAATAAAAAATTTAAGTAATGAGCAAAACACTGCGCCCAAGTAATAAACAACGTTTGATCTACACATTTCACACAGAGCACACATGAATATCTATCTGATTGTCTCACAATATCCTGTTGTGTTCTGTTGACAACCAGCCTGTGAGTCTCTATCCAGGGAATACAATTCTCCTCAGCTGCCAAATCAAGGCCTGGAACAACCATGGTCATGTCTGTGGGTGGGATGAGATCTGTGCCATCACAAACTGAGCACTGGTCCATCTTTTAAATATCTCAGCCCCAAACAGCATTATTCAAATTCACTGATCTCATACTGATTTAGAACACATAATTTATATCCAGCTGACTGGCACAATTCTCACCCCACGCGGCTCTGCCTCCTTTTCTCTCTCTCTCTCTGTTCCAATCCCCTCAAAAGCAAGGCTATATCAAAACGTCAAGTTCTAAGCTCTTAGACATTGGGACTGCAGTAGTGTCTGCGAGAGAGAAGAGCTGGCCTTGCACTTTAATGACAAACTAAAGTCAGAGAACAGCCAAAACAGCAGGACTTGTTTACTTGGCAGAAATAAAGCAGGCCTAAGCCTTTCATCCTGGGCTTTACTGAGCCAATGTGGGTCTGTGCGGAAAAAGGGCACCCAACGCCACCCAAGGCGTCAAAGTGAAGCCTTCATATGTGTTTGAAGCTTGACAGGCTGCTTGGAAAGCTGCACAGAGCTATAGCCTATGATAGAGGGCTAGCTAGTTAGCGTGGAACACATGCACGGTCCAAAACCCACACACAAAACATAGGCCTTAACGTCTTTTCCTTTTTCCCACCCCTTTGTGGATCTTTGTAGATATGCCAAGGGCCTATGCTTCCAATGCAATTTTAGAACATATAATTACAGAGACTTACATGTTGTAAATTTAAACATTTTCAAAAACCTGTAATATGCGGTGAGAATGCCATATTGAGTTGATAATGTGGAGAGATATCAGGCCTATTTTCATCTCATTTAATACCACAGATATAGAAAATAAAATAGAATTTGTAATCGTTCTTCAAGACATTCAGTCCAATCCTGAGCTAAAAACACTGGCTAGTTAAACATGTTGCTGTCATTTTAACTAGCGCTCTGCATAAATCACTGTCCTCTCCAGTAGGCAGCTACACTCGGCTCCCTGTTTTCTCTTGTTTTTTTTCCTCTCCCCACCCACCTGTCTACCTCCACTCTCTGCTGCAATCTTCAAAAACAGAGAAGAAAGAAAATCAAAGCAAAATAGCAGTGATTTAATGAAGTTTTCTTTATCCAAACCACTCTTTGTTGAACCTGACGCAAGGGGCTCTGGTGTCCCACCGATAAAAGTTTTAGCATGCTTTGATATGCATGAATGGGTCTTATCCTTATGCTTCAGTGTCCTCTGTAAAAACCAGTTTTCTTTTTTTTTTTTTTAAAGAGCAACGCAAAGATACAGCCAATTCTACTGTAAAGAGGTTCTGCCCACAGACAGCTTGACCATAAGCTTCATAAAAACTCAGTAATCCTATGGGTGGCACATAATTATTTCAGATATGTGGGCTAAGAAGACTTTCAACTGCTGAATAAGTGAGTGCGTTTACGAAAATCTCGAAACAATGGATCAGGAAAACTATGTATGCCATAAATTCAAAGATTATTTTACTGTGAATGCATCATTTTCAACGGGAAGAGAGATAAATACACAGTCTTGTGTCGTAAACACCAAAAGGCAAAGGCATTCAGCTGAAGATCAGCTGCTTCAGTGTAAACATTCCTTTCCAGCTACGGTCCCATATTATCACAGGTTACTCGTCCATAGAAAGGGGGAAAAAAAGGAGAATATATCTGGAAGACCCATGATTGCAAAGATATTTTTTTCACAGCTCAAAGTCTGCATACATTGTTAAAACAGCATTATGTATGACTGCGTTTTAGGAAGATAAATATTCGATTTCGCAGCACTTTCCTTTTCCAGCCTCCCAGAGTTCTTATCAGCATATGTAAGCTGATCTTGTCATGCATGCAGACGCAACACCAACCTTATGTGTCCGCATACCTAAGGATCCCACTTTATCATTTATTTTTTTCCTCTTCCTGTCCATTGGGGAGTGCCCAGCATTACTGTGAGGCTTGTTTGGGAGGCACGCTACATGATGAATCCTTATTTGGTCAGAAAATTCACATTGCCACTTCCAACAAAAATAACTCCAGTTTGTTGATGTGACAACCTTGGGAAACAGGACCACACACATCAGTGAGGACGAACTGGAGCAACTGCTTCACTGCCCGGTCCTCATTTCAGTTTAATGAACACTAGCACTTAAAGCACTGAGACACCTGTGTGTAAGCTAGTTAAGGAAGAATAACAAATTCAGTAATTGGCACTTTCAGATGCAGAGTTTAAAGTCTCATTTTGCTACTCTGATTTATGTTAGTCACTAACTGATGTCCTTGGTTTGTTTTATATTTTTTCACTGACTGAGGGAAACGTAACAGCTCTGAGTGGGTTTATACACATGCAGAACAAATTCTTCAATGGAATTACACTTTAATCTGAGTACAGCACAAGACAAAATCTGTCATTTACAGGGAGACTCTGATTGTACATGGAGCTTCACTCTGCACCTTTTACAAGTATTTTCTCTGCTGCTCAACTAAACATAGCTAGCTCCTGCAACTTTAAAAGGACCAAATGAAATATTAATCATCACACCATTTGCAGAGGACCATATGAGAACACACTTTAGAGTGTTAGAGTGGAAAAACCCCTGTAGGCTCAACCCACTCCTGTCCTGGGTTAAAATATTGTGTTCACACTGCTTTTCCTTCTCACTAGAAAAGGAACAGAAACCTCACAAAGGCGCATCAGCTTGTCAGCCATGCAATAGAGTGCTCCAGGGCTGATGTTTTTCTGTAGGCCGACGCGGAAGTTAGCATCGTCAAAAAGCCTATGAGAGCCTATCAGAGTTTGGATTATTGCCAAAAATAAACTCTGAGGCAAACATATGTTTATGACACTTACATGTTTTGTTCAGCAAGATTATCTTCACAATGAGCACCACTTTCATGATTACTGAAGCCTATCACCAGAAGAAGAAAGCTAATATTAGAACATAAAGGAACTACGCTATGTTGACATGACCTACATGTCACCACCATAACAAGACTGGAAAGCTGTGCTCGGAGTGACTCAGGGTTATGACGTTCTGTAGTCTTATTCAGCCACTTGGTTTTAACACATACAGTAGCTTCAAAGTTCACGAGTGGGCTATTTACTGACGTAACATGAAAGTTCCTTAAGCTTGTGTTAACCACAGACCCTATTTCAAGACCCACTGACCTAAAGAACTGGGAACCGTGAGTGGTAAAATGCTAACTAATGTCTGGGTTTTAGGACTCATTCCTGGGATACTCTATATAGTATATTCTTAAATTCTGGCCCCAGGTCTCAAAGGATCATTTAGTATGTAGTCATTGTATACATTTGTCACATTCATGACCTTTAAAGAAGCTGCTGGCTTTAGATGAGGCCAACACATGTAGCATTTCATGTTAAATTTGTGTATGTGTATCAGTCAGTGAGGATATCCCAACTGATCCCTGCTTACATGCAAAGAATAAGATCTGACCTTCACAGTGTGAGACTGTACAACAAGATACTGTTTTTATATCTCATAATTCAGGCATTGGTTAGATAAACAGTCCTGGAAAAGGGCTACCGTTACCCTTTGAGCTGATTTCATTGTGTTGTTAAAAGTTTCTTTCTGAAGGTAGCAGCCATATTCAAGGTTACAATTTGTCCTGGAATACAATATAATCTCATAACTCAGAGCAGGGACTTCCTGCTTTGAGGAAGCAATTTATAGAGACATAAATATCCATCACAGTAACAGCAGTCTTACCTGTCCTGGCATTCACAGCAAAGAAACCCTGGGGATTGCCGCTGGTGATCCTGTAGGTGAGTCTGTCACTGGCCTTGGCGTCTGGATCGACTGCATTGATCTGGATGATTGACACATCTTTAGGGGAGTTCTCCATGACAGAAGGGTAGTAGACAGGTTCTGAGGTCTGCGGCGCATTGTCATTGACGTCCAGCACCTCGATGTAGACCTCGACAAAGGCAGAGAGCGGCACCACACCGCGATCCATCGCATAAACTGTGAGCCAGTAGTGAGGTGTGGTCTCATGGTCCAGCAGTTCTTGTGTTCTGATAATACCTGGAAAATGAGACATAAGCAAACTCTTTAGACTGCATCATGTCGTGGAACAATTTTATGTGCACCACATGCCATGAGCCTCACATCACTGCCTGCACTATCACTGATCTCCGAGATCGATTTCTAGCAGTGAAGAGAACAGAAGCTTGAGCACCAGCTGCGGCTGAACAAGCGGGTATAGGGGTTTGTTGAAGGCACCTTGACTGAAACATGTCAAGGTGGTATATTAACAACAACCAGTCAGTGCTCTCCTGTTTACATTAACTGGCAGGGAAGTTTTTTTTACAGCCATGTGGGGGCTGCAGCCTTCAGCTGAGCAAACAAAAGAGCTTTCAGAGGCCTGTGAGTTGTATAAGTTGACAAAGGTTAATAGAAGAGTGGAGAATGAGTGCATTTGGCAATCTGAAAGAACCAAGGGGGATATATTAAAAATGTCAGACTCACTCAAACAATAAAAGAGTCTGAATGCAGTTATGGTTAAATAGCACAAGGGTGTTTAATGTAAATACGTCCCAATGTACTGAGACAGAAGACCCGAGGTGCAGGCTTTGTATCAACAAGGCAGATTTGAATGTCATACTGTGCTGTGTAATTGGTTTACTGTAAAAGCATTACAGTTCTGCTGGACACAGATATACATGCTTGACCTGTAAACATGACAATCGTCAACACTAGTTCAAATGTCTGAATGACTGAAACTGGTGGGCAGTGTGAATGTTATTTCTGATCGTTCTGAGGAGAAGCTAACAGCAAAGTTCACAGGAGTTAATTTGCTTTAGTGCTTTTCATTCCCACCCGAGCCCACTTGCAAGCACTCACCAGGTGCTCGGTAGGTACATATGAACTGTAGGAAAGGGATAAGTGTGTGTCTGTGTGTGTAAGCTTCCTTATAGGTCAGGAGTTGACAACCTTTGCTATCGAAAGAGCCATTTTTGACCAAAATAATCAAAACAAAATATTTACTTTGACATTTATATGAAGGGAACTCAGCCTATTGAATCTAACTTAGCCTATCAACATCATTAATAGGTCAAATGAGCATTTATTAATATGTTTTACCATAAGGTGGCCACTCTGCAGTGGGCTCTGTATGATTATTCAGTACGTTATCTTTGCAGCATTGGCAGTAAAAGCAAACAAACCCGTCCACACCCCGTTAAATGCCCTATTTCCCGTTTTGGATTTGAAATCCATGGCTAACCAAGCTAGGGAGACTCAAGACTAGCTACTGCTATTGAGGTTTGGCCAAATTTAGAGGAAAAGGTGCCATAGATGAACATTTTAGTTGATGAAATGCTAGAACATTTTTCCTATTTGGTGTATAGGCTACACATTTTTACAGTTAAGATTTATACGATGATAAAAGAAAATTAAACTTGCTCAAAAAATAACCACTATTTATTTACATATTTTTTGTCAAAGCCAGAGGGAGCAACTGGAGAGGGGCGAAAGAGCAGCATGTGGCTCTGGAGCCGCAGGTTGGAAAGTCTATCAATATAGGAGTAGTGGTTTTTCAGTTTGAGGAAGAAGATGTGTGCACGTCTATGCGTTAGTTTCCTTATTAAATGTGTACTTGTAGACTTGGGATTCTTGTTTACTTGAGCATTTCCATTTACCATTGCGTTTATTTGACAACTTTAGTTACTAGTTACTTTGCACAATCAGATTATTAATCCAAAATATAAATCAACTAGTAAATTATGACATATTATCATAGAATAAGTTACCCAGCACTATATAAAGAAATCAAAATGAGCTCCCTCTTTACCAGCTGCAACATCAAAGTGATGTCATCAATAAATAAAATGCAATAAAATCACACTTTATATGTTATTCTTATAGCATAATGAGTACTTTTACTTTTGGTGCCATTAGTATATTTCAATGCTAATACTGTCATACATTAACTTACATAAAATTTGAATGCAGGACTTTTACTTGTAACAGTATTTCCACACTGTGATATTGCTACTTTTACTTGAGGACAATATCTGAGTACTTCGTCCACCACTGCAGACACATAATTCAAACATAACCAGACTACGGTTTCTGTTTTTATTCTATA
This sequence comes from Epinephelus lanceolatus, assembly GCF_041903045.1. Classification (NCBI taxonomy): domain Eukaryota; kingdom Metazoa; phylum Chordata; class Actinopteri; order Perciformes; family Serranidae; genus Epinephelus; species Epinephelus lanceolatus. The sequence goes on from NC_135736.1 coordinate 24,853,854, forward strand.
CGAGCACGAAAATGTCACAACATGAACCTGATCCATTGTTTCTGTAAACAAGCAGTGGCTACGCTGTCACTTTTGAGTTGAATATAAAAACTGATGAATGCGAACATTAACATCAGTCTTCATCAATTTCCATCACCTTCAAAACAAAGTCGCTTGCGTTGTTACGTTTCTGATGGCTAAAACACATCACGTCTGACTATCAAACAAAAGCATAAAGTGGGGGAATCAATTAACTGTGAGGCATGTGGATGCCATTATATAGCAGTTACCTTGATTGGTTATTCACTGCAATCACTGTAAACAAACTGATTGACGCTATACAGAGAACATTTCGATACACTTTCCTTTTGTTTTAAAACAGTGGGGGACACAAAACAAAAGCAAAATCCCCAGAGAGTAAAAACTGAAAGAAATGAGCTGCTGATAATGAAACAACACTACATTATTTGGATAACTTGCACATGTGAGGTCCCATTATTTCAACAAGCACCAAATGTAAGGCAGTGGAGGGGAACATAAACACAGAAATATCTTCCAGACAATGGAAACCCTGACAACCTTTATAATAACAACCATTTCCATGTTTATGTTATTGGCGATACCTCTATAGCCTTGACAGTTGCAATGGAGATTTATGGCTATATTTGATTTGGTTATCTGGAACTAATAAAAGTGAATCATGGGACAGGCGCACCCAGGTCATTACCAGGTATAGGTGGTGTCCATTTTCCAGTCTGAATCTATAACGCACTCACTTTTGGCCCAGATAAAGGAGCCTCCACAAAGCCATACCCATAAGGACACATTTCAAAGGTGGAAATAGTTTACATAGACTATCTCTTTGCTGCTGCTGCCTTTGTTCACTCACTGTAACTTGATGAAGTGCCATGACGGAGTGTAAGTGAGAGCAGCCAAACCTCTTGCCTTGGGTAAAGACAGATCTCTCAGAAAAGAGATAACACTCCAAATGACTTTTCACAAAATTGTCAAATTTAACACAGGAGGGGAGTTCGGGGGGTACAGCTCATTTATTCCCTCGCCCTGCTTTGCTTTAGCGTCCCCGCATTTTCGGCCTGGGATCCTCTCTTGTCATTAGTCATCATTATAGCTCTCTCAACTTAGCTTGAGGCATGTAATAAGAGGGGTAGTCAGGCGAGGGAAAATAGGTAGCTCCCAAATGTTTCCAAAAGCCAAGAGCCCCATGGCGAAAACAACATCCACCAGTGTATCAAGAATGCAAATTTGATGACTCTGTATAATCTAACTAATGGCTTAAAGCTGACAGTACACACGGAGAAAAACACAACCAAACATTTGGAGACGTAGTACAATAAGATTAAAAGATATAACATGATAATTTGATTGTGATAATTGAAAAATAAAATAACAAATTATTGACTAATTTATGAGCTTAGTGAAGCTGACAACTTGGAGTGGATCCCTACTGGAAGAAAACTTGTGCGGGAAGTTGCAAATGTTAGACATAAATAAGAAATGCTGTTGTTTATGTGAGGCATCCTGAGCAGAAACACAACGGGGTAGGAGGATAAACGTTTCAGACACCCACAGAGAGGGAATCAGTAGACAAGGGGTAGGGCTGGGTACCTAGCTTCGAAACTTCTGAGGGAACGACCAAATTCCAAAAATGTCCAATACCTGAGGAGTAAATCTCATCAGTATCAGTGAGCCAATCAGTGTTGCATAGGTGTATGAAACGTCTAAGAAGAAATCAAAAGTAGGGCTCCATTATATCAGTGAAAATGCCAAGAGTGTGTGATGCAATATATGCAAAAAGGACATTGTTGCCAAGACCAGCAACACCATGAATTTACCAAAATACTTGAACGCGCGTGGAACAAATTTAAGTGCAGAAAGTTCCATGTTCAACCGCAAGAAGAACAGACCACAACCATCTCCTGTCAGCATTCAAGTCCGCCTAACGTTACCGAGCCGGACCCAGCACCCACACTCAGCTCTGAGGGAGTTTTATATTGTTTATTTATATATTTTATTTTATCTTCCACAGCCTGCAGTCCCCTCCTAGGAGGTCGGGTGTACGTGCGGTAAGATTGCCCGGCCTCCCGGAGCCCCAAGGCCGCCGCAGGGTAAAGAGGATGGAAGGTGGGTCGGTGTCATCCTGAAAAACTGAGTCCTGCTGAGATTTTAACATCAAAACATCTTCAAAAACTGCTTTGAGCGGAAAAACACCAGAGTGCTGAAACATAAACTGAAGAGTTGAAACTAAAAACAACATTGTGTGAAATAGCGTTTATGCTATGAAACTGCTCTGAGTGTGTAAAAATGCCATAATGTAATATGATTTTATTTCTAGTTCAAATGGATTTTATCATTAAGAAACCAGTATAGAAGTTAAGGTTCCAGTACCAGAAATTTTGAACAATAGCAATCCATAAAAAGGGAACATTAAGTAGAGAGTTTGTGATGAGATGGGAGGTGAAAATGGTGAGAGGGGTTGGTGTGAGGACAGGAAGTACAGCAGAGCAAAGGTGGTCATGTGTACAAAATGCACACATGCTGATAAGATATAGTACCAAAGAAAAGAGGAGACAAACAGGAATGTATGACACATCTTTGTGCCTGTGCCAACGAGATGCCCATGCTTGAATGCTCATGTGTTTGACTGGCAGGCACCAGCATGGCAGAACAATTCAACTTTCTCCAGGGTCATGCTTTTTGCTCGCAGTTCTTTACCCTGTTTCTATCAGTATACAGAAGATAACTCCATATGCTGCAGTTAAAAAAACTTGCAACATGAACAAAACTGCAGCTGCAAGAGGGATGTTACCATGCACACTCTTACATTTTCATACTACATCTGAAGGCCAGCTTGCACACTAGAGCTCTTTGTTCGTATTTATCTCTGAAGAGACTCAAAAACAGAACAACTTAACCTTAAATTTGCAAAACGGAATGAAAAGCTATCTGCCACGGGCCTTTGGCTGGCTGGTTACAAACAAAGCACATGAAAGGCGAATCTGAAGAATTTAGTTGCCACACCCATCCCATATACCTAGCCTACCCACTAAGGCAGAAGCAAAACCTGCCCTTAGGCCACAAGGAAAAAAAAAAACAGAGCGTGCACCAGCCTCTGCCAGATTTACTTTCCGCTTTTTTTCCCTTGCTCTTTTCTTTTCCCTCTAGCTTTGTTCTTCAAAGTTGCTTGAGCACAGTGGCAGTGTGGTGGAGCCTTCAGACAACCAAAGGATTCCGAATTATCAAGACCAGCAGGTATTTCACATGAGTGTGCTTAAATAAACGTCCTGCACAGACACACAATGAGTTTATTCTATAACAACTTCCAGTCGCAGTGAAGCCACAGTTTGAAGAGGGTGAAATTTGGTTTTGAAAAGCTGCTTCAAACTGCTCACTGCATGTCACAAGTTGTCTGGTGAAACAAAGTGGCAGTAAATACAGTATCTGCGGTCAACATAAGATTAAGACTTACAAAATCCAGATTGTCACTCATGCTGATTTTCTATTTTCTATTCTGACTCTGGAAACTTGCTTTTGACCGTTTACCCAAAACGTGACTATGTGCTGCCAGTTCAACGTACTCTGGGACTTCCTTGTTCATTCTGCCGTTGAAAAATTGGGGCTTGCTTTGAACTACCTCCGGTAATTCCGCTCAACCCTACCCCACATTCCTCTGCCTTCACAGGCCTCTCGCTCACATGCTTACATAAACTTTCTCAGTGCTTTCTCCCCCCCCCGTCTCTTTCCACAGCCCTGGCAAAATGCTTCAAATTCCACTACCACGTTGTCGGGCCTAGTGTAATAGAGAAAGTCCTAAAGTAAGCTTTTTGTTACCCTGCAACTTAATATCACATCATCCCAAAGTTTCCAGACATCTGTAGCCATGATCTGTGCTTCAAAGACATCCAGCCTGTTGGAATTAATGCCTGAAACCCTTGAAAAATTCAAAGATCTAAAGAATGGTCCAAGGCAAAAATATGTTGTTGTTGTTGTTGTTGTTGTTTATTCAAAGCATTGCCTAGAGCACTGATTTCATCATCCAGTGCAATATGGTGAGGGGGTTAGTCAAAGGCAAAAAAAGACTTAAAACCTTTAGTCATTATATAGGCTAAAAAAATGTAGTGTAATGGAGTTAGTGGGTGTCAAAATTTAGCAACAACTAATCAGTAAGTTAGAACTACTTTACTGCTAGTGTGTAGGATTTAGGGGCACCTATTGGCCATGTTTTCATTAGTTTATAATCACCTGAAAATTAGAACCTTTGTGTTTTCTTTATCTTAGAATGACCCGTTTATATCTACGTACGCAGTGGGTCAGCCATGTTGTTCTACTGTAGTTTACGACCGACAAATGAAACACCGGCTCTATATTTGTTATGTTTGTATGAAATGGTTTTGGGATGGTTATGACCTTCCATAGTTCTTAGTACCTACTCGCTACTTTCAAACCAGAAATGGAGAAATAATTGATTCAAGTTTAGAGTATTCATGCAGTTTAGCAAGATGTATGCTATAAATATATGATAATACAAACCTTGCTGACGTTAGTAGGTAATTTCACAAAACTTCATTAGCATAAAAAAAAATTTGATCTTGTGTTGTTTTGTGAAATGTTACATAAAAACAAATTGTCATGTGAAATCTTCCCAGTGTGTATCATTTTTAAGCAGCATTTTGGTTTTGTTGACCACATTCCATGTTAGCGAGCTAACATTAGCTTTGTCAGTTAGCGACGGTTTTAACTGGCAGTTAGAGGGTGTCAAAATTTAGAAACAACTAACCTCTACGTTAGAAGTACTTTACTACTAGTGTGTAGGATTTAGGGGCCATGATTTTAATAGTTTATTATCACTTGAAAATAAGAATCGTTGTGTTCACGTTACTTTAGAATGATCTGTTTATATCTACATACGGAGCAGAGCTCAAAGTCCATCATGTTGTTTCTACTGTAGCTCACGATGGACAAATCAAACACTGGCTCTAGAAAGTTGTAGTTCTCCTGCATGCTTGGCACATGGGATAAGTTTCAGTTGGTTGCAATGTGGAACCTCACTGCTAGATGTCACTAAATCCTACACACTGGACCTTTAATTGCTGTCTATTAAAAGTCTTGAGGTTTAGGGTTGGCGATTGTTGGGGCTGTTTCTGGTTAAACAAAAAGAATCTAACTCTTAAAAAAAGGTTTAAATCTGTAGGGATCATTTCTACATTGTTGTCAGACACTTAGAATAATAATCTGAGCCTGTCAGTGGAAAAAACAAGCACTTTTAGTGGACGTATGTAAACCAACGGTGCAAATATGCCCTGAGCTGTTCCGCCACTGCTGGCAGCAGCACGGTCTCTAAATTCTGAACCAATTTCCAGAATTGTTGTCACTATTAGACTCTTAGATACAAAACACTGGAAAATAGGGCCAATGTTGAAAAATACCCTTTGTCCTTTAAGCTTCATGACTCTCTGACTCACAGTAATTCCTCTGTTTTCTCTGAAGGGCACACAGAGGTCATTATACATTAGGAGAGGTCTCAGAGATAATCACAATGATGACACTGTATCACACAAAATCCATGTCTATCTTATCTCCTTCAATATCCCGGCCTATTGAGCCAGTAAGCCATTTCCACTTCATGCATCACTGTGCAGGCTCTATACTGTCAGTACTGGCAAAGAAATGGCTGTCAACAGCTGGCTAAAGCAAGAACGGTACTTAAGACAAGCTCCGTCATTTCCCCAGCCTAACAATGGAGAGCACTGACGCTCTGTGTATCAGTGTAATCCCACAGTTTTTTGTTTGTTTGTTTGTTTGTTTGTTTTTACAGACATTGCTGATAAGTTCAGAATTTCTTTCGCCCTACTATAGAAAGGGTGTCTGAAGAAAACCTGAAAATCATTTATTTGTGCACTGTGACTACGAGCTGAAAAAAGTCTTTTGATACACTTGTTACATGTCTGTGATGTATGTCAGAATGGGTTTTTCTTTCCTCGTTTTCAAAAAAATTGCCTATTAATTCCAGTTGAGATAGCTTTTTGGGACTTAGCTGGCGATACAAAGCTTCCATTGTTACTGGGAACAGCGTTATTTCAAAGGCCTTTGAACAGGCCTCAGAGCAATACTCCTTGATTCAATATCATAGTATTATTTAGGAACAGTAACCATACCTCCGAGCTCTCTGCCTGTGCCTCTGGTAACAATGAGGGAAACAGAGGGTCTGTCTTCATTAATGAATAGTTTTCTATCTTCCTACTCTATATCCCTCTCTATATTCCCACTGTGCACTGTAACCCAAGCTGGCCTAAGGAGGATGTAGACTTTGAGCTGACACAAAACAATTTCCCGTTCATTTGAGTGGAGATTCATGCCATCTCCTCCAGGTAATCCTCCGCTGACCAGGACATCATGTCTTGTTGGCTTCCCATGCAGGAAGCAAAAAACGATCATCTTAGAACCTGGCTATGAATCAATACCGCTGGAGCAGTCACGACAAAAGTTTTAACAAAACAAAAACATTATAAGCTCTGAAGTGGCAGTATATAAAGGATATACATATATATATATACAGTACAGGCCAAAAGTTTGGACACACCTTCTCATTCAATGCGTTTTCTTTATTTTCATGAAAATTTACATTGTAGATTCTCATTGAAGGCATCAAAACTATGAATGAACACATGTGGTGTTATGTACTTAACAAAAAAAGGTGAAATAACTGAAAACATGTTTTATATTCTAGTTTCTTCAAAATAGCCACCCTTTGCTCTGATTACTGCTTTGCACACTCTTGGCATTCTCTCCATGAGCTTCAAGAGGTAGTCACCTGAAATGGTTTCCACTTCACAGGTGTGCCTTATCAGGGTTAATTAGTGGAATTTCTTGCTTTATCAATGGGGTTGGGACCATCAGTTGTGTTGTGCAGAAGTCAGGTTAATACACAGCCGACAGCCCTATTGGACATCTGTTAAAATTCATATTATGGCAAGAACCAATCAGCTAACTAAAGAAAAACGAGTGGCCATCATTACTTTAAGAAATGAAGGTCAGTCAGTCCGGAAAATTGCAAAAACTTTAAATGTGTCCCCAAGTGGAGTCGCAAAAACCATCAAGCGCTACAACGAAACTGGCACACATGAGGACCGACCCAGGAAAGGAAGACCAAGAGTCACCTCTGCTTCTGAGGATAAGTTCATCCGAGTCACCAGCCTCAGAAATCGCAAGTTAACAGCAGCTCAGATCAGAGACCAGATGAATGCCACACAGAGTTCTAGCAGCAGACCCATCTCTAGAACAACTGTTAAGAGGAGACTGCGCCAATCAGGCCTTCATGGTCAAATAGCTGCTAGGAAACCACTGCTAAGGAGAGGCAACAAGCAGAAGAGATTTGTTTGGGCCAAGAAACACAAGGAATGGACATTAGACCAGTGGAAATCTGTGCTTTGGTCTGATGAGTCCAAATTTGAGATCTTTGGTTCCAACCGCCGTGTCTTTGTGAGACGCAGAAAAGGTGAACGGATGGATTCCACATGCCTGGTTCCCACTGTGAAGCATGGAGGAGGAGGTGTGATGGTGTGGGGGTGTTTTGCTGGTGACACTGTTGGGGATTTATTCAAAATTGAAGGCACACTGAACCAGCATGGCTACCACAGCATCCGGTTTGCGTTTAGTTGGACGATCATTAATTTTTCAACAGGACAATGACCCCAAACACACCTCCAGGCTGTGTAAGGGCTATTTGACCAAGAAGGAGAGTGATGGAGTGCTGCGGCAGATGACCTGGCCTCCACAGTCACCGGACCTGAACCCAGTCGAGATGGTTTGGGGTGAGCTGGACCGCAGAGTGAAGGCAAAGGGGCCAACAAGTGCTAAACACCTCTGGGAACTCCTTCAAGACTGTTGGAAAACCATTTCAGGTGACTACCTCTTGAAGCTCATGGAGAGAATGCCAAGAGTGTGCAAAGCAGTAATCAGAGCAAAGGGTGGCTATTTTGAAGAAACTAGAATATAAAACATGTTTTCAGTTATTTCACCTTTTTTTGTTAAGTACATAACTCCACATGTGTTCATTCATAGTTTTGATGCCTTCAGTGAGAATCTACAATGTAAATAGTCATGAAAATAAAGAAAACGCATTGAATGAGAAGGTGTGTCCAAACTTTTGGCCTGTACTGTACATATATAGAATATATTTAGGAAAATGTTTAATTTGTTTCTTGCCAACTGTTATATGAAAGGAAGATTAAACAAAAAGCTACAGCCAGCAGCCAGGTAGGTTAGCTTAGCATTAAGACTGGAAACAGATGGAGAATATCTCGCCTTGGTGAAGTATCAAAATTCACCCAGCACCACCTCTGAAGCTTACTAACTGACATGTCATATATCTCAGGTCTCTAAATGCTAACATCAGCATGCTGAAAAGCTGACATTACACAGGTCTAATGCCCTCCAAATAGTTTTTTACATATTTCAGTCTGCATCAAAGTGATAGACTGACCGACCAACATCACTGGCGCAAAGCCACTACTAGGACTAACAACAAGCCCAAACCATGTTGTACACATAACAAAGCTGAGTAATCAAGTAACATGTCATCCATCTGTAAGGATACATCTAAATTGCACTTCAGACAGCAGACTCACGACCAAAATTATTCACGTCCTCTTGAGAGGTATTTTTTTTTACATATTAACAATACAGAGGTACCGCCAGTAGCTCAGCCCATAGGGGCTCGGTTTGGGAGCCAGAGGGTTGCCAAATATGGAGTGTGGAGAGGTGCCAGTTTGCCTCCTGGGGCTCCTATCCATTGGCAGCCCCTTCGTTCTGACATCTCTCCATTTAATGCATGTGTAGGTCCCGTTTGTGCTTGTGTGTGTATTTCAGGCCTGTGTGTATATGACAAATGTGTGAAAAAACTGAATTCCCCCTTGGGATTTAATAAAGAATAACTTCTTCTTGTTTTCTGTCCTAAGTTATTAACGTTGTCATCACTACCACCTTGCACTGTGGAATACTTTTGCTGGTACTGTGTTTGCATACTATAATATTTCACTGGACATAGCATGGAATTCATATACTATGGGTTTCATACTGAGGTTTTAGACATTAAAAAATCTCGCATACTGTTTTAGTGTACTAAACAGCATGTTCGTATGAATTTCCAGAACTCTTAAACTCTTAAACTCTTAAAATCTGACGTTCTTACACTTTTTCTACAGATTAAACATACAAATAAAACTTGTTAATTAGTAAGCCTTAGAGGTGCTGATAGGAGGTTCCCCCCCTATCAAAAAAATTGCAATTTTCTAAATTTCAAACTATTTCTGGAACGCAAGGCAAAGTCACTGAGTTAAGTTATTTTATATAGGAGGCCATATTGTTGTGTTGAGTTGTAATCCTTCAGAGATATGGCAAAAATAAATGTCTTGTCACATAGGAGCTTTGTGGTGGCCTGTTGGTTAGGACGCATACCACCAATTGTGATTGCAAAGTCACCAATTCAACCCCTCTTCAATTTTAGTATCAGTCAACATGGCCATAGAAATCATTGGTTGACAGATAGGAAAATGTATTTTAGTACACCCACTTCACTGCACCTGAGTGTATTTGTGGTCAGGGCTGTCACTTGTCAAGTAGCAGACAGCATGAAATTGGCTGTAAATGCTTGAAATAGTCGCTGAAATTTGAATAAAAGGATAAAAGCATATCAGTATGTCTTATATCTCTGCCATAATTTAGCGCTGGGATCTCCTTGTGAAGATACGTGGATGTGTCTGTCGGGACCATGTTAATGTTTTCTCAAATATCACCTCTGTTTGTGCTACATAATGCTATGCACTGCTGTTTATGGCAGTGATTCTGTTTAGCAGCAGTGGCTTACAAATTTAATAATAACAAACTAAAACTGATTAATATAACTGCTCTCTTCGCTGTGTGTTTTATTGAATTAAATAAACGAGTTTACACAACATCATTATGGACCTCTGAATGAGGCCCGCTGTGAAAGACACTGCTTTAAGAGAGTAAACTACTGTCTGCAGCACACCAACAGGAAAAGAGAGTATAGATCTAATTCATGAGTGTTAGCATGACAAGAATTAACACACAATGAAGCACATCCTCTGCACAAGGCAGCCTTAAGTTTCTTTAAAAAGATTTAATGGACTGAGAGAACAACATACTTTTAACTGGGGAAAGTGTGTTTTTCATTTAGCAACCTACAATCAACTTTGTCAAGCTGCACATTCCTGGTCCCGTCTCCACAGTAACAGCACTCAAGCAAAGACTATTTGGAATCATGTGCCACTTTGCAGTCCCACTTTTATCTCAGACATATAGGCACTGAATAAAAAAAGGGACAGAGGACAGCAGTTCTCACTTTTAGCAGACTACACTTGATGCCAAAAGCCCGACCATAAACATTTTCTCATTGTTGTCAAGAAAGTGTTTAACTGAAGGACAGTGGGAAAAAGAAGTGAAGGATTTTTTGTGTGTAAATGGAAAACACAATAACAGGACTTTGTCATTATGCATCAAACAGTTTCATTTGCTTTCACAAAGAACGCATTTACAGCAGAGGCTGCAAACAGCTTCAAGTGAAAGGGCAATGCATATATTATCCAACTAGAAAGGGCGATGCATACATTATACAATCAGCATCTGTGTCTCATCTAGACTGAACACTCTCTGCTATGGTCACCTTGTACACAAGATAATTTCACTTCAAGCTGGGACAAAACTTGCTTTGAATACATTTTCAAAGTTGTGTCTAACTTCATACAATCACCTCCACTGCAGCACAGCCTTGAGTTGCTCTTTACTTTCAAATGGAGGTGCACAGATTGGTTGTCCTATGGCCTTCTTTAGCAGATATTCACAGAAGGATTGGAGATATGGACTGTATATCTGCATACCTGATGTCTATGTACAGGGCTGTCTGTTAGCAAGAATCTAGTGCTATGATACTGTAAGCAAAGCAATATATTCCAGTTTTGTAAAATCTAATTTAAGGAAATCTATCAATGCTAGCGGTTCCCCCTTTATGAATCTACCTGTGGAAGAGTCAAATGACTGAAGACAGATTGCAACACTGAAGGATCTAGCTGTCTGGGTTTAATCACAACAGAAAATGAATCACTGTCATGAATCTTTGCATGTAAAGTATTAATTAAAAGTATGGATATTTTCTTTCACTCCTATTCATGTGTACTGAAAATTCAATGTCTACAATGTCTAACTTGACGGCAGTATACCCTTACTCTTCCTTTGTCTGAAATTAAGCACTGCCCATCATACCCCTACCCCTCCTGCTATTCAACAAATTTCCTAGTACTGTGCCAGGGCTAATCTAATAGCAGTGTTTGTCTACAGACATTCTTGACTGAGTCTTGTGGCTCGCACCCTTTCTATAGTAGGCTCGCAAAGCCCATGACATCACTGTACAACATCCTTCAATTCAAATCCTCAAGACATTTTTATCTAACATTCCTCCATCCTGCAGCCTGAGATGGAGTCCTTCAACGGTTTTTGTATACCTAAAAAAGGCCTCCTGTGAAGGCGTTTCTCTTCCTTTACCTTTGACTTAGCCGTACTTCTGCAATTGTCTGCTAGTGCTTTTGATCAATAAGGGCTCAGCGTCTTGATTTGCACAATCTCCCTCAGTCATCCCAGCATAAAGAAATAAAAGGACGGTTACTCATTGATAATAAAAAAAAACTTGACTTGCTTTGCATCTGTTGGTTGTTGCCTGATGTCTGAAGGTGTGTCAGGGTGAGCGTGAGTCAGGTATACTTAGGAGTGGAGACTTGCCTAGGTTCATCATGATAAGAGCTGTTTTATTGCCAGTCCATCTCAAGTAGGATTGGTAGCTGTTGACTGTTTGTATATATCTTTGTTTCTTTTAAATGTTTCCACTGATCTGACCTTTTTTATGTGCAAGAATGACATCATAGTTGGGCTTTGCGCACAGAGATACAATCCTCACAACTGTCTTCCCTACTAACCCACATACAGTATGCAGTGCTCTTTTGGATTACACTGCAGCCATTCTGTCCTCTGAGAGTGTGTGTCCAGCCTGAGAGTGCTAGCATCTTTTAAAACTGTTTCCCATGGTTTCAGAGCACTGGCTGTGAAGCCTTTCTGAAGAGGAAATTACATCGGCCATTTGCCACACTTGCCTCTTCAAAATTGGCATGAGCCCTTGAAAATCCATATCGGTTGACCTCCAGGGCCCAAACGTGTTAAGCTATAGCCTGTCACTTGGCATACAAGCCCTCACAAGTAAAGTGCATGCTTCCTCCCTGGCACAAAATGGATAAGGAGGTGGAGAAACCAAGTACACTGGTGGGCGGCGAAGGGACTCCAACGTCTTGCATACATATTTCTGGTTCAGTAAACTAGGGCTAAAAGCTAAGGCAGTGCTTATATTCAACAGCAAAATCCTGATTTGTTTCAGCTGAATCTCCAAGTTGGTTAACATGTTAAACATAAGAACTTGGGAAGCTTTCAGTGTTGCAAAGTTCACTTTTGTTGCTCTGAGTCTTTTTGTTCCCTGTCAGTCAAAAATCACTTGACTATTTACAAATTTTCCGATTACAGAGAGGAATGGTAAATTTGGTCTACGGCATGGGAAAGAGCCCGGAAAGGCGTCTTGATAAGAGTACGTTTAAATTAAGATGGCACCGAGCCAGTGACCACGGAGCTTTTAATAACACAGAGAATGCCTGGGCAAACAGTTGCCATGGGCTCCCCAAGCAGCCCGACAGACTCCGTATCTGGAGAAGAAACTTGCATAAAAGGGGTTCTTTTACTTGAAATTGATGTAAATGAGAACATGATGGTATTCAATAAACAGCAATCACAGACACCACTTTTAAATTTAATCACTACGTCTCGCAAAATAATAACTTGTTTGTTCCTTGTGCGGTTTGGGAACGCCAGTCAAGTGGGTAGCGAGCCTGTTTGGCTGTCCTAAAATACAACCTTTGTTCAGATTTGTTAGATAGACCTACTGGAGAATCACTCACTGTCTTCTTGTATCAACCACCACAGAGTGCAGTGTTTTCCACAGCAGCACTTTGTTGCCCACAAAGTAGTATTGTTGTTACTGGGTTATTGTGGATGCCACTGTAAGAGGGATGGCTCAGAGAATAGTGATTTATACTGTGGTGATAGAGCAAACAAAACACTACAACACAGATAAAACCATGCAACAGGCTGATGTACGCTTAACAAACACAACTGCGTGAGTTTAGAATTACAACAGTCAAGAAAAACAGCAAAATACTTGGATAGTTTTCCTTCACTCCTTCCCACGCTAAAAAATAAATTCCATGACTGAAGGTGTGCAACGCCTGGCATTTTGGCACAAGCCACTTTTTTATTTGTTTTCTAATTTTAAACCATCTTAAACATCCTGGTTAAGATTCACAACATGCAGCTGCAGCACTGAATATATAGCAGGGAGTGTACCCATGCTTATATTTTCCTTCTGGAAGCAAAATATTCTAAATGCATATGGTAGCCTTACAACCACACCCTTCATCTAGTGAAATCATAGGAGGGGCATTACCACCTTGGCTGTATTTAGTTGTCTACTGACCCCAGATGTAATCCATAATAACAGGACCCAACCCAGGACAATCCTATCATTGCACCTCCTGATAATCACTTAATATAGGCCTCTAGGATTAAGTCGAAGATCAGACCAAGCTCTCTTAGTCTGTACCCTATACAGGATTTTCAGTTAGACACGGAGTAGCTGCTGGCCTGCCTGTGGCCCCATCAAGACTAATACTGTAGCACTGCAGTCCACCTTAAATCTATACTATTCCTTGCAAAACTCAACTTCCATTACAGTCAGTTTACTACATACACAGGAAGACACTGAACAACAACACCATTGAACAGCCCTTATAATTATTGCATGAAATCATTTACAGTCACCAGTTCAAGCTTGTAGCATGTCTGCTCATAACACAAAATCTTATTACAAATCAGATTCCAATGACTACCACAGAAACAATCACAGGCACACCAAAGTTGACACGCAGCCCTGGAGGACAGATCCTTCATAAAGGCTTGTCTCTTTATGCTAAATTTACCAGGCAGAAGAGAGTATTTCCCAACAGGTTCACCAAGGCGACTTCCTGTCAACTTATTGAATAATTCACATACATCTGATTCTTAACAAACTAAAAATATAAACCACTTCTACAACAGTAAAAGTCAGCGGCACACTAATAAACTGCATTCCCAGCTTTCTTATGTAGATAAGAACCTTTGAGGTTACATGTGCCAAGAGAAATCAATGTATTATGCATTAAGTTTCACTGCCTCATTTAGACATTAAATATGTATCATGCAGAGAGAAATTTAATTTCAAATAGGGGAGAAAAAAAAGTCACATTAAGCCTCATGAGGATGCGGTTACCAAGTTTTAAAAGGAGGGCAGAGAGCCAAGTCCAAAACATCCAAATCAGGTGATTGCTGGGTTTTGGGAAGGAACTCCTGGAATTCCAGACTGCTTATTTTGAGCTAATTTGAGTCAGCTGTTAAAATCATTCTGGGCAGCTGAGCAAGTATTAACATATTTTCTGCAACATTATAAGAAACCCACATGCAAATCCAGCCTTCATAAGCTGTTACAAAAACCCATTTATTTCTAAAATGCTATTAAAGGGACAGTTCACCCCAAATTCAAGTATACATATCTTTCCTCTTACCTGTAGTGCTATTTATTAATCTAGATTGTTTTGGTGTGAGTTGCTGAGTGTTAAAGATATTGGCCGTAAAGATGTCTGCCTTCTTTCCGATATAATGGAGCTATATGGCACTCTGCTTGTGGTGCTCAAAGTGCCAAAAAAAATGCATTTAAAAACTCGAAAGCAACATTTCTTCCCAGAAAACATGACCCGATTACTCAAGGTTATCCACAGACCTTGTTGTGAGCAGTTTCATGTAGGAACTCGTTTCTTTGTATACTACACCATATTACTTCACAGAGGGATGCGTGGCTGACTCTTGGAGGCTCGTGACAGCTATAGATATAAACATTAATGGCGTCCTCCTTAGATGAGCTGTAAAGTTAGCTAGCCAAGTAGTGCTAGGTGAGCTAACAGTAGATGCACGTTTCCTTCTGTGCGGTGATACGGTTCACAAGTGTTGTTCTGTAGAAAGAAAATAGCTCCTACATGAAACTGCTTACAATAAGGTCTGTGGATTATCTAGGGTAGTGGTTTCCAACTGGTGGGTCGCAGCCTAAAAGTGGGTCGCGGGTACATTCTGAATTGACCGCAAGTGACTTGCTGATGTATCAACTTTGTAGAAAACTCACTTCTTTTTTTTTTTAAATACAGTGAATTTCCAGCAAAGAGCTTTTATTTTGAAGTGCCGTTTCCTGCTGTAGAGTGGGTGAATAACGAACAGCTTCTTAACGGAGACAACAAACTAGCTTGAGACATGGCCAAACACAAGTATGAGGCTGAACCACTGATCTAGAGTAACCGCATCATGATTTCTGGAAAGAGAAGTTGTTGAGTTTTTCATGGGTTTTTTTCTTGTCACTTTGAGCACCACAAACCGAGTGACATCTAGTTCTATTATACTGGAGAGAAGGCAGACATCTCTACGGTCAATATCTCCGACACTCAGCAGCTCTTACCAAAATGATCTAGCACCACTGCTATGAGTAAAATGTGTACTTTTGATTTTGGGGTGAACTGTCCCTTTATAGTATTTTTTACCTAAGGTCCAACAAATGTGACTGCTTTCCAAATGAATAATATAAAACACAGTGTGTGTTTATACGGTGACTGAGGAAGGATGAGGGGAAATCACTCAGAATCTTCTAAATAACACAGCAACTTCTCAGGAATGTCCACACAGGTCTGACAGACAGCTGCTCCATCTGTTCATGCCGTCAATTCTCCCAAACAGGAAAAATGACTGGAATCAGGAACCTCTCTCGTCTCCTGGAAGACTCCCTTACCTCATTGTTCCACACAGTGACACGGACTGAATCAACTCTGGCTGCATAAAACTTTCCTGATGCAAATTATTTCAAGCTGATACATCCCTGTTTCAGAAATAAACACAAGATTCGAACAGTTCTGTAGAAACACAGAGAAAAGAGACTCACCAGTTTCCTCATCGATGGTAAATATCCCCAGGCCGGATCCATCTCGTATGGAGTATCGAATCTCTCCATCTCGGTCTTTGTCTTCATCTTCAGCTGATACTGTCATTACTGAGGTCCCGACAAGTGCATCCTCTTTTATAAATCCCTTTTCCACAAACGATCGGAACAAAGGCCTGTAGAGATTCTCGTTGACATCCACTACGTCCACCTCAATGAAACAGGTTGATGACAAGGACATGGGCTTCCCTTTGTCTTTAGCTTTTGCCGTCAGGTTGTACACCTGTTTGGTCTCGTAATCAAGATTCTGCACGATCCGCACAGCACCGCTGAGTTTGTCTACCTCAAAATTCCCGTCTCCATTATCAATTAGGCTGTAGCGTACCTGACTGGAAGGTCCGATATCGGGATCATGAGCCTCCAGCCACATTATCACAGTACCGATAGGAAGGTCTTCTCTCACCTTCACGCGATAGTTAGGGGGGACAAATTTAGGTGGATTATCATTCACATCTTCCAAGGTGATTTTAAGCGGCACTGTGGACACTAGCTGAGGCTCGTTCGCTGCCTGGTCATGTGCGGCGATCTTCAAGACATAAACTGGATGGAGCTCACGATCCAGCGGCTTTGTCACAGTCACCACGCCAGTCTCCTCATTGATCGCAAAATGATCTGTGCCTCCCAAAATTGAATACTTGACAACTCCGTTATTTCCTTGATCCCTGTCTGTCGAATCCACCTGGATGATTTCCGTGCCGACAGGTGTATTCTCACTTATTTCAACTGAATACGAATCTTGCAAAAACTGAGGGCTGTTATCATTGGCATCTAGGATCTTAATACCTAAGAGGCGTGATGAGGATTTCTGCGGTATGCCAAGGTCATAAACGGTAATGTTGAGAGTGTACTGGTCTGTTGTTTCCCTGTCGAGAGGAGAATAAACCAAAAGCCAGCCGGTTTCCATATCTACTATGAAGCGGCTCTCTGTGTCCCCTCCTGAAATAACATACACTAGTTTACCATTAAAGCCACTATCTGAGTCTGTGGCGCTTAAATGGACGATCCGTGCCCCGACAGGCAGGTCCTCTTTAACTTCAATAACACTGGGGAATGACTCCGCAAACTGAGGAGCGTACCGATTGACCGAGTGAAAGTCCATAAAGTTGTCATCCGGCTCAGTTTGCGTGTGGATTTTGCTGCCCTGAAGCAGTTTTTCAGCCAACATGGTAGCGACACCAGTTTCAACACATTTTAACTGGACAGGCTTGCGTGCCGTGATGACAGTTATGTTCATGACCATTGGCCGAGTCTCGTGTTCCCCGTCCGTTGCGATGACTTGTAAACTGTGAAAGGACACTTTAGCCGCCTCTCCCTCACTCAGCGTGTGCTTCAGTGAAAGCACACCAGAGTTTGGGTTCAGTTCAAACAGATCGAGATCATTCCCAGCTTTAATATGGTACCGCACTAGCTGCAGCTCATCAGCATCTATGGCAGACACGGTTGTTATCTGCTCTCCCTCGCCGTGATCTCTTGGCACAGTCACTTCACAGTCTACATTTTCAAACAGGGGCTTATTGTCATTCAGGTTATTTAACGTTACGGTGACTGAGGCCTCCACCTCTCTCCGGTAAGGGGATCCCCAATCTGACGCCCTGACTTTGAGATTATAAATCCTTGGCATGAGCTCATAATCCAGGACCTCTGAGGTACTGATGATACCGGAGAAGTAGTCAATGACAAATGGTTGAGGGCTCATGTTGGTAATGCTGTAGGTCACATAACCGTTCTCGCCTCTGTCTAGATCAGTGGCTTTAACCGTTACCACACTGGTCCCTATGGGTACATTCTCGTCAACACTGGCCTTGTAGGATGTCTGCTGAAACTCAGGTGCGTTGTTATTCACATCAATCACATCAACAATCACTTTTGTTGCTGCTTTTCTGTCACTGGTGATCACGTCTAGCTCAAACCGGGGCGCAAAATCAGCATTGATTGGTCCTGCAGTGCTGATTAAACCAGTATCTGGATTGATGGTAAACCTGTTCTTGTCAGATTTGTGTCTGAAGGCATACTTTAGCTGTGGATACTTTGGCACGGCTGTTACCATAGTGACAGGTGTAAGAAGAGGGGCAAATTCACTCAGATTGACTCTGTAAACAGCCTTTTCAAATATAGGAGGGCCCACTTTGAACTGTGCAGAAGTGACATGTACCAATTTAGCAGATGAAAATTGAGGGGGGCTGCCTTTGTCCTTCGCCTGTAAAGTGAGGTTGTATCCAAAAGGCTGGCTCTCCCAGTCCACGTCTTTGACTGCTTTTATCTTATACTCCTTGCTCCCGGGGCTGCTTCTCACAGCCTTGAACTGCTGAAGAGGATCGCCAGCCACAATACTCAGTGATGCGATCTCTCCATTTGGTCCCTGGTCACTGTCCTCCACTGTCACAATAGCATAGGTGGGATCATGGTCTGCATCTGAGGGGGCCAAGGTCACGGCGGTAATTACAGGTGCATTCTCATTGGCCTGCTCCACCCTCACTGTGAGTTTGGCCATGCTACTGAAGCCACTGCTGCCGTACAGCTTCATCCCCCTGTCCACTGCGAGGATCTCCAACTCGTACAGCTTGGTCTCGGAGTAGTCAAGTTTGCCAGTGAGTGTCACTACACCGCTTGTCGGATGAACCGCAAACATGTCCGTCCACTCCCTGAAACTATAGTAGTACTCTCCGTTCGTACCGATATCTGCATCCGTCGCCGTGACCTTGGCCACGCTCGTGCGTATGGCCGTGTTCTCCGGCAGAGAAATGCTATAGGACGTTGGCGAGAAGAGAGGCCTCAGATCATTGGTGTCCAGTACCTGCACCTTAACTCTGGTGCGACACTCAAAGTTAGTGTTCCTCTCTGATGCTTTAACAGTCAGCACGTAGTGGTCTTTCACCTCCCGGTTCAGAATGGCAGTGCTGCCTCCTTTGGTCCTTATTCGCAAAAAACTGAAATCTCCCAGCAGGTAGTCCTCTGCTTTGAATAAGTTCTCATTATCTCCAGAGATGATTTTGTACCGTATCTCCCAGGCTGGGTCTGTGATATAGATCCCCATCTTGGTGTGACTCTCTAAGTAAGTCTTAGCAGCAGAGTTCTCGTATATGGTGGCGTTGTAAACAGAGTGGGTGAATTGCATGGAGGCGGCCCTCACCATCCTTTGGTTCCCTGTGCAGCCACAGAGGAGCTGCAGGAGCAGCACAAGCAGTGAAACCAAGTGCTTCCCCATTATCGTACCGTGTCCTTCACAGAACCACCTGGGGAAAAAAACAAAATATAACAGGTTAGTGCAAAAAACTCACTGTAATTACAACTAATATAATACAAAAAATAGCAAATTACAACATCATATCCTCATTTTCTACTATCATGGACATCAGGACAGTTTAAATGCTGAAAATCATTCCTTTCTTCACTGTGCACACTCCCAGACTCCTCTAAATGTCATGACAAGTGATGGCCTGGCTGATAAATAGCTAAATAGGCTTCATGTGGAAAAAGATAAGGCAGAGCAGTTGGTCAAGTGACAAGATCTAAGCCTGAACTGATCCCACGTCTGCACGGTGCCAGATGCCAAATATGTGCACTTCATATCAGAGAAACCTAATTTACGCAACGCTTGGTGAGCTCACAGAAAAAACTGGCGACAAGAACAAATGTAAATCTTCAATTTCAGTGTTGATGCAAAATAATTTTCAGTGTAGGGCTGCACATTTAATACTGACTTTAATAATCCTGTGCAGAACTGCATAAGAATTAACATTTCAGCTCACCCACTAAGGAGTTAAACATTTGCACAAGCTGCAACAACTATGTAATACAATAACTTACAATGATACTGGACTTTTCTGCCAGTAAGACCAGCAATTAGAAACCCTGCCGCTGTAAATCAAACATAAAGGCTGATCCTTTTCCATCTCGTGGAGCTCCAAAGACTGAGGAGATGTGCTTGAAACGGCTTTAAAATTGCAGATTCATTCGTTTACAGCCGCTTTACAACGTCTCGGGCTGCGTGAGAGTCCGTACAAAGACAAATAAAAGCAAGACGCTGCTGTGTCTGCAGGAGTGTATAATAAAAACCTACATTATTTACTTTTGGCGTGTCAAAACGACCTGAGCAGGGTTTAGTTATTAATGCTTTATGAGGGGTTAATAAGTGACAGAGAGTCTTAACTAAAAATACCTTAAATGTGAAGCTATAGCCTGCAGGTACAAAAGAACCATCTGCTTGTGTGCGACCATTGTAAAAAAATTACAACTACAGCCAAAACTTCTACTTTATAAAAGATTAAATACATTCCTTAAAGATTTCGCATTTGCTACACTATGTTTCTCTGCAACCTTTTAACTAATGAGCTATTTATATTAAGAAAAAATAAAAAATCTTAAAAGGAAAATAACTTAGGTGCCTTCCGACGGTTTCATTTCAAACCCCATCCCCCAACTAAAGCCATTCACTTCACGAGACGATAGCAGCCGAGCGCTGAGCACAGATTTGCCTGATAAAAAACACTCTGCACTTTCCCAACACCGCGCAAAACAACACAGAAACTACTGAATTCAAACAACAGAATTATTTGTTTAAATCAAAAACGACACTAAACCAGTAGTTTTCATGAGGCTAAACTTCCCCCAAAGAGGCAGAGAGAGCAGCGGCGGCTGGTTTCTTTCACAGCCCCGCAGCTCACAATAGCAGACCTAACCTATCTCAACTTTTTCACTCGTTACACAGATGCCGAAGCTAAGCGCCAAAAGAAGCGGGAGCACAACAGAGTATAAAAACAACCATTCACGTACCTCTTCTATTATTAATCTCGTATATTTGGAGGTTTTGCATGTAGTTTATGTAGTCCAGATCTCGGCATGGTAATACGTGGACTTGTCTCCTCTCCGTTACTCCATCTACCACCAGCACTCTCCACTCACTGGTTCCCTTTCTCTCCCACACTGGCGCTGCCCGGTATCTCTCCGCGCTGCGCACGTCCGGATCTACTTTACCGGCTGGCAGCAGGATAAAACCCGGGACCAAGACCAGGGCAGCATACTTTGATCTACTGTCCCTTATATTATATTTATCTAAACAAATATTATTTAAAAAGGGCAAAAAGATGCGCACAAATAAATTAGGTTAATCTTAATCTGGTTGCAACCACTTCACATCACCTATAGCCCCAAAGGTAGCATTGTATTCATGAGAAGCATCCTTTCATAAAACTTCTCTGGACATCCATTTATGAGGGCACTTTGATTAGTATTTGATTTTTTTTTTCTCAAAAGCTCATTGTGACCTTTTGTGAGACGTTATTTGGTAACCTGGGACTCTCTCGTGTCACATTTTCCTCCATATAGGCTATGAATTCTAGTCCCATTTAACCCTTCCTGTCATTACTATAAGCCAAATTAAAGTGACCTACAACAAAGTCCTCATATGACACGCGAGATACTCTTACAAAGGGCAAAATCTCGACCTCCCCAAACGGGACTAACCTTAATCCAATATTCACCACGTGAAGCTGCAGCCCAAACCACTTATGTGCCGTGACAAGGCTTTTTCGTGGAAAAAAAAAACAAGGTGAGTTCAGTGTGACCTCAAGCTGCTGGAAAGCAAACAAACACTATAAAGACAGTGTCAATTAGACAATAATTTATGCTGGCTGTGCTGCAGAATGACCCGTGGATTCACATCATAATTTAGTTGTCAGCATTTTAAAAAAAAAATAACTGTTGGAAAAAACTATTTTGCAAATAAAATCGCAGTTCAGGGCATCTCTGATGATGATAAATGGGCTCATAATACGTGCAGATTCAAAGTTCCTCGCGCGTGTGGGATGCAATTTAGATGTTTTAACATCACTTGTGCAGATTATCTTCCTTGTCATTATTCTTAGCCGTGTTATTGGCTTTTAATAGGGCTGGCTTAGGGCTGGGAGTGTAATGTCCAGCAGTGCGTCCCAGGGTCTGTATTTTGGCATTAGAAGCAGGGTGACTGATGGTGGAGGTACACTCGCCATGAAGGCGCTGATCCCATCAACCCCCTTCCTCACACAGCCATGCTGCCTGCTTCCCAGACCAAACGCTGCACTCCAATCCCTCCACAGGCACTCAGGAGTGTGGCTGCTATGCGATTGATGGCGCTGTCTCACTGCTCTTGCCCGGACTGCAGTGATCCAGCTGGTGCGCCTGCAGAAAGCCTGTGCTGCATGCAGCTAGACAACTTGTCAACTTGTACTGCTGCTGCTTGTGTGAGCGCGCGCGTGTGTGTGTGCGTGTGCTTTTGTGTGCGCGCGGTGCGTTTGAGTGCCCCTAAGCGTGCGTATTTGCGCATTTGGTTATTTGGCACAAGTCAGACAGAAACTCACTTTTCTTTAACACCCATAAAAAATACGATTCGAGTTGAGCATAAAAGTTTAAAGAGCCGTTTCTACGAGCTGATGTGCTCTGGTTTTTACTCAAAGCTACTCACCAGACCAGCTGGATGATCGCCGGCTCCAAACTTCACTTCACAAAAATCCCGGCAGTTTTTGGTAAATATTTTTTCGCGAGCATCTCTCGCACCAGGGTAGGCTTCTGTCTGTGAGAATCCGCCACCTTGTTCTCTTCTTCAGTCCCTCACAGTTTGCAGAGCCCTCTGTTCCGATCCGCGCACAGCAGTCATCACACTTGGTGGCTTGGTACAGTAGAGCTGTAGGCTACGGTGTGCTCCGCTCTTCTCCTCCACAACGGCTCAGGTGGAGTTGCATACTGTTGCTGCCTTCAGGTGATATCGGAAATATCGTAACCGTATTAGGAGCGCGCAAGGGGACAAAGACACAGGGAAGAAATGGCAAAGTGGTGGCTGTCTTGCCCTCAGCCCTCTCGCATGGTGAAGTGACAGAGCTGCTGAGGGTGCCAGGAGAAAGGAAGTCACATGAAGGACTGAGAGTGATGGCTTTGATTTTTAGCTTTTATATTCTGGCTGCCTGCAAATCTTATTAGCCAATTTGCCAGGCACATAAATGCCACTTAGTCTAATAAACGAATTAAAACATGAACTGTATGTCTGATATATATTTTATTCTTAAGCATTGCATGCTTTGATGCATTTCTAAATGCATCTATGTTTAATTTGTGGATAATTTTCTACATCAAAAGCACTTTAAAGTCATTTGGAAAAACCCCAAAGTTTGACAGTGTCAGATCTTCCTGAAGGCATCCAGGATTTTACACCTTCAGCTCTGACGTCACAGATGCCACTCTCATTCCCTGCATGCACAGCTCAGTGTGTGTTGCCTGCAGTTTAGCCTTGTTTATCCTCTCCAAAAATCAAAGCACCCAACCTCGCATGCATTTTTTATTTTGTTTATGGCTTTCTCAATTCAGCTCAGGTTATGGATTGTGGGGTTTTTTGTGCCCTTTAAGAAACCGCCGTGTAGTTTTATTAGTGATCAGCGAGTGCGCTTGAGCATCAGAGAAGCAAATGTCTTCATTCAGCTCCTCGAAAACATGTGGTTAACAACCACACTCGACACCATGCTGTGAAGTGGCTGCCAAAAAATGCCAGAGCAGAAAGGGGGGCTGGGGATTGGGGGGCTGTTGGATCCGGCAGTCCAGCGTGAGAATCTCTGCCTAATGTCCATTCAGCACTGGCTCATTAAAGTCACATTTGCCCACAGGCTGAGTAAACGAATGAGACCTATGGGTTTGGTGTGTGTGCATGTGTGTGTGAGAGAAGGAGGGAGGGAAGGGAGGAGGGAGAAAGATTGAGCTTGTGTGTCAGAGAGCAAGTGTGTAATGTTTCATCTCTCGCTCCTCTCTTGGTCTCCCCTCTATCTAGCTCCCACTTTTGTCCTAGACGATGTTAGGTATCTGAAACAGCCTTTCTCTTCTCTCCGCTGCCTCTCCTCTGATCTGCCTGTAAAGCTTTAATTGAATTCAGGTCAGGTGATGCCCAGGGCTGGTTCCTCTGCTTTGATCTCACCAAGTGTTTGCAGTCCTGACTGCTGGGGGTCAGGTCCTGGTGCCTTATAGACCCTATATGTATGGGGAGGCTGTATAGTGTTTGCAATGGGGAGCACCTCCAGCCCCTTAAAGCAAGTACAAGAAACGTAAGCCTGGAGAGAATCATGCATTTGGTCATGTATGAGTGTAGGCTATGTGTGTGTCTGTCAAAAGTGAATCTCACATTCTACTGGACCAATCATCCCAATATTTTGTGTGCACATTTATGACTGCATGTTCAAGGACCTCTTAGGGTTGTTTCCCAGTTGTTGAGAAACCTGTTTTGTGATTTGTTGATTGTTTACTGCTGACTGCTCTTATGCTGGGTTCAGACTACCCGATTATAACCGTCCTACAGCGTCGGCTTTGATCAGGAACAACCAGTGTCATGTGCAATAACCGATCATTTTATTCCATGTAGTGCGTCATAGTAGACGAGGTGATTCATAGACATAGTAGGTGTCTGGGACACCTCATGACGCCCCGACAGAAAGTCTGGCATGTTGATTTGTCTTTGTCTACCATGACTCTTTGCATCACAGCTGTCACTTTGTTCCAATAGGAACACAGAGCGATCTGCTGCCGTGGGCAACTGTACGGCAACAACACCCCAACTATTTTGATATTTCCTCAAGGGACTACCATGACATAGCCTGGAAATCCAGACCCAAATCTAGAAAGATTTAGGGTCTGGTTATGAGTAATGCAAATGGCCCAACTCGAGGGGCGGCACCAAGCATGCATTTGAAAATATAACTGCACGCAATTGGATAACACTACGACCAATCAGAACAATACACAGGGTGACATATCCAGGGCGCTACCAGTGGAGCTAACTGGTAGATTAGACTCTTGCCGTATCGGCAACAGCAAAAATGTCCTTGCAAAGGAAAGACTCGAGCGTCGTCTTCTGTTCCTCTTTTAGAGAAAAAGCCAAGTCTAACTCGTTCATTGTAGCAGCCAAAGCCGTTTCAAACAGCCGGTGTTCATCCGTAGCCATCTTGCAATGTTTACTCACTGTTTCCGGACTTCGTCGTCGCAGCGAAGTCTATATATCAGATACACCGATGTGACCGGTGCTCCGGATTTCCAGGGTAACCATGACATGGAAAAAAGGAAAATGCTGGCGGGAAATAGCAGACACTCTTAAGCAACTCGGTCAGTACTGCTATTAGCATCAAAGATCCTTCTTTGGAGAAAGACTGGGTAGACAAACATACCATAAAATTCACAAATAGTGGCAGAGCCTTTACTTACCACAAGTACAGAGGATACCAGCTTTATTTGAAATAGACGACATTAGACACAGCCCTTTATCTCTCATTCCATTGGTATTTTTCTATTCTTTAAATTCTTAATCCGCTCCCATTTGCCCTGTTAAATTTAATGCATCACGCCATCATGTCAAACTCAACACTTCCTGTATCCATTTGAAAATAAAAGCCCCTTATCATCGCAGTGGAGAGAATCCCTTTATTTTCTAAAAAGGCTTTTATTCTGAAAGATTTGCAGGAACTTGTTGTGGAGAATTCAGTGAATTGCACGCTTTTCATGCGGTACTTCAAATGTACCTCCTGCCATCTCAGTTTTTACATTACTACAAAAACAGTTCGGCTGGGACCTGAACACCCAAAGTAACAGAATTAATATAATAGTAATGAAAACAGAACAAGAACAATCTGATGACATTGCACACGTCGCAAAAGACAACTAGTGATGGTTGATCGTGGACCAGTGTATAGTCTGTCATGTCTGTCCGCCAATTCACGGCAAGATTTAATGACTCAATAATCACCTAATCTGACATAGTGACTGTCAGGATGGACAAGCATATCATGTAGTCTGAAGCTGGCATTAACCAGACAGTGCAGGCCGCAGGTTATCAATAAATGCACAGTGCTAAAGGTGTTTCCGGAAATCGTCTTGGCTAAAAACAAGACGCCTGACTGTCTGTTGCAGACCACACTTTGGCCTTCATTGTGGCTAAAAAACTGACATCCCTTGAAAAGTTTGGTTTCATTTTGAACTGGAGCATCTGCAAATGAATTCCATACCTGACATGGTGTGATCGACCAAAGCTAGGCAAGATACAAGATGATGCAAAAACAAATAAAGTTTCTGTTACCTTTGCAGCCATTTTGACTGTATCAAGCTGAGAGAGATAATATACTGTATTGGGCTTATCTGAGCAGTATAAATTATTTAGAGTGACCGTGATAAGCTCTGGCAGCAGCTGATCAGGCATACATCTACTGAGTGCAGTTTTCTAGTTCCGTGTCGATTTTGGAGCCCCCTATGGACAAAAAGGGTAGTGTTTCCCTGAAAAGTCTTCATCTGGCTAGCACTTGCATCTGTTTTGGAAACGAGTGACAGGAATATGCAACTAATTTTTAATACTATTCTACTTTTTTAAGCACAGCTGTTGGCAGGATGATTAGCAATGAGGTAGCCTAATGTATCATGTTGTGGCTATGTAACATTGATAACTAGTGGTGGATGAAGTACCAAAAAAGTCATACATGACTAAAAGATATCTGACCAGAAAATGACTTTGGTAAATGTTTAAGTCACCTTTTAGAATATTAGTAAAAGTCTTAAAGTATCTGACATTTACTGTGTCTAAGTTATAATATTACATGTACTTTAGTATTAAAAGTAAAAGTGCAAGTAAATGCTGTCAATAAAAATGCAAGTGGTCAGAATTCAGAGGACCATGAAGTTTATTTCCTCCAAACATGAACATCAGCTTAAAACCTGGAGCATACATTACACTTGAAGGAAACTTCAGCTCAAAGGATTTAAAGAAAACCTTTGAGTATCCAGGGCTGACACACAGCAGGGGAGCAGCCACTGCACAGTTACATGTCACGAATCTTTGTCTCCTTTGAATCATCTGCGGTGGGACGCCATTTTCTGCTTCTGTCATGAAGTCGGTTTCATCATCGAGTGACATGTCATCGCTAACATATAGCATCTAATCTGACATGCAGCCTGGGCTTGACAGGAAAACCAAACTTTGAGAGCACTTGTGTGCACTTGCTCTTTTGTGATAAATCTATGATATAACTTGCAAGCTGGGATCACTGATTCATCAAAGTGTTCGGTTTTAACGAAGTAACAAAACTGCTTTGGGGTATTGTAGTGGAGTTACAGTGAACGTTGACTGAAATATAAAAACTCTAGTAAAGTAGATACTCCCAAAAGAATACTTAATTGTAACAAAGCATTATTATTGTCTAGCTTTTCTTTTATTCTTTGCTAACCCTGCTCCAATACCAGCCATAATCACAAAATATAACATCAGAAATAAAATTCTCTAAAGAAAAATGTCATCCTGCTTCCTTTTAACTGGCTAATGTTCTACTCACTGTGAAACCTTGCTTGGGAAAATGTAAACACAGGCTCTGTCAGCCTGCGTGCCATAAATCATATCATCTAATTTTGCGGGGAATGGTACCCAGGGACAGGCATTAAGAATTAATCCGTAGAAATAGCCAATTTTCTCACTGATGGTCCGGTTTGCTCATGTAAGTCATATAAAGTCATCAGTATTAAAATGAGACTGTTTCAAACTGTTAAAAACTCCAGTAGATGCTTTAATTATTAGTTAAATTAACTTTATGGAGAAAACGTTAACTTGAAATCAGGAGGCACAGGGGAACAACATCCAGGAGATTTTTTATAGGAGACCAGTATTCTTTTTTTATGTCACTCTGACTGCATATCATGTGATAAATTGACGACTGACTCATCAGTTATGTCTCCTGTGCCGCCCATACTGGTGTGAAAGACACTCCAGTCTTGAGTCTAAAAGCCTCATTATAAGAGAGGCTACACTATGCGGCATGCTTCCTCTCATGTAACACACTGCAGGCTCAATTCCCTCTTAAAATCATACTAATCCGCTACAGATTGTCCTCGTGTTGTTGAGAGATGTTAGCAGTGGGCACGGACTGCCGTGCTGAGTGAGTTACTTCTCCTTTCCACCCATGACTAATGTCTTAAGCTGTAGGTTCCCCTGCAACTTGAAACTGGAGAGAGATCAGGGAAAGATACAGATGATTTGTAGCGCGCCTGCAGCAATAGAGCACCCAGGTATCTGTTTCTCCCACCAACCAATCTGTGTAGAATCTGAGTCCTGAGGCAGAGCTTAACTGTAAGAGAGATTAGAATAATTCAATATCCACCCTGCTGTAGTGTCCTCCAGTAAAGACACTGACCCTCCTGGAGCTGGTGCCACTATTCTTGAGATGAGCCACTGTGCAGAAAGGAGTACATTATCACAAAATGAGCTAGTACTACCACAGAACTGATCTTTTGGCTTCAAAATTAAGCACACAATGTACCTGGCACTAAGTTTGTGGAGTTTTTTTTTTTTTTTTTTAGAAACGAACATGAGAAATTTATGTGAAATAATAATAAACAATTGACATTGCCCCTGCAGCTAGAGACAAACTGCTGTGCTCTGAAAATAAAGTCTTCATGCCGCCTCAAGCAAAGCAGGAGATTATCTAAGCAAAGCCCCTTGGTTGTAGAAGCTTCCGTAATTACCTAAAAAAAATGACACAAGAATACACTGAGCTATATCTGGAGCAACCTGTTTGGAGAGTTAACATTACTGCATTATTTAGTTGGTCGTGTTACTTTGAGAGAGCATGCGAGTGAAAAATAAAATGTGTGAAATAGATTAGAGCACTCCTCTCTGCATGCAAGGTTATCATGGAAACCTGTACCGTGTCCTGGGGGAAATCAATAGCCCCCTTCTTCCCGGTTTATACACTCTACATTTGACTCACACTGGGTTGCATTTCGAAGCTCTTTGTTATTCACTGGTTCATAAGCAAAGTAAGATGGCTGTCCTCGGAGACGTCCCCAGATGGATCACAGTAGTGCATTCAAAATGTACTGTAAACAGACTGTTCGCCTTATTAGCCATGAGAACAAAGTCCATCTCGTCACCCAAGAGGGGAAGGGCGCTGAACATGATTCTATACTGTATATTTTGTACATTTTGGATTCATTCTACATTATACTCTCTAACACTTGCACGTAATATTTATTCATGTATTAATAGCCTATGAAAAGGAACATTGATATTTGGGGGAATATGCTTATCCACTTTGCTGTTGAGCGTTAGATGAGAAGATTGATACCACTCTCTTGCGTAATAGCTGTATCAATCTTCTCATCTAACCTACACATGTTTGTGCATTTCCCAGAAAAATGTGCCATGTTGGGAAATACTTATTTGTTCTTTGTTAGGATAAAACAAACAGGTAGCCTATAGCATGTTTACTTGTGAGGTTTTGGAGGTGCTAGAGAGCAGATAGCTTAGCCTGTTTACCTTTGAACAGAGCCAGGCTAGCTGTTCACCTGTGTGTCTTTATGCTAAGATAAGCTAACTGACTATAGCATCTTCTTTAACAAACAGTTTAAATGTATGATGAATATGTAGCTGGGGTTAGCGGCTTGTTAACTTAGCTTAGCATGCTAATTGAAAACAGGGGTAAACAGCTGGCCTGGCCTGGCTCTGTCCAGAGCTAACAAAACCTGCCTACCTGCACCTGTAAAGCTTAACTGACACATTATACGTGTTTTTTCAGTCCTTACAAAATGCTAACGGTAAAAATGACAATTTGTGTTGATTGGTGAGTTTAAGAGGTGCTAGTAGCATATTTTGTTACCTTTGGACAGAGTCAGGCTAGCTCTTTATCCCTGTTTCCAGTCTTTATCCTAAGCTAAGCTAACAAACTGCTTCATATTTAAAGGTCTAGTGTGTGAGATTTATGGGAATTTAGTGGCATCTAGTGGTGAGGACTGCACATTGCAACCAGCTGAAACTTTTCACGGTTAAACTTCCTTCAGATTTCTTTGTTCAGGAGGTTTTTATCAGTAGCCGAATTATCTGTAGAGGTCTCTTCCTCTCCAAAACAAATGGACAAGGTGATTAAAATCGGTAAAAACACTGAATAAAGTAGTTTCACATTACAAATCAGTGTTTTTCCTACCCTGTTCAGCACCTTGCAGATGGGCTGCTAGTAATGTGTGCTCATATTTTTTTTCTGATCCAGATGTTCAGGAGGTTTTTACCAATTATTTGCAGAGGTCTCATTCTCTCCGAAACAAACAGTCCCAGTAATTTAAACCAGTAAAATCACTGAATGTAGTTGTTTCACATTACAAATCAGTATTTATCCTGCCCTGTTCAGCTCGTCAGAGACGGGCCGCTAGCTCAGCACCTGCTAATATATGTTTCTCCAGCACTTGCAAAATGCAAAACCACAAAAACATGAATGGCCCAGGCCAGTGTTTGGTTTGTCTGTTCTGGGCCACTGTAGAAACAATACATGGTGATCTCTATGGACGAGGGCCAGCTCCCTGTGGAGACATAAACAACTCATTCTCAGGTAATGAAAACACCATTCTTATTTTCTGGTAATTTAACATAAAGAAAACAATATATTCCATTTCTGCCCACATGTCACCCTAAAGCCTACACGCTGGACCTTTAAACAGACAAACATGAGAGTGGTATTGATCTTTGTACTATTCCATAAAGCCTATCAGAGGAGTATTTTATTTGATCTTGTTTAATCATGTGGCTCATGCATTGAAACATGTGTTTGTTCACTGTGTGTCAAATCACCTTCCCTCCTCTACTCCAGAGACTCTGGACTCTGGAGTGCTGATTGACTTGCTGGTAGAGTAGGTGGCTTGGGGAGATAATATCTCTGAAGAGTGTGTGCTCAACATACAGCATCATGACTGCTTACCATATGCAGTGCAGCCTATCTGAGCAATGTCATTCCAAGCCAAAAGCTTGACTGAGGCAGAATACATTGTTGTGATTTAGGATAAAGTAATTTAATCTGCTTTCGCATGCAGACCAACTCTCTGAGTCTGCAACATATATGTTGCTGTCACACATACGCTGCTCGCCAACATGCAGAATCTGGTTACGTTTTTTCTGAAGCACACCTCCTTCAGCTTTCTCTCTTGAGAGGCCAGCTCTTTGATGTGACGTAACGTGTAAAGGCGGTGGGGGATAAACAACAAATTGAACACAACACTGACTGATATTTTTGATGTACTGTATTCCAGCAGTCATTTTTGTCCTTACTAAATCCTAATCCCACTGAAATTGTGTCGGGATTATACACAAAAGGCGCATTTTGGACATGGATTTGCATGGATGGATTAGTAAAGCCTTGTAATGGAGGCTCGTGCTTGTACAGAAACCTCCATCCTCTTGTTGTTGCACATTAAAACGACGCGGCGCTCCACTTCATGTTAACACACATTACTCATCTCCCACCCTGGGAGCACAGATAATTTCTCATTGCTATAAAACTTGTGAATTTGTATATATCAGCAGGAAACAGATGCCCGAGTCAGAAACGTTCTGCTTTACAAGGACAGTTTCACGTGTCAACAAACCACTCCAAACAGCAGACACCCAGTGCTGTATGTTCATTTGCAGCTTAGGGCTTTAAGACAGTGATACAGAGGATTGTGCTTTGAACCCCTGAGGATGATGATGCTGCCTTTCACTCTCACCCAGCCCACATTTTCCCTTGAACAAACTGGAGCTCAGGAAACAGAAAACTGCAAATAAAACGAAACCATTAAGTCCTTCACAGTGTATTCATTCGGGCTCCACAAGACACCGCCTTGCTCTTCAATCGTATTCTTTGTACAAAAACAAGCCAATCATGCTCCTCTGGCAGTCATGTATTATGTATTTACAAACACATTTGCTTATCTAATAGGAGCCATATCGCGTCTCAGATTTAGACAGCTTAGGGAATGCCCTGAGGCCCTCACACTGATTCCTAATCCTCAGATCTAGGGGATGTCATATCTCTCCTGGGAGTGAATGAAAGGACCTAAAAGGACCAAAGTTTGCCTCGTTCTCTTTTGCTTTCCATCTTGTGTACAAAACAGAGAACATTTGTGTGACTAAGTGCTGGAATAATGCGTGTACGTCCTTGGCAGAGTCACAGCAGAGGATGGGTGCTTGGTCCTTGCCTGCAGACAATATTTTGTGTAATCGCATCTGCAGCAAACAGACAGGCCACATTCAGTCCCATTTCACAGCACATACAAATTAAATGTGTGTAATTGAAGGTGTCTTGTTGCTGAAGTCTTGTCAGCTTTTTGCCACAGGTAACACCAAACCATGGATCACTTTTACGCTTTTACTTTTAACAATTTGCAAAACCCCTCCCCCCAAACAGCAACTGTGCAATTAGCTTCCGTAACTAGGCACAGCCGGCTTGTCACTTGGGAGGCTGGTGGGGGTGGCCTTTCGAAAACCAAGGAAATGTATTGAACGGTCATTTTCTGCTCTAAATTAAGCTGCACATGTGACCATGTCTGGCTAGCTATCTTACTACATACACCTAATCCAGCACCAGGCTATAAATTCAAAACCAAAGAGCATATCATCAACTAAACACAGTTGTACATTATTTTGTAGGAGTACAGATTACATTAGAAAAAGCCCCCTTTAGGATTAGGGTGCCAAAATTCCAAAGCCTTGTTAGTCTGAAAAATGTCCCATTGGACTGAAAGCCCATTTGTCCAACAGCCCATTATCCCAAAAACAAATGCCTATTGCTCCCAAGCCCTGTTTCTCCGAGAATACACACTCTCTTCAGTTAGTTTCAGTTTCTCAGCGTCGCCTGAGCCACTGATCTCACGTGTTCTCACTGACCTTTTGTGGCGTTTCTCAGCGGCATTTGAACCACTGATTCCACGTTTTTAACGACCCTTTTGAGTGTTTCATAGTGACATTTGAGCCACTGAATCCATGTGCTTTTCACCCACCCGTTCCTGCTTTGTCAGAGGCTTTTGTGCCAACAAATGTAGGCAGTTAAAGGAATACTCCGACGATTTGGGAGTTATGCCCTTTCTCTATCATTTTCATATTGAGACAACATGATCAATATCTTTTTTGTGTCTGTACGTCCAGTGGCTGGGTCTCAGCGGTTAGCATTGTGGCTTATCTTAGCGAATACAATTGAAGTCTATAGGGGGTCAGTAGCCTTCTCGGTAAAAATGAACAAATAAACGTTACAGAAACCCTGAAACTGGTATTTCTACATGTGCATTTAAAATAAACATGTTTAAACATTAATTTGAGAAACGAGAGTCCTTTTTAGTCGTTTTAGAAGAAGTCTGATACACAGAACTATAGTGTGTTTTACGCCCTCTGTGCAGGGCGTAAAACACACTATAGTGTGTTTTACGCCCTGCACGGAGGGATACACCGGTGAGCAACAGCTGCAGCTGGCTCTGGGACAGGTACACTAGGTCATTCGGTAAAAGCAAACAAAGAGACGACACGGACAATCATGCCTCGAAAATGTATTATTGCAACTTGCAAAAACATTCAAGGCAAACCTACAGGCTAGATGAAAAGGCACTGTAAATGTGCATTATAAAGTGATATTACTCACTCGACTGAAAGCTGTCCATCAGCTCCTGCAGGCCTGGGCCGTTTTTTCCAGTTTATCTTATGAACATGAAAAAATGTTTCAATCATGCAAGGATTAGTGATTGCTGCAAAGTTTTCACTCCTTGTGATGCACTCTCTGCGGCGGTTTTTCCTCCTGATGATATATCTCCCCAACGATGGTAGCACCGAATCCCATTCTGTGCAGCAAAATGATTCCACCTCCGTAAGCATAGGTTGGCAAGCCCCGCAGCTACACCACCAATCCTCCCCTGACCTCCGTCTCCCCTCGGCCCCTTGCTGTTCCACTGCCTCGGAGGATTCAGCCTCTCTTCTCGCCCGCTCAGCATCCAACACCTGGAGTTCCTCATCTGTATACTCTGGCTCAAACAGGTATGGCTCTGGGTCTGTGTCCGCTACAAGAAACTCTTCAAAATCTCGTTCAAAGTCATCCATTGCAGCTACTATAGTCCGGAGATATCGTTAGGCTAAATAAACACTGAGTTTTGTTTACAGGCTACGTCTGTGCCTGTGCCTGCTCACCCTCGTATCCCTCTGCAGATCACAGCGCAGGGCGTAAACACACTATAGTTCCGTGTATCAAACTTCTTCTAAAATGACTAAAAATGACTCTCTTTTTTCGAATTAATGTTTAAATATGTTTATTTTAAATGCACGTGCAGAAATGCCAGCTTCAGGGTTTCTGTAATTTTTATTTGTTCACTTTTACCGAGTAGGCTACTGACCCCCTATAGACTTCAACTGTATTCGCTAAGATAAGCCACAATGCTAACCGCTGAGACCCAGCCACTGGACATAGAGACACAAAAAAGATATCGATCATGTTGTCTCACTATGAAAATGATAGAGAAAGGGCATAACTCCCAAATCGTCTGAGTATTCTTTTAAAGCCAAAACACAAACCATAACCAAGTGACCAACAACGTGCGCCTAAAACTTTTACCACATTCACTCAGTATTGTTGAGAAGTGTGTAGTTTCAGTGTATTTACTGTGGAAAAAATATGCATAAAAGTAACATGTCCATGGTTTATAGAAACGTACAATGCAATTTTTTTCTGGCAATTGGGTTGTCTAACTCTAAGAAGTAGTGGGGCTTTGGAGTAATTTGTTTTAGGGATAACGGGCCATCAGAGAAATGGGCATCCCATCTAATGGGCCATTTTTTAGACGAACAGGGCTTCAGAATTTTGGGCCGTTGGACAAAGGGCAGTCCCCTGGATGGTGACATTCTCTTAATACCCACCATGGGTGTGCCAGTTCTAGATTTTTCTGTATCAGAGTATAGTATCAAGTTCGCAGCATTACTATACCTAACTGTACGTAATAGGTTTGCTACATCCTGCACTATGAAAAGATGCTGTTCCTTTGCTTCCATGTCTTCCATGGATCATCAGGTAGTGGGTATAACGACTTCTTGCCTCTCACTCTTGACATTAGTGCCAGTCTTATAGCTGTAACTTTCTGGATTTTGTTATATTTCCTATTTTATTTTGAATCACTAACCTCTTGTGTCATTGCAGTTTCCTGTATTTTCCCATCTTCCATCAACCACACCTGCTGCCACTTACTCACCTGCCCCTGATGATCCTCTCAGCCATCCCTGTGTATATATACCCACCAGCTCTTCATGTCTCTGCCAGATTGTCTTTGCTCCTTTGTGTCATTGCGTTCCAGCAATCTCTGTGTTTGATTCCCTGGATTTTTTTTTTTTCAACTTTGCCTGTTTTGGATTTTAGGATGTTTTGCCTACTCCCTGTCTGTTTTGTTAGCTTTTTGGACTCTTTGTTTGTGTATTACCTTTTTTAAACCCTACTCTGCTTCGTGCCTCTGCATTTGAGTCTGGCTTTCATCATACAATAGCATGATGTATGGAGCAGTATTTGGGACCCTTTTCCAGGGCTCTCGTCTCGAAACAAGTCATCCAGACACTAGTCGTAGTTTTCAGCTCATGGAGTTGGTGATAAGTAGCTCACTAGCTAACCACAGTAAAATCTGTCACTGACAGTTGTCATTTGTCAGCAGCTACAAATGACAAGGCTGTTTTTGTTGAAATCTGTAAAAAATCACAGACATAGAAACAGTAAGAGTTGTTTACTGAACGTCAATTCAGTATTTATT
The DNA here is from genome assembly GCF_041903045.1 of Epinephelus lanceolatus. NCBI lineage: Eukaryota > Metazoa > Chordata > Actinopteri > Perciformes > Serranidae > Epinephelus > Epinephelus lanceolatus. The sequence continues at coordinate 24,889,582 of NC_135736.1, forward strand.
TATTTTTATCTTTACATCAGTGCGTGTTCGGCTGTCAATTTGGTTCTCAGATTGCCAGCCAGAAATATTGTTTCACGTTTTCTTCCCGCTCCCCAGAGTTACTAACATTCATGGCACATGAGAGATGTATTCTCATGGTGCATTATGTGCATGAAACTGACATTGTGAGCTGGACGTCAGCTCTGTCTTCTCCTCACAGGCTCGCAGCAGGAAAATAGCAAAGTGCTTCGGTGGCACATAATCTACCCTCAGGACATGTTCAGAGACGGCTGTGCTGGTGGCACTAACAACGCTGTTACTGTAATAAGGCGATGTGTTCCTGTGTGTGCTTCTGTGCCATGCTTCTGTGTTTTACCGTGTGTAACACTTTATATAAATGAACTGGCTCTAAGACAGGGACTTTAACTGAGGTGCATTTGCATGTTAAAGTTCCCTCTGCAAAACCCAGAAATAGAAATCAGTGCCAGCACGGAGATGCAAATGAGTGGAGCAGCAGGTGGAGAGTGGCCTTCATCAATGTTTGATGGGCTTCTTTCTTTCTTAGCAGCAGACTGGCAATATCACAGCAGCATGAAAAGATAAACAAGAGGCAAGCGCACACAGCCAAGCTGAAGAGCAGAGGGTCAATTTAATGTTACGTTGTTTTTTTTCTAAATCAATATTCCATACGTAAACATTCTAAAAGAATAAAAAGACCTTGAAAGAATAACTCATTCCATTTTCATCAACTTCCTCGTCTCTGTCGGAGCTAGTGAGTCGCTCAATGAGTGAAAGCCCTTTCTTCACTGTCTGTCATTCAATTAGATATAATGGGGTAAAATGTGCCATGCTTGCAGTGCTCAGGATTATTTTTAATACATCAGTTTCCGCCCTCTGCTCCATAAAGAATGACATCACACACAATACTTGCTGACATTTTGTCACTTGTTGCAGAATAGATTTGTCGCCTTCGGAGCAGGTTTACTCAGTAATCCAATTGTAAAGTTTTTGATTTCTTGGTATAAAAATGCCTTTGAACTGGTGATGCTGCTTAAGCTTATTTGGATGTAGGAGTTCAGGCAGCTGCACACAGCGGCCGCGTCACTCAACTGAGTATCAATACAACACATCAGCACAGCAAAGAGTCGTAACTGGTGCTCATTTTTTTACACACTGTACATGGCTTTTTAAAGTTAATAAGGCCTTGTGGCAATACTGGCGCATGATCTTACGTGAAGGTGCCTTTAATCAGGAGATTAAAGATGGTTTCTCTCTCATGTCACATGTCCAGATGATGTTGACGTCCAGTTTACAGGGACAGCTGCTCACATCTGGCATCAGCATACGCTTCATGTCGTACATATTAGGAAAACAGTTATACTGCATCTGTGATGTCACATGTGACTTTCTGAGCAGATGTTGTGAAGGCTGGAGTTGAGTTGGATTTGCTTGCTGTCGTCTTGGCTGTCAAAGCCTGAAAATTCACATTTGGAGACAGGGACAGGCAGCAGCTGAGAGTGATAGCCTCAGACACCTGTCAGTCATAGCAAACACACTAATGATTATATTATAAAATAATACATATGCTCTTATTGAAACAACAATTGTCATGATTATTATGTTCGGAAAGGAATTAGCTATTTGGAGCCCAATGCTGCATTTCCCCTGCGTGTTATATCACAGCTCTACTCAGCTAGCTGTTTTTTGGTTTTCCATGAGCTGAATGTGTTATTATTTTGCAGGCTACATGGTGTTCCATAATATGTCAATCAAGGACACATTTATAAATAAATTTTACATAATTTATGAGTCGTAAATTTCACCATTATTTTTACTTGCATTCAAGCCATCATCTCCCTGTTGGTAATTGTTTCATTTTATCCCATGAAGCCTTCTGTGAAGTCAGTTTCCATATTAGCACTACGGATGAATCATTGATCATCCTTCTGACGTTTAATAATAATGATGATTGAGCCTTTACGGCGATGATGGTTTGCAGAAATGTGATGAATAGGTGGTACAGACATTATAAATAACCACAGCTGTGCATAATGACAGCTGTTCTGGTACCGTTGGAGAACCTCGCACTTCTTCTCTGCTGTATTTCTCATTGACAGGTCTAATCATTGGTGGAGGGATATACAAATTTTTAAGGGAGTTTCCACAACCATATATGTCTAACAGTGTGTGTGGAAATGGGGAACAAGATTTTATAAAAACAGAACCAGGTATACGCACGGCTTTATAAATCTGACGAAAATAATGTGTTTCAATATTTCTGTCTTTGTGGGTACACACAGTTTCAGTTGTGGTTCTACACAGAGTTTCATGCATGTGGCCCCTGGTACCAGTATTCAGCTGAGTTTGGTCGAGTTGGATCCAAACTAAATTAAATTCAAATGTGTCCTCCTTATTTTGTTGTCAGTGTAAAATACATTTTATTACAAAGACAGAGCAGGACTTATGGAGTTCCCCTGCAGAGGGAATACAGTAGAACAGAAGATACCTTTACATGCCTATTGAATAGGGGTGGGAATTGCCAGACTCATGAAATTCAGTCACGATACGATATCATTGTGATATTGCGATATGCTGAGTATTGCGATATAATATGTTGCAAATAATAACCTTTTTCCCAACGGCAAATTCTTTCCTCAGTGGAAAACTTTTTTCAATTTTACCTCATTAGATAAAGTTTTCAGTCTGTTCATCTGACTTTAATCATTTTTATTGCAGCAAAATGTGATGCAAAGCAGACAGACTGACCGACACTGTCATAAAACCTGTCAGAAATGCTGCATACACCTGACAAAGTGAACTGCTGGCAGATTTAACGCCCTCTGTGAGGTCAGATTAAGCACATAAGCGAAACACTTCACATGCAAGTGTCTCGCTAACTGAATGGTAACACCCAGGTTAGAAGTGTTGTCTGTTACAATCACAATTCCCAATTCTTCCGCTACATTTCGCAGGAGGTCTGCAATGTGTGCTCCGGTGTGACTTTCGTGTACTGCTCTAGTTTGGAGAGTGTGAGACCGCAGTCGCCAGTCCTCTATGGGATAACATGTAGTTATAGTCACATGAATCGACTGACCTTGAAGTCCAGGTGTCCCAAGTTAATACCACCCTTCCTGCTGTACTCAGAGATTTCTCAACTTTATGCATCACTTCTCTTGAGCTTGGGTACGGCTGCGTTGGTGAAGAAATGTTAGCATGGAGTGTTTGTAGCATGTAACAAAAGCCTTCATTTTCAACAACTCTGTATGGACAGAGATCTTTGTACATGAAGTAGGTGATGACTGTGTTATTTTTCTTCACTGTCTTAGAGTGTTATGGTATAGTTTTGTGAAACTAACTGTGTCCAGTGGTTTAGCGTTAGCTTGAACTTAGCTAACGTGTCAGCGGCTAACACTATCTCTGGATGGAGGCCTGTGAGGTGTCATGTTCGTAGTATTTCGAGAGTATTTTATTTTCATATGATGCTGCTTGTAAATTGCATGTGTCATATCCAAGTCCTTTTTTCCTTCTATGCTAAAAAAATCCCAAATAAATCCTGATGTTTGATTTAAACGCCGACGGCGCATTTCTGACTTCTTTCTGTGGTGCCTCCATCTTTGTTTTGATGAACATCCAGCTAAGTGCTAGTGCTAATGTAGTGGACCAAAATGTTTTTATTTATTATTCTAGTTTCAAAAGTTGTATTTAAATGTCTATTTGCAAACATTAATGATGTATATGAAATATTTGGCATCCATGTATCCATGCAATATCGTTAGGCAAAATATCACAATACCGTATTGCAGTATCGTTGTATCGATTTTTTCCCCCACCCCTACTATTGAACAATAAGGCAGTCATGACTTATGTTTTCAGCTCTAGATCTGAAAAAAGTAAAAAAAAAAAAAAAATAGAAGCAGACAGGGAGATAGTAAAATGATTCACAGATTGTTTTTGAACTATTGACTCTCTGACTACATTTTAAATGAAAACTTAAGCTACATTGATGAACTGATTGCCAAAGGCAGTACAGCATTAACGACATTAAATGCCCCACATGGAGACTGCTGAGAGTACATTCACCCCTCTCTGGCAGCCCTCCCTCAGACTGCAGTTATTAGCTATTTAGCAGACATTAGGCTGACCCTCGTTAGCTGATGACCTGCCATACACAACTCTGCTGCTGACTCAGCACAGATGTCCGGCGGAAGCCGAGCCAAAGTACAGTGCATAAGACAACAATGTGCATGAAATGAGAATAAACTTCCAGCGCTAAAACAACACGGAGCTAATACAATTAAATGTCATTGTCTGCCTTTGCGCTTGAAAAACTGAAAAGTTCACGGTCTGTTTTTTTGCTTATCTAATAACAATCACCTCTCAAGTGCATGACCTTTTCTGAGAACAGGGATCAATACAGCTTGCCATGATGCTGCAAACAAACCACTGTTTACTTTACCTTAGCGTATCTTTCACTCATTTAAAAAGGTCAACAGACTCTGTTATACTGATAGGGAGAGAACCCTGCCCTTTCGTTTTTGGACTGATCTGAAGGTTGCCGCAAAATGGACTGTACTTGCTCCTGCTATCCATCTTTTCCCTGTGTCATTCTGTATGTATGCCTGTGTGTGTGTTTGTGTGTGTGTATGTGGATGAGAGCGTTTGTGTGTGCTCGGGCTTTTGGCACAGTTCATGTATTGTAACACTCTTCAAAGAGATGGGTCAAAACAGTGTTTTATCATCAAGCAGGTTCGGCTCCCCTTTGAAGGTCTAACGAATGTTTCTTGCAGCCCGGGCCCTCTTTTGGGTTTGTGTGCAAAACATTACAGAGGCAGTTGTTGTGGGGGAAGTGGCAACAGCGGCGGCTATTGAAGTTTGGGAAGAATGAAGGCTGAGGATTAGGCTGTTCAAACATCACTGTCCTGTGCAAGCCTTGATATGACTGTACCTGGGAACAGGCTGTTCTGTGCAGTGGCAGTTTCACAGAGTCCAAGAGCAGCACTGTTAGTACAACAAAACTGCCTCAAAAGAGTTAGAGAAATGAGCACAAGCCCTGAAATGTAAAACACATCCTGTGGACACATGTTAGGATGAATCACTTATGTACCAATCATGACATAGATGCATCATTTTACCAATATCAACTTAGTATACAAAGATAAGGTTTTATAAAAATGAAAACATGCAGTAAAATGCAGGCCTATTTAAACCATCCGTCACCCTGACCTCTAAAATAGAGCGACAGAAAGTAAAGCTGCAGTGTCAAACTATTGCCATTTTCAGGGTGCACTGCTGCTATGTAATCCTGTTGGGATTGAAAACTGTAACTCTCTCATTTTTCTTGCACAGGGGAGGTTATCATTTAAAGAAACTGCTCATTTCACGAAATTGCGGGAGACCAGGCTGGTCTTTGTGATGTCAGGGGGCTGCTGTGCAACGCCAGACAGCAGAAGTCAGCAAGTTAAAACTAGGTTTGTAATTATTACAGGAACTTTTTTTACATAGATGTTTAATAGTAAGCTGATGTATTGAGAATTTGAAGACAAATGTATTCTGTCATTTGTATATGATGTGTTAATTAAAGATGTGAACAAGTAGTTAACTTGATGCATCCTGCAGCACTGTGTCCTCACACACACACACACACACACACACAGAGGAAATTGATATCAACTCTCAGTCAAACTTCAAACAAATTATGAAGGTAAATTAGTGTAATTGGGATTGTTAACTGTAATGTTACCCTACTGCCAAGGCCTACAATGATCTAAATAAGTGCATCACAGCCTGCATCGCATCCATCCTATAGACCCTTTTAGGGCCGATGTCACAATGACATCATTTTATTAGCTGGAGGCAAAACAGGACTCTCCACCACAGGGCTGTAGGCTACATAGGAGTCTTAAATGTCACCTTGTTGTGTTATTGGGAGCCAGAATAAAAGGAATCATGGCTCAAAACTTAAATTTTATCACAAACCAGTCGCCACTGCCCGTCAACAAAGACAAAGACAACTATGGTTAAATGTGATAAGACGAAAGGACTGGACGGAGGCGATCATCACACTTCATATCAGGTTAGGGAAAAAGTATTTACTGTTGTACGGATGAAAAACACTATGTGTATTAAGGGTTATCATGTCCACCTCACCAGAAACTGGGGAGGTATTAAGAGGAATATTGGATTTCTCTGTAACGCTAACTTTTAGCTAACGTTAGCTTCAATAGCAAAACAAACTGGTGGGAACTCTTTAAGTGTCATCCTCCTTTGTAATATTGGCATTGTAATCAACCCCAAAGCCAGACATCCCTAGCCTGTGTCAGACTGAAGCTCCCAGAACCTTCAGTCTGACATCGCCTCCATTGAAGGCGATTTACAAGGGGGAGGGAATTTGATTTTTCCCTAACCAATCAGTAGAGATCAACGACTCACCCAGAATCTGACATCATTAGTATCCATGCCTCGGGGGTGCCAAAAACAAGCAAGCATTGCCTGTTTAAAATGTCTCCGTCGTCGTGCACGCCCAGCTGCATTGCCGTCAAATCCAGTTTAGCAGCTCCCTTAATTTGGTCCTCCATTAATGCGAGTAGTGGCGAAATACCTCGATAGCATCGTTAATGTGGTTTGTAGGATCTGTAGCGGTTGTCATTGTTGCTATCCTCACCAGTTACCCACCGGCGTACAGCTTGACATCAGTGTGGTGCTGATTGGCTAATCACTAGACCCGCCCCCACCGATAAATCGCAAATTCATTGCAGAATGCCAGACCAGAGATGCAAGCCTACTCAGTTGAGTGGGAGGGGTCTATGGTCTGGAACCAGGCTAAGACATCCCACCTTCAGCAATCATGTCAAATCATCTAACCACTGAGTGAGAGCATACGGATTGGCCAGTCTGGTCCCGCTGGTCAGTGTGAACTTACATGGTGCATTCGTAAATTCAGTCTGATGCCCTACACTAAAATGAGAGTCCTCTTGGTCGAAGAAACAGAGCGTTCTATATCTATATGAATTAATGAATGGTTAAGTTAATCACATATTCACTCTGCTCCGCGCTCTGCTGCTCCGAGACTGCGCTGCTTTGGATAGCCAAATGGTACATTTTGACAGCGTTACAAATTTACGAACAGTCCAGTTTGTGCCAGAGTGCGCTCCAGCACTCAGAATGAATATTTCTGATACACCACTCATATCATCTTCCTCCATTTTCTAAAACAAGCCAACAGAACTCCACTTAAACTCCACACATGAAAATCCAAATCCCCTCCCGTGATATCACAGCTCTTAGTTCGGTCCGTAGGATGGCCTTCTGCATAAAACCAGGCTCCACCTACAGCCCTTTCTTTTGCCCAACTCCAACCAGGAAGTGACTTCAGGTAACTCCAAGACAAAAAGAAAGGAATTAAATTAAAAGCAAATAGCAAAGTGACAAAAGAATGTAAACTAAAGGTGGGTGCTTCATCTGCTGTCAAAGCACTTATACATTTTAAATTAAACCTGGTGTTGCGTGTATTTTAAGTGACTGCAAATTAAAGGTAAGTGAACATGTGGTAATGGTGTGACTGTGGGCATGGCTTTCACCACTTTCATTAAATTAGCTTTGTATGAATCCTCCTGTCACAGTATAAAGTCATAAAACATCTGTACTCTGGTTTCTTTAAATACTTCCTTACACATGTAAATTGATTGTGCACCTTAAGTTAATCAGACGCTTACAGTTTTATACATGCAGTTTATTAGCTACAGATTTATTATATTACTTTGACACGAGCAACACAGACTAAGTGGTTTTTGTGTGTGGGAAATTGAAAAGTTTTAAGGTTTCTGGTAAAACTTTGGCAACGTTTGCAGGCAAATGTGTAATCATTTGCTCTTCCTCATAAAAAGCACATCAGGCTGGAAGTCTTGGGGCGAAATAAATGAAATTTTGCCCTCTGAGATGGCAAAATTCAATATTTTCATAATGGATCAGATATTCATATATTATGATCAGGAAGAATACCAACTGAGAGGGAAAATGATAAGGTAGCATAAGTACAATTGACAGACTGCTGTGAAGCTTTCATCTACTATTTTAAGCTCACAGCATATTTCAGGTGAATAAATGCAAGAGAGGGACTATTTTTATACTATCTGTGTGCAACACTAGAATCACAAAAAGTGTCGTCTGTCCCTTTTCCACCTTAAAGAGTTCCCTTATAATGCAGGTTTGACAAAAAATTCCTTTAGAGACTTTGTGATTTATGTTCTTGCATAAACAAATGCAACACAAACAGTATTCTATTTTACGCTGATATGAATACACAAACACGAGCTAACCGAACAGACTGAGTGTTCCCGTGAGAGTCAATAAGCCTGCGTGTTTACTCTCTGAGCATAATTGATGAAGTGCTGTTGTACTTGCGGATCTAACAGTTTGATACGGTGCTGTGTAATGCTACCTGTATCAAAATGCTGTTACAGCCGACTCCCTGCAGAGAGAGGCCGCTTCGTATTTCCGTCAGTAATTTTTTCCCCCTCCCCTCTCTTGCTGGCTGGAAATAACAAGGAGAATATTCCCTCGCTTGTCTCATTTTGCTGGTCTGCCCCCCGCTCTTCACCGACAGGAAAATGCCAATAGGAGAATATTGAACCAGATAACAGACTATGACAGTGTTGCTTTAGTGAGGTGTCAGTGACATTACAGAGGATTGCTCCTGAAAGTGGAAAATCCAATCAGGCTGTGACTCTCCCTGGAGCCAAAGGCCCACAGACTACAGAATGATTCATTCAAATTCTTTGATCAGACCGAGTTATCTCCCAACTCCTCTGGGATTGAAGACAAACTGAGGAGATCCGGACCTTAAGGAGGGAGACAAGAAGTCGTCTTTATACTGGGATAATGTGACGCGAATGTAATGCAGTGCAGCACTGACTCATTGCAGTGATACATTATGAAAGAATTAAATAATGGGTATTATTTCATCCGCATGGTCATTAGTACACAAATTGTAACGTCTGTGTGCTCGGCTATATGAATAATATCCGTAATATAACGTGTGCAGCATGTGAATCTGTTTCTTTTTGTGAGCAGCAAGGAAGTTAAAATATTGATAAAGAATAATATGACTATTTTATCATAAGCAGTAAAGAAATCATGAAAATTGCATCGCCTTTGCAAAGTTAGCGAGACTGAAGTGAATATTTAATTCTTTCATTTCATAGCAGGCTGACGATATATAGCAAACTGGGCGGCAGTAACTGGAGAGCCTTTGGACGTAGCTGATACTGGAGAATCAAAAATATATTGGATAGAACCGAAGTATTTCACAGAACTGCAGGGGTGACCCGGGATGTTATTATCATCATCATTCATTTAGTCCCACCCTGAAATTGCCCTTGGCCAGTGACACGAGGTCCAATCTTCAACCTTTCAAAGTCTCTGGCATGTTTATGCCCTTAGTCTTTTTTCACTGTGTGAATGGCCGGGGCTCAGGCATCAAGGCATGTCATTAAAAGATCATGAGCACGGGACCAAGGCTTGTGGGTTCATGGTAAGACACAACAAATTGCAAATACATTTATACATTTATTCATTTCACAGATGCTTATGTTGTGACCCACAAGTCAAGAGGAGGGCAACGCTTCCGCGGTGACATCTGGGCATTATGCTCGGCCATATGTTATTATGTTCCTTTATTTAGGTCCCTTCTAAAAATAACACATTTAAATGCTAGGCATAGTGTGCTTTAGGGACTATTTTGATGAATACTTGATAAAACGTATTTATTAAAATAAGGAGCAGACAGAGGTCTGGTAACTCACTTCCTTCTAACTCCACACTCCAAGAGTTTCTCTCACAAAGCTCCATCTGGAGCCTCAGAAGGCTTTACATATATATATATATATATATATATATATATATATATATATATACATTGTATTTTTTTCAAATATGCAGTAGTTGGTAGAGTTCCCCTTCAACATTTCAGTCCCAGTTGATTTGGTGACACCCATGGTAACTGGTAGTGACAGCCAATGACAATATTTAAAACCAATCTGCTGACAAAAAATGCAGAAAATGACCATGTGTTGAGAACACATTTTTGATTTACAATCTTTAGTGCGAACCTCAGAGACAAAGGCTGAATCCAAATGTCTGGACTTCACCGCATATGCAGACTTGTGGACATTGCGGGCGTGTTTCCAGAAAGTCTGGGAGTGCTAAGTTCTGTCCAAATCCACAGTTCAACCAGTCCGCAAGGGGCCTCAAGCGGACTTTCTGCAGTTTCCCAGAGAGTCCACTTGGAGTGCAGACTTCACTGATTTAATAACCCACAATTCGCTGCAATACAGACGTGATATTGTGGGTTTTTCAATTGCCAAAAAAAAATTTAAAATACGAACGTATAAAATAGTTATTGATAGGTAGGTCTATTAAAATGCTACTTGAATTGTGTAGGCCAGAAATATTATTCAACCACATAAAGACACAGAAATATATTTAAATATAGGCTGTAAAGGGACTGAAAATACATTTTATTATTGCAGCCTAACAGGCTGTGCAGCATTTATACTTGTGCAGTGGTGTGTCTGTGTCACTCTGCAGTTACACTTCCAAAACACTAGTTGGCAGCAGGGTTTCTGTGAAGTGCTGTAGAGTTTAGTTGATTCAAAACTCAAAACACACATTAAACATGCCTTCATAGAGATAATTTCAAACACAAATACACAAATCAGCTTCACTATAACTCACAGCATTAACAGACAAACATTTGTCTTTATCTGGACACATTTTCCCCACAAATACAACATGCTAATGTCATCAGCAGAAGCCTATGGCAATTTACATTGTACAAATTAGCCTAGCGGCCAGTGAACTGTTCCTCTTCTCATATGAAGCCAGGGACAACAGCAACAGGTAATGGTTCAAAATTCTGCACTATTACAACTCATTAGGTTGACTGGCAAAACAACTGTCTTATACTAAACACGTTTTCCAAACAAAAACAACATGCTAACGTTATTAGCACAAGCCTATGGCATTTTACATTGTATAAATTAGCCTAGCAATGAGCAGAGATTTCCTCTGCTCATATGAAGCCAGGATAAATCCCTGAAGGATAGATAACACACAAGATTTAAAATGCTATTTTGTGGAGGATTTATTGTCTTTATAATTTATTGTTTCTTATCTGTGAAATTAAAGGAAATAAAAGCTTTGTTTCCACTGAGGGAAATGGTTTCAGCTTACAAAATTAGACAGTACGTCTGTGTCGCTGCAATGTGTAGTTACATTTCTGGGGAGGTGCACGTCAGGCTGAGGCGTAGGCTCTATGTAAAAGTATGAATTCTGCCTTAATAGCCGACATTTTTGTTTAGTCACAAAAAGGCTATACATGGGATTTATATCCTGTTATCGATAGTTGAATGTTTCCACGGCAGCGAGTAAAACAGTCTTGAGGGCTGTCTGTCAACCATTTGCAGTCTCTGCCCTTGCAGACTTTACGTGATGACAGTAAATATGTCACACTACCTACAACTGAAGTCCACAAGTCAGTCTGCAAGTCCAGAGAGTGGACGTTTGGATTAAGCCACATACTTTGTGCTTAGTGTGACTGCTTCATGATAAAAGCCACCTCTTGCTTGTTGAACACTTTTAATGTGAAATAGCAGCAGTAGGAAATGTTTGAACAGTATACTGTATTATAAAAGAAAGTAAACAGTGAGGCTGATATTGATGAGATTAACAGTAATGCTGGATTGCATGTGTGCACAGTTTCCTGTGAATCTCTTGAGAGCAGAAAGGTAATTTGAATCCAACACAGGATGTGGATATGGAGAGGTAATTACAGAATGTAACATTTAATGGCTATTGCATGAAAACACACATAGCATCAAAAACAAGGTTTGATTTAATGACGATCTTAAGGATTATAATTCACACAGTGTATTTAAGAGGCAGCCTCCCCATTATACATCATATCCCAGAAACCCTTGGAAAGATATTCTGTTATTAGAATTTATATGCAACAAATGTGAAAATGTCCTGAAACCAATCTTTCAATTGGCCTCTATCCATTTATCTGTTGGCTGGTCCTTATTATGAGGAATAACAGTAACCTATGAAGGTGAGGGCATCGGCTGCTCCATCAGTAATAAACTGTAGTTGCCAACTGGCCACAAAACAAGTAGCAATGCTAAATCTTGATGCGCTTTATACCAGTAACATGTTTTTCACACACACACTGTTTATCTCTGAAACTGGATTTCCTTGTCAGTGTTTATCAAGATTAAATCAGCCAAATGGTGTCTGAACTTTATCTACAGAGTTTAGAAGAAAAAAAAAATCAAACAATTAGAGTCTCCAATTCAACCATATCAACGATAAGAATCTGAAATTACAACTTTCTATTTCCACTGGGACAAGAAAAATTGCTACTGTTTGCTTGCAGTAGAAAATTGCCACAATACAATTATATTGTCACCAGCAACTTATAAAGTATTTCCCATGTATTGACCGCAGTCTGTGAACAAAGGCTACACACTTCCCTTTTTCCTCCAGCCCATTTATTCTTAAGATGGTGCTTCTACCATAAATCTTTGTCAGGCTTTTATTTTCTATTGATCACTGAAGTTGCTAAGTAGCATGTTGGTGCTGGGACCGAGGAGACGAATGAACTGAATTGATTTTGTGAATTGGATTTAGACATTTATCTTTCGAGGCCATAGAAAGATGCTGAAAGTTGCAGATATGGCACTATGTTTATCAGCTACAGTGGTCTCAAACTGACCAAGATGTGTTCTTTAAAAATAAGACTTAGATGGAGGAGATATATTTTCATTTCTCTGCCATTTGGTTTGGTTGGTCAGATGTGTTAGAGTTATTTTATCAGAGGTTGTTTGTTGAGAACAGCCCTCTGCTGCTGGAATTGGTTTGATGAGAATGATGTGACCTAAACATACAGTAAAAGCAAAGCAATCAGCTTCAAGAGGCAAAAAAAGCTCCATAAAGCGGCACAGCTGATGTTTATCTGTGGGTTCATCACTACAAGCGACCCCTTTTCCTATTACACACAGCCATTTGAGTCAGTGTTAATATAAAATGTATTGATTCATTGAGCTTTAAATTATGAGCAAAATAAGAACAGGACGCGTAATTTCTTCATTTGGGGTCCCTGGTGGCTCGTGCACTCTAAGCAGCCACTCTGTCTACTAGCACCTCGGCGGCCATGTTTAATGATGAAAGATATGTTGGAATTGCGCTTTTTTTTCCTGTCATTGCATTTTGTTCATTAAGCCTCCACTACAGCTAAATGGAAATGCCCTTCAGTTGAGGCAGCAGACCACCCAATCTGGCCCCTGGTGAATTTATGACAGCTTCCTCCCCCCAAACTTCCGAGCAGTTGTACCCTGAGGTGACAGGCACGTCACCATTATTTACCCTCATGCCACCGCCAGCAGAATCAGCAACTGGCTCAAAGGTCAGCAGGCCGTGTCTGTCTGCGCCTCAGCCACCAGACGCTCGCTCTTTTCTCAGCCCGCCTGAGCCTCACGGACACTCTGGGGAAATCTGATACCCCCACAGCTGCGGCTACCAGAATCAACAAGTACATATTCTGTGCAGTCCCACGGCACATCCGTGGCAATGACAGATAGACCTAATTAATTAACAGTTCATTCTAATGTGATCTCTCACTCTCTGGATCCCTTGATCATCTGCTCTAATCTATCCTATGGAGAATACAGTAACATCAACTCACTTGGTTTGTTAGTTAACATCAACAATTGAAACATTAGCAAACATACTAATGCCAGAGATATAGAAAGGTCCTGCTGTATTGAAACTACCAGAATATTGCTTTGTTACAATCAGACAACTACTATTTATAATAATATTAAATGAAAAGTATTAATTCTGATACAGATGATAATGATATGATAATTCTTTTTTTAGTTTTTAATACTGCATTAAGTAAAAAAATAAAATGTGAGTCATTTTAGTTTCATTAATAAAGGTTTTATGTTAAGTTTTGGATGACTCCATGTCTTGTGGTGTGCACAGGGCTATTGTAAGAACAATACTGTATATAAAGAGTTAAGTAGTTGGTGTCCATTTATTATGCCACGTCAATTACATTTTCATTTTTAAACAGCATTTTAAAATGAAAACGCGTTTTAGCATTCATTCATTCATTCACTCATAAGTGACTACTTATTCATTTTCTGTCACCACTTATCCTGTTAGGGGTCGTGGGGGGGCTAGAGACTGTCCTAGCTGACACTGGGTGAGAGGCTTGCATTCACACCTACGGCCAATTTAGAGTCACCAATTAACCTGCATGTCTTTGGACTGTGGGAGGAAGCCGGAGTACCCAGAGAAAACCCACGCTGACATGGGGACAACATGCAAACTCTGCACAGAGGGCCTCCCCCACCCTGGATTCGAACCGGTTACCCTCTTGTGAGGCTAACCACTGCACCACCATGCCGTCCTGTTTTAGCACCGTTTCAGAGATAATCCCTGTCTATACTGGCACATGACACTTCATGTACATTAGGCATGCACATGTCAATGTAAGCAGGAAGCAGACTGTCTGCTCTATGGTTGGTTGCTTAGTTACATAAAACCCTACGGAGATGGTTAAACATAAGACCAGAGATGTCTTTGCTTGGATTGATGACGAGATGGAACTGTTACTGAGTGTAACACAGGCGTATAACACTCAAGGCAAAGAAATCAGATTGAGTGTTGTTGCAAGGCAAATATAGCAACATATCATAATATTGGGAGCATTATCCATCGCCAGAGGAAGCCATGGCAATAGGAATGGAGATGGCTTGACACGTTGTGACTGATGAGATCCAATCGGGAAGCAAACATGGGTGCCTGTTTTCAAAGGTCTTTGTTTCCGCCCATCCAAGTTAATCTGCAACCTCAGAGTTTTCAAACTAGAATGGGGTTAGCCGCATTTTTTAAGGTCTCTGTTTTAGGGGTTCTAAAACGCTGGATTAGTGTGGATACTAGGTGTAAATGTAGCATTAGTTATGTATTAAAACATGAAAATATATTAGTTTGGATGTAGCATTAGTCTTTCAAAAACAGATGAGCACTGCATTTGCTCGGCTTTAGGGTAAGCTACAAATGTTAGCCGGCAGCCAACTAACTACCTTCATTGGTAACCTTGCAATACTTTCAAAACCAAGAGTTAGCATGTCGACTGATTATGATATTTCATGGGTTTAAATGTTACATTGGCAGCATTCATTCCATTCAGGGCTGGCCCGCGATACATAAGAGTGCTGTTCCATGTCTTCTTGCTGCACTAGTGAGGATGCAGATTTGTGCCTGAGACATGCTGCCTTAGCCTCAGTCTTTTAGCATGACATTATGTATGTAGCCACTGAATGCACATTGAAGACCCTATTACATGGTTATTGTTTTAAAACGAGTCAGTTGAAGACAGCAATTGAGTTACGATTATAAGCTAGCTACAGCTGACAGTCTCTGCTGACAGCAGCCCAGCCAGCACAATCAATTGTCAGTTAGAAATAAGAAGCCTGCTTTTGTCTACATGTGCTGTAAAACCTGATGAAATTTGACTCCACACGTCATTTTGAGGAGAAGTGTTTCATTTGAGTGTGACGGACAAACCTGAATTTCCTTTCTGATAGCCATGCACTGAGGACAGAGTCAAGATATAATCCACTAAACATTTGTGGTCTCTTCTGTCAACCTCCTTCTGCCTGAGTCCGAAAATATCTCGTTAATGCATTAAAATGCATTTGCATGTTTGTGGTATGAGGTTTTGATTTTATCTACCTTGGTTATGGAAATGAGAACTCAGTGAAATCAGGTTTGAGAGATGAAAGGATAGAGGGGGGTCGATTGTAGATTACTCCTCAAACAGACAGATAGGTAAACAAAAGATAGTGTTGAGCTTCTCACAATATGTAAAACCACACAGACAGTGTTTGTAATGTGTCTTCAAAGCCAAGCTGACATCACATTCAGAAACATTAACAGATCCGAGTTAAGATAGTGAAAATGTCAGCTTTCCCCATCTAGAGAATGTTATTTGCTTTCTAAATAAGGTTACATTCTGCTCACATCCATCATCTACAAGCCTGGAGGGAGTGTGAAACCGTAAGACAGCTGTTCAGTATGTATGTATGTGTGATGTCTGTATTTGTGTGTGTGTATGGGTGTGTGTGAACCAGTCATAGGCTGGTCAGTGATATGACACAGACGCTGGAAGCGATATAAGAGAAAATGAAACATCGCCCATTGGTAACTCCCACATAAAAACTGTATTACACTATGGTGTGGTAAGGGCAGTGATGTTACACCCCACTGCACTTGATTACAGCTTCAGCAGTGTTGCTCATGGCCGCCTACATGTGTATGCAATCACTGTAATTGTGTACAGTATATCCCACAGTTATACTATTATCAACACAGGCGTTCTCACTTCTCGCCTGCTCCCAGACCTGAGCTTTGCTGTGGGCCATTATTTTACAACGTAGCCCAATAGGCTTGATCTTAAAGGGGGGTGAAGACACGGAAAATTAGCCCTGATGCTTTATGCCTGGAGGCAGGACACCAGCGCTGCAGAGTAAAAGTTTGTACTGGTGCCAGCAGAGAATGATGGATAATATACTGATTCCAAACCTGCAGTCAGAATCACAGCTTTCACTGTCTGACTAATGGATGTTTGGAGAATGTGTAGTTGCAGCCAACATCCAGTGTTTTTACTGTTTATATTTTTTGGGGAAAATGAATACTTGACCCATTGTGACCATGAACACAGACCAAAAGTAGGAAACACTGCATACCTCTGCCAAGGTTGCACCATCCTGTGAATTCATTGTAAAAGAATTTTTAAAAATCTGCATCTGGTTTGGATCTGTACACACAATATAGCTCTAAACAATCCTGTGCAAAGACCAAAACCAACAAGGTGGAAATAGTGCCAACATTTTCCGACTTCCGCACATGTATCCTGTCTGCGGCAATCAGTCCCAAGCCCCTTGGCTGCCACTTTAGACATGAATGTCTATAAAAACAACTCACAAATATGTAGTTTCTCTGTTAAAAAAGGCTCTGTAATTTCCTTAAACAGCTGCAACCTGCATATAGCAAATAGTGCTCACACTGGAGGAAATACAAAACATGTTGGGGACTATTTTCAGTCGTGGATGGATACAAACTAGTAATTATTGAGGGTATCAGGAGGTTGTATATGGCATTGAGTCAAAATCATACCACAAACCACCACAGTAGCTATTATCATTGTAATTTAGGAACATGAAACTCAGCTCGTGCTGTGGTTCACTGATGTGTTTTTAAATTTTTAGTGGAGGTCTATGGCACAGAGGAATAAGCTAATATTAAGTTAATATATCAAGCTCTGGATACATAGAAGACATTTGCTAGTAGGATTAATTTATCATTGGTTCTGGTCTTTTGTTGCCAATAAGAGAAATATGAATTATTGTCCTTTAACCTCCTCGATGGAGAAAACTGTCAAACCTGGATTTAAAGATGAGGAGATGGTTCTTGGCATTAAAAGCTGGAGAGGGCCCGCAGCACTAAAGTTTTAGTAGAATTATTTTATTAAAGAAAGGAGACCCCAGAAATATTTCATCTTGCCCAGAGTTGCTGTACTTACACTCGAAAGGCGGTACAGAAACTAACTAAATAGTTAAACTTTTTACCCGCGGTACAAATTAGTTTTAGTGCATCCAACAGCGAAGTTCACTTGAAATATGTATCGAGGTATCAAAAGGCTGTGTATGTTCCAGTAATAAATATCTAGTGAATCACGGTGCCAGTTGAGCCGAGGAGATCATAAAGTCACAGCTGTAAGGCACAACATCAAAGGACAGTCCTAACATGGAAGCTTACATTGACAGTTTGGAGATACACAAGTGTCGCTTGATGTCTGAATCGGTCCCAGAAGTG